>NC_065531.1:16228057-16860259 GCF_020184175.1 Aphis gossypii | reverse complement strand
GTGTTTTAAATTAGCTTGCATAAAAAATTCGTGTGTTAAATAGTCCACGCGCCCAATTATCCATGCTAAATTGTCCAGTGCTAAATTTTCCGCGACTTCGTGTCCGGACATCTTATCTAGTATCTACCATGAAATATTTGTAAGTTAGATATAACTATATAAGTAACGGGCTAGAAATCTTTTATAAAATAAAATCATATTCATTTATATATCAAATAAACTCCTGCGGAATGTATCTAAAGAACTACGTGTTCTTGTATGTGCATAGTGTTATTAATGAGTTCAGTCAAACTCATTTTACTTAAAAGTGGACAAAAATAAATAAAAACTTGGTTTGTTGGTTGTACCTAATGTTATCCATACATATCTAACTACACGTAGTAGTATTTTCTATGTAACCACAAGTGATTGTAGAAAATATTACAACTGCAGTCACTACTCAAACCAGCGATAACTTTTACGTTGGAAACTAGGTCCCATCAGCCGCCGATCTTTTAAAGAAATCAAAACTATAGGTATAAATTGTGAACTCGACCCGGATCATGTATAAGTACTTATAGTTGATATAAAATTGTATGTCCGCAGTCCGTATCACGTCCATTATGTCGTAATTTATTCTTTATTCTGGTGTAGGTACTTACTACTTACCTATAGTAAACAGACTGTGTGACAAACTGACAAACCGGTCAACGTTCTTCTCCTATTTTCGATCTAAATTTTTAACACAAATAAAATAAATGGTTTTAAAAAAAAAAATAGATATATTTGAATACTTACACAACTGTAAAATCATAATACCCTATAATATTCTTAATTTAATTAAACATTAATGATTTTTACTTCTAAAATATCATATTTTATAATAAATTTAAACATTTAAATTTTTTAAATTATATTAACTATTTGTATTGTATAGCTGTATTACATTATTTATTTATTTATTAAAATACGGAATAACTCAAAATGATAACATGCGTAGTGTCAAATTATAACTTAAATTCTCAATAAGAAGTAAACCTAATGTATAAAAAAATTTAAATAATATTTCTAATTAATACTGGTAAGTATATACTCTATGCAGAGTATCTATTATTATTATTATTATTACTTTTCCGATCAGAATTGTAAACCTAAACATTGTTTTTAAAGCGTTTTAAGCTTTATTGAATGTAATACCAGGTTCTTTACAAGTTTTTAAATCTATATAAAAAAAAAAAAAAAAATACTACTGAAAGTCGAGAAATTCAATAACAATTTTACAAACAGAATTATTTTTTTTAAATATTGAAGTTCAAATCGGACGAAATTGCATATTTTAACGATATTAATTATTTTGTTATAGTTAATTCAAAAACATTATTCGTGAGGATTTCAAACCTTTACACATATTACGAATTTTACCATACGCAATAATATTTTCAAAATAATATGTAGATTAATTTTTAAATAATAACTATTTATATTTTTATCATTTATAGGTACCATAAATATATTCAGATATCATTATGATTGTTTTACTACACAATATTATTCACATTGTTTTACGGTAAGGTAGTACCTATAATTAATTAAAACGTTAATAACAAATAACAATAATATTAAAATATACCTATACGGTATATAAATATTAAATACATATTATTATAATAATTAAATTAATAAGGTAGGTACTAAAAATATAATAAATACAATGTTTTCAGAAAAATGTAATTAACCTACCTACTGTAATATCAATAGCAAAATGAATAATTTTTATCTTTAATAGCAATATAAACATAATATTATCATGAAATGTGCTTATAACTTAGTAGTTAGTATTGTATGGCTGACATACCATCACTGTTCAGAATCGAATTCAAATTGAACACATCCATTACAATTACAGACTATTATAATGGCCAATATTCCACTATAGACCCATCTATAGCACAGCAGTATCCATTTTCCCATCTATTTTTAACTTGAAAAAATTACAAGATAAACGAAAAATAAATTAAATTAATAAATGCATTTTTATTCTTTATAATATACAGGCCAGTTCAATGGCATATTTAGGATTTCTTTGAGGAGGTTATAGATAGGTAGAGGAGAGTATCACTGAGTAACTAAAATTGTCGGTGCCAAACGTTCCAGCATTTTAATACCTACGGATTAAATGATAAATAAAAAAAAAACACAACTATAATCATATAAATATAAGGTAAAAATAAGATAAAAGAGGGCCAAGGGGGAGATATAGATATCTCTTTGATCTCTCCTTGTAAATACGCCACTAGACCAGTTACTGTTTCCCAAACTGTATAAAATCAAACAAATCTGGTTGAAATTTACATAACATACTAAATTATAATTTAAAATTTAAAAGTTAGGCCTATATGAATTTATAATATATATTATAAACTATTACTTTGACAGGTACAATCGCACTACTCGCCTTATTGTATTTAGGCCGAAGAATGGTAGGCCCGCGCCTTACAATGAAAATCCGCCGATCGTGCCGTTCGCGGTTCGCCCTGACATTGTTATTCATACAAATCATTAATCAATAATATTTAAAATTACTAAGTGTTACAATCTAATATTCTAGTAGCAACAATGTAAAAAAACGGGAAAGTCGTTCTGCTATATAGTAACTTCGAGTGTACCTCATCATTCATCATTGAATAAGTCGTTGTAATGATATTATAAAATTCAACGATACATCATTACACACGACAAACAATTCTGAAATGAAATGGCGTCTGACATCTCTTACTCAATTTTAATAATTTTTTAAAATGCAGTGAATATTTTTTTTCTTCAAGAACTTTTCATATTACATTATATTATAATAATATTACCTATATACCACAATTTATTGTAAATGATTTATAAGTTAATAATAGATACTGAAGTATCGTAAAACTGTGTGAATTGGGTCATATTTTAGTAAAATATACTGAAAAATTTTAAAGTCTCTGCGATTACAATTTAATATTTTCAAATTACAACAAAAGAACTAAAATCGAGGAATAATCGTAAAACAAAATTTAAACATCATCCCTCAAATTCCATCACTGATAAAGGATCTATTACAGTTGGATTTGTGAGTTATTCTGTGAGTTTTGTTTCTGTTAGTAATAGTAACTGGGGTTTTAACTTACCTCATAACAGTGGTTTTAGGAACGCTTAAGCAGAATTTAATTAATCTGCCTTTTATTTCGGAGCTGTCAGTCAAAGATCAACATCCTTCGTGTTTTGACTGCTATATAATTATAGAAAACATAGTTTATCTAGCCTAAACGGAATCCTATGTGTAGTCAATTCACTTTAAGATAAGAATGTATTGATTTAAACACACTCTATGTTATAATAATTAATCGATTATATAATTTATTATGAACTTGTATAAATCATGAGTAGGTAGTTAATAATCTAAGTCTAAGTCTTTAGCTGACAATAATAAAAATAATACAATTAGTACCATAATCATTTCAAAACAAAATATATAATAGATTTGCAATTTTGAACTAAATGGGCTAAGTACTTTTAATAATATAGGAATTAAATTTACTTGATTATTAACACAAATAATTTATTTAATTATGCCGAGGACCTAGGATCAAGCAACAGCCTCTAATTATTTTTTTGTTTTTTAGCCTACCTAGTAAAAAAGTGTAATCAGTGTTTTAATAGTTTTAATTAATTTTAAATAGTCATGCATCTACCTATCTTTATTATCAAACTGCATTTGTGCTTGTATAAAATATAAAATAAATATATTTTTACATAGTACCAATATTAGTAGCCCTGTAGTCAGTAGTCACCATAATATACAGAAAATGATCAACTATATTTTATTTCGAAATAAAAATTTAGTCATTATAATATATATTAGATTCTGAACGAAGTGATAAATGTATTGATTTTACAATGATGTATGTTTTTTTTTTTTTTTTTTTGTTTTTTTTTTTTTGTGTCTGTGTACAGCATAACTAGTCGAAATAATGCTCCAATTTCAAACTATGGGGGTGGTTTCCGATGTAAAGTGAATATCCTTGGTGCATTATACAGGTAAAAAGTTAACATTTTCCAACAGTTTTCAAAAAAATCGAGAAAACAAAAAAAAATGACGGAAAAACGGCAATTTTTACGCAAAACTAGTTTTCGACCAAATCGATTTTTTTTTATGGTTGTAATCAAAACTAATCACTGAAAATACTTGAAATTTTCACCAATGTTAATGTCAGTGGTATCCGTATATAGTTAATTTTCAAAAAATTTTGACTTTTTTGAGTTATTTATAGACCACTGAAATTTTCGATTTTTTTGAAAATTTTTTTTTAAAGTGTCGATAAAAAATTTTGGATGACCAAAAGTTTTGAAAATTTAATACAAGGTTCCTATGAGTTGTTTTTAATGTAGCTAAAAAAAATTAAAAATCATTAGTCACATTTTTTTTATAGCGTTTTTAGTTCAAATTTTTACGAAATCTGTCGAAAACGCGAAAATTTGCAAGTAATTTTGAAGTTGAAAAATCATAAAATTTTTTTCTTTTTATAACTAAGTTTTGAAAATTTGGTACAAGTTCTCCATACATTTTTCTTCAACTAAATATCTGTAAAAAAACTCTACCGGATTCAGGCAAAAAATTTTTATGACTGTTTGAAATTTAAATTTTTACAAAAACCGCGTTAAATAACAGTTTAGCCTCAAACGATTTTTGATATTTGTTATTATTCAAAAAGTATAAGTCGTAGATACTTGAAAATTTTTACCAGTTATTAAGATTCGCGTTTTCTTTACGTGATTTAAATTTCAAAATATTTTGACTTTTTTTGAGCTATTTATATACAACTGAAATTTTCAATTTTTCTGAAAAAATAATTTTGAAGTTTCGATAAAATTTTTTTGGCCCTATCAAATACTTGAAAATTTTATACAAAGTTCCTCATATGTTATTCTTATAGTGATTAAAAAATTATAAGAATACATAGGCACAATTTTTTTTATTAGCATTTGAAGTTCAAATTTTGACGAAAATTCGTCAAAATTATGAATATTTGCGAAATATTTGAAGTTGAAAAATCATAAAATTTTTTGTGTTATAACTAAGGATTAAAAATACAACACTAAGTTTTCCATAAGTTTACCTTCAAGTATCTATAGAGAAAACTCGAAGCATCATTATAGGAAAAATTTTAAGTGCGTTTGAATTTTAAATTTTAACGAAATAGCGTAATGATAACGATTTATCCTCAAACGATTTTAAATATTTGTTATTTTCAAAAAGTATAAGTCGTAGATACTTGAAAATTTTACCAGTTTTAAGATTCGCGTTTTCTTTACGTGATTTAATTTTCAAAATATTTTTTAATATAAGCTGGTTTTTTAAACCACCTTTTTCACCAACCACTAGAAATTATATCCTAGGCTGACAAATCATCTTCGTTCAGAATCGTTTTTCGTATACAATGATAACTATCATTGGATTCAAATTTAACACTCCTATAATATATAATAATGATCCATACAGCACCTAATGTACAGCAGAGCGGTACTCACTTGCCGACTTTTATTTTTATTGTTATTACAGATTGTAAATTTTGAATCATAAGAATCATAATATTGATTTTTAAACATAGATAATGTACCTATATTATGTTTAAAATATAAAACATTACCGTTAATTTCGTAAATGCTAAGAATACAGCACAACACATGTTAATAATATATTATATTAATATACAACTCACTGAAAGAAAAATATAAATATGAGCATTATTTAATAATTTCGTATTATAATATTAATATTATTATTCCCTTGCGGTTTTAATTTTACTGGACTGGCTGCAGTACCCTATTGCAGATATTAAGATACAATGATACATAAAAATATTTATTTTGTAAATAAATTTTCGAAATCATGAAAATTTACATAGCCTAAAAACAACTAAAACGGATGTCTTTAACATTATTATAAACAATGTGAAATAAAAATTAATTACTTATAAAAATAAACATCATTGTAAAATACAAAAATAATTTCCTCGTGATGCTCAAATTTTAAAAAAAGGCTTTGTTTGGTTCAGATCAATTGGTCTAAACCAAGTAAGACATTTTTAGAAAAAAAATTAATACTGCAGCTGGCCGATATTTTTCTACAAGACTGATGGTTTTTTTTTTTTGTTTATTAAATAAATAATTTTTTTCTGTTTTAATTAATCAGGTTCAACTGTTAGGTTATCTAAGTATTGGTACGCACATCATGCTAAATTAGTTTTATTTACTACATACTACCTAGCTATAAACTTATAATTATTATTTAAACAGCATAGTATTATGTTTAACATAGGTATCTACAGACTATGTTTATAGTATGGGTACGTCATTCAAGCCCACAATTAAAAATTAAAATATATTATGACCTATGAAGTTAAAAACTATAACTTAAAAAAAAACCCGATGATAAAAAGACTAGTCGATTAAGAATTTTGTTAAATATACTACGGACCAAAGTCTTTTATTCAAATAGCAGTATAAGTACTTTCTATTTAATCCATATGTTTAATTTGATGCCTCAGTGGCTTGATTGACTGACGATTAACGTGTTTCCTTATTATATCCGTCAACTAGACTACTATAATTGTGATTTATGAATGCATTTCTGTTTTGAATTCCGTATTGACCATTGTCCAATGGACATAAAATAAGAAAAATAGCATATACAATGTACATAATATAATATGATATAATGTAGACAGAAAAATAAATATTCAATTTGTTTCTTCAAAATATTATTTTGGTATAATATTTTTCAAATAATTATTGTAACACATAATGATCACCACGAACCATTTGATTAAATAATAATAATGAATCAAATTTGCGTGATTATCTAATAATTTAATTCAAATTTTAAAAAGTAGACAATTGGTTACCGCTTTGCCGTACAATAAACGTCAAGTGTGTCACTTTAAATAGACGTGTAAATATATGACGTATTAAGTTTTAATTCAATGATTTGTACGTGAAAAACGATTCTGAGCGGAGACGGTCATTAACCTATATGGCTATTTGAGTATATTTCGCGATATAACTATTTATATTTTATTTATTCATTTATTTTACTTATACCTAGTGTTACGTAGGTATAGCAATGTTGTCCGAAAATATTGCGTTCTTTATAATTTATATTATTAATATTTAAGCATTATTTATTATAATCATATATATTAACGTAATGTAACCTTATCACACCAACTTACATAATATAATTAAAAATTTAATAAGATATTTCTGTGAATACCATAAAGCGGCAAAAATTGATTTCTTGTATAAATATAGTTGGTATCTTAAAATACATCAAAAATGCTATACTAAAATTCATAGTAATAATGTAATAAAACTTTTAAGTTCCCACGGATAAAATGTTCTCAAATTATAAAAAAATAATAAACATCGTTATTTATCGTTTAAATAAATTTCGTCCAAATTTGAACTTAAATGTCTATAAAAAATAACTGTCTTCATACATTTATTAGATTTTATGATTTGAAAATTTTAGATTTAGATATAAAAAAAAATATTCGTATGAATTTCTGACAATAGTATTATTGTATAGTTTATAAATTTACTTCTTAAATCTTAACTACCTATACATAGGTACATTATATACAGTACTGATATTAATTGTTTTTCCGTTATTATAATAATAAGGTGTATAATAGATATTTTATTACGAGGTTGTAAACGAACAACGAACGAAATAATAATAAGTTAGGCTAGTAGTGATAATACTATTTTATAAGCAGAGTTAAAAATTAAATATTATAAACAATCTTTATTGAAATAATAAAATACATGTTATACATTCCTAAATAATTAAGATATTAAGTTATTAAATGATAAATATTTGGAAAAAAGTGCAAAAAATTTGTTTAACCAATGCATCCCTGGTGGGGATCGAACCCACGACCTTTGGATTAGAAGTCCAACGCGCTATCCTCTGCGCTACAGGGACTGTTACGAATTTTAGTGAAAAATCATGTTCTTGGTGTGTAACATTAGTTATAAAATATGAATAAAAACATTAAAAATTTTAAAGTTCAAATAAAAAACTTGTTCAAGTTAATCGATATTTTTTAATGACATGATAATATCACTACTTTATCAATGACAGTTACATCCAGTGGCGTAGCCAAGGGGAGGGGCTATAGCCCGCCACCATTGGCGGTATTTTTTAAATTATTATAAAATATTTAAATTTAAATATGGAAATTTTCTTACAAACTTTAATTTTTTATTAATATATTTCTTGTTATTAGTTGTATAGTAGAATTTTTGAGTTAAAAAAATATTATTAAACGTGTTTATTAATTTTTTTGTTGTTTAACTCTCTCCATAAAAAAATTCTAGCTACGCCTCTGTTAACACTTATCAAAAATAATTTCATTCGTTCAAATAATTCTTTGCCTTCCTAATGACCACTCACCGTCAAATCTATTACTAAACTCAAACTATCAGCTTCTTCTGCTAACACTGTCATTTAGTTTCATAACATTTCCATTTTGTTCCTTCTTCAATTATGGGTGTTATAGCATCATGGAAAATAGTATCATCACTTCCATTATTTAATCTCGCTTTCTCCTTTCATATGCGACATGCCACAAAATTTCTTTTCATATTTCTTTTGCTTAACCAATTATAAATCTAAATTCCAATAAACCAATCAATCAAATAATGAAATTAATGAATGAGAACCCCTCTTATTTAAGTGTTAAGTCCAATTATAAATAAACTATTAAGATCTTAGATCACACTTATTAGCGTTTATACTTTATTCCAATAAGTAATACCTACCTATTGTTATTTTGTTTGTTATATATATATATGGGGAGCCCGGGAATTGGGCCACATTTTAACTATCTGTTTTGTATAAAATATTTGTTAACATTTTTCTACCTGGAGATTGGGCCACAAATTAAATCTATATTTTTCTAAAGTGTACCCGGAGATTGGGCCATAAAAGTATAGAAAACAATTAATATACTATTAATACGAATATAATATAATGTTTATTAACTAATTATTATTTTTTTAACATATAAAATTACAATTCGTCAAATAATTAATATATTTTTTTTAAATACTTCCATACAGATTTAATTAATTTAATATACAACAAGGTCTATAAAATTAGTCAAATATGAAATAATTTTTATAAAGATTGCCAATACTCATTTTACAAATATAATTGGTATAACTGTATAAGGACCATAAAGTTAGTCAAAAAATAAATAATATGAAAAAAGCATTTTCTAATAGGCACATAAAAATATAATACTAAACATTTAGATCCATAAAGTCAGTCAAATAATAAATAATATGAAATAATTTTTTTCTAATATAATATTTAAAAATATAATTTTCTTTTTAAATAGCATGATACAGATTGTAAATATTCAAATAAATTCGATTTTTTCCCCTTCTTCATATTTTTTAATTTCATTAAGAATAAAATTTTGTCGAACTAAAGTTCGTTTTCTTGTTTTTATTGTTCCTATACTTCTAATCTTAATATAAACTTCTGATTGAAGTTGCAATAAAACATTAAAAAAATTATGTATATTTGGAAGTGACATATAGAAATTATTTTTGAAATGTGAATGAAAACTGAAAAGACTCGACGGCATTTGTAGTTCGAGTTAGGTTTCATAATCTTTGCACACTACGCGTATGACTATTTTTATCCATTTCGTCTGATGACAATTAATAATTCTATATCATAAGATATTGTATAATTTATTACCTTTTGATAAGGCATACGCAGTCGCTTCGATTAGAGTTTCGTATGCGCTGCAGTATTAGGAATTATATCAATTTATATAAAAAGATGTATTATATTAAATATTATTTTATTACAATTTAAAATGTAATAGTGGCCCAATCACCGGGTCTGCCTATTATAAATATCAAATTTTAGTGACCCAATTACCAGGCCTACCTGCTGTAATAAATATACAATTTTATAGTGGCCCAATTACCGTATACCTTTGGAAAAAAAGGTGAATAGTGGTCCAATTCCCGGGCGCCCATATGTATGTATAATATGTAGGTATAATAGCCGAATACTAGCCATATCTACTGGTAAATACCGCATATTATAGCGTGAGCCCAACTATTTAGGTCTTATAAACAAAGTAGGTACCAACCTATCTAAAACCTAATTTAATGTTTATTTTTTTGTATTGTTTCAAAACTTTATCAGCGTGACTACATATTCTGTAAATTGTAGATAGGTGTACCTACTTCAGTTATTATAATTTTAAATCAACATTTGTGTTTTACTAATGAAGAATAGGTATTTTATACTTCTACTGTGGATTGATTACTAAGTAGCTATTTACCTATAAAATCGTGACGATTTTTACAATAATTTAAATTTCAAATTACAACTTAACTATAGGTACCTGTCAATCAGATATTTTTTTCTCAAATATCTATTTTACATTTTATATTTTTTATATTAATTGTGTTTAATTACCTTTGATTTTAATACATTTGACGTTATAATTTCTATTAGATTTAGGTAAAGCTAAAAGCGTAAAAGTATTTTTATTAATATATTTATTAAATATAGGTAACTAGGTAGTTATTATTAAAACAACTAATTACGTAAATTTTATTTAAACGTATTTAAATTTATAATTAAATTTATACGTGAACGGTGAACCTAAACGTCCTAAACGGATTCTTTCATAAAAAACGACCATGTTATACTAACATTTCTTGTATTTTAAAACTATAAAAATTTTAAATTATATTTAAAACCATAACCATCTCCAAAAATTTTTACTTATTACAAATCCAAAACGTACTTTCTAGTTAAATAAAATTTTAAAAAATTCATTAAATACCCATGCATCCCTGGTGGGGATCGAACCCACGACCTTTGGATTAGAAGTCCAACGCGCTATCCTCTGCGCTACAGGGACTGATAATTTTTTGTTTGAAAAAATTATGGTTTTCTTTCATAAATTATAATTAATCTAATTAATAATTAATAGCCTAGATACATTAGTGGCTAGGTATGTATAAGTGGTATAACTGTATAAGTTATAATTTCAGCGCAAATAATCATATGAAATATATAACTATTATCATATAATTTGTAAGGAACCTATACCTATTATTACAGTTAAATCTAAATTAAATGCTGATAATAACAGATCTACCTATTAGATTTACAAAGTATTTTGTGTCTTTTTCATAATAGGTATAAGTCATTTTTGAGAAGTATAAATCAGTGGCATAGACAGTAATTTTCATTAGAGGGGGGGATGTAATGTATATACCCCTAAAAACTAATTAATTTTAATGAAAAATTATTTTTTCTATTAGGTACTGGTATAATGCATAAAGTAGGTACCTAGATATACAATATAAAAAAAAGTTCATGGAGAAATCCATCTCCCATACCCCCCCTCGTTAATACGTCCATGGGTAGATTAATAATATTTAATAATTACAATAACGATTTTCTATAATAAATATATTTTTAATGATATTAAACTTGAGAAGTATAAGTATTAGGACTATTAAGTATTAGGTACAGGCGCGTATACAAGGGGGGGGGTTCTAGGGGTTCAACCCCCACCCCCCGAAATTTAATAAATTTAATAATTTAATAAAGGTTAGATTATAATATAAGAATAAAAATTTACTACCAAACCCCCCCCCCCAAAAAAAATATTTTTTTTGTATCCTGATTAGGTAAGTACCTACCATATAAACAGAGGTTTCTCTTAATTTGTATAAATTATTTCTTTAAATAGGTATTTGCTATTATACAATTCCAGTAACTAGTAAGTTCTGGAACAGCGAATACAGTGTTTCAAGTTTTCAACCGTAGTCAAGGACGAATATGTTACAACAATATGGTTTACTGATTTCGTCTAGGTTCTCTAAGTACAAAACTAGATTATATTTGAATAAAATTTGTATTAACTAATAATTTTATAGGTACCTATAAGCACACTGCAATGCTACATGCCAACCAAGGTGTAAAGGGAGTTTATTTTTCAGGTGGCGGCAAAATTTAAACTACTTATGCAAAAGTAGTAACATGTTATAATGATGCAATGATTATTTATAAATAATTCATAAATGGAAATCATGACGTTAAATTATTTTAGTAAGAACTAATTTAAGTACCTACTTACTTTTACTAGGTACTCCGATATGTCTTCATTAATTTCATTAAAAATAGAAATGATTATATATTTATATCTCTAAATCTCTTGTAGACTGTATTTAACTATTATGTGAGTCTTACCATTTCTACTTTACATCACAGAATATAACAATGATTTATCTATCAATTGATTACATGATCGATCGATAACAATAGTGGCATCTAGCGCTATCATTATGAACTTCTTAATGCGTGACAGATAATTGGTAACCAATGGGTTATTAACTTTTATCGTTAGATAACGCTATATAAATTTTTGTCATACATTGTTTACTCTATAATAATTACAATATGAAGTTACCTACTAGAAAAAAATTAATTAGGATCAAATGTTGCGAAATGCGAGTATTCATAATTTAAATCATATTTTTTTCTCAACGTTTTCAATTTTCTCCTCAAGTATCTACGACGGATAGTTCGATTCGGATCTTTAAAATGATTAATAAATATATGCATTATACATTTATACTACCATAATATAGTAAGTTAGTAGTACATACTCATCACTCGTCCATCCAAATCGGTTTTTTATAAAATGTAGTGGTATATAATTTTTTTTACAAACATAATTTACATACATTTTACATATACCTATATACAATATACATATTACATATAAAATAAATATCAATGAAAAAATATAAAATATAAATATTAGTGATCAACAAAAACATATTTTAAGATTTGAAAGCTGTATCAAATTTTACTTTGAAAAAAATTCAATACTTATATAACTACTTAGCGTCATAGATCGACTAAACCTACACACAATTACACAAATATACATATTCATACAAATTAGCAGGTACACAATATATTATGTAATCGATGCGTTCTGATTATTCTGTTGTGATATTCTTGTTGGTTTGGTGTAAAAAAGCTGCATAGAATATAAGAACGACAAGAACTGATCGTTTTATTAAGAGGTTTAAAATGCATTCGGAACTTATGCATCTGCTGTTATATACTTACATCATAAAATGTATTTTACACTACCGTACAGGCGAATAATGTTTCATCTATTTCTTGATACATATACAATAATACATGTAATACGTATGTAGTATTTACCTATAACTCATGTAAGTGGATGCTTCGACAATGAATAATCATTTAACTCTATATACATTATACAAACGAATCTTCTGTTAAATATAAATATTATTTATTAGCGATTTGATTGTCATTATTTTGTTGATTAGTGAACGTAAATTTGGTGTTACGTCTTTGATAATATAAAAAAAGAAGAAGTATCTAATAATTTTTTATACAAATAAATTTTAATAACATTTTTAACTACCTAATAAAAAAAACATGGATGACTTAATGTGGCACAACATTTAGAAAAAAAAAATTAACAATATTTAATTTGTTGTAAAACAAAATGTGTTGAACAAATACATCATGAGACAATTATTGAGTTCATTTGCATTTTAGAGTCCAACCAACCCGTACCTAATACGTATTTATAAATTTCATTTTGTGCCTATCTGTATGCATAAAAATAAGTGTACATTTTGAATATATTTTATAGCTCAAGATCCTCCAAACCGATTTCGATAAAATTTTCAGGGCATATTAAAATTGATATGTATATGGTTTCTGTGAAATTTGTACGCTGTGTAATAAATGGTTCTGGAATTATGACTTCTTGAGAGCATAAAAATAATATTAAAAATACTGATTATTATTATTATTATTATTTAGACGTTCGCGCAAAGGAAGTCGACTGGCAAGAGCGTGGCAGGGCGTTAATTGCGTAGCGGCACTACTTTGTTGTTGTGTACGTGTGCAGAAGTCTGCAGGCACAACCTTTCCCCCCAGCACCGAAGACAACGGCGACACGAGGTGAGGGGGCGATACCATAAGTACCATAAGGCTGCCGTCATACTATTCCCGTTTCACCGGAGCGGCAAAAACGCTCCCGTTGTCCGGTTTATCAAAACACATTGTTTTAAATATAGCACGTCACATTATTCCGTCAGAAGAGTTACGGTCGTCCGTCGGCAGGTTTCGACCGGATCATGATGCGTTGGAACAGGATGAATAAAAAGGGAAGGGAATTAAAATTGTTATCGAAACACACAAATCACAATTTCATCGACACTTGTCACATTACAACGTTTTTACCGGTGCGTTTCGTCACAAATAATATTGCAAAAACATTTTGCCAATTTTATACGCTGGAGTACGCACCTAAAACACATTCAAAATGACTTTTGATACTGACAAATTTATTCAGTACATTCAAATTAACAACGCTATACGGGAAACTGGCTCAAAAGTTTATATGGACAGAAACTTAAAGCAGAATGCTTGGATGAGTGTAGGAAATGGCATGTACGAAAATTGGAATGAATTGACCAATGCAGAAAAAGGTGTTCACAGTAAGTTATCACTTCTCATATACAGTGGCGTATTTTATTTAATTTTATGGAAGGGGGGGGGTACTCAATTTACGAGAATTATACACTAATTTAAGTACAATATTGGTTTTATTTTTATATATATGCTTATGTTTTTGAATAAGAGACAGAGCAGAATGGGAGGTGCAAAATAGCAGTGTAAAAGCGAATCGTTTTAGGCAAGGCCGTAACTAGGGTCCAGGGGTCCGGACCCCCCCCCGAAATTTTTAAAAGTAGAAATGTTTAACGTAAATTATAGATAAAAATGACAACTGTTCAGTGTCTATATATTTAAAAAAATGTTGGACCCCCCGACCTTACGGCCTTGGTTATTGCCCACCGCAGGTCGCCTCTGCGACGTATACTCGCAGCTGGTCTCGCGGGACGCGACGACGATCGCAAGACGGCAGGCGGCCCTTCTGCAACTTCGGTCGAGTGGAACGATAATGACGGAAGACTGTCGCGATGACTACAGCTAGCCGCGGACAACGATTCCGGCCCTGCTGGTATCTGAACGACGGCGTCGGCTCCGCCTAGTTGTCCTTCCGATGTACTGATTTTTTCTTCATTGGTTTTTTAACTATAATATAACAGTTTTGTGTTAATAAATTAGAATTGTTTGTATAAAACAAAATACGTGTGTATTATAATATCGTCTCTTATTATTCTTATTAAAGTATTATGTGTTATTTTCGCCACGTCATGTGGAATCTAACATACTATTAGTATATTATAGGTATAATGCAATAAAAATGATACATTTTATCTGCAGTGTATTGTCAGCTTTAATAGGTATTTATAACATTTGAGTGAATAGATGATATTATAAAATTTAAAATTAAGAAAATTATCAGAGTTTGTTAATTGGCTTTTTTAAATTTTAAGACAATTTTTAAATTTAATATTTTTATATTATTAAACTTATAACTTGAATCCTCGTCGAAGCTAAATAATTATCGAAAACAACATACTTGCTTACTTCGTTTTGTCCCTTGGTCGGCGAGGTGCTGTCTACAACGGCTTCTACACCATCGCAACGCGGTCCATCCTCGATGATAATGGCTGAAGATCCGTCATCCGGCACCTCTTCAACAATAAGGTACTTAATCGATTTCTGCTTGTTTTTCGATTGTCGTTATAATTTCATCGATCGTGTCAAAAATCATTAAATTTATAACGTCTGAAGTCTCGTTTATTTCGATGGTGTCCATTTTTTTTTTTTTGTATGATGTGTCTATCGTGTATTCGTGTGTAAACGTCCCGTGAATTTAAAAATGTGAATCACTAGATTAATCGTCCGACACCACTGCACGACATAGACAGCAATAACGTTCATCTATTCTAAACAGCTGACATGAAGATTCCGTGGGATCGTTTACTTATCCAAACATTATTATTTACCCGATAATACCTATTATTATAATAATATTTAACAAGGATTTCAATGTATTTCAATTCGTATTGTACCCGCTTTAAACTTTTAGGAGGTATTTTTCTAGGTATTGATGTGTCGGTATTAATCGTAAATTAAAAAGAATGACATTTTAGAAAGAATAATTTAAGAATAATTTATAAATGTTCTACCTTTTCAAAATTCCCGTTATACATTGTATGACTAAATAAAACTATTTTAGGGATCGATAATAAATTTCTATGGGAGTGACAGATAAACACTTAAACTATTGTTTGTTAGAGATTTCTTTATGTTGGTTATTGAATTTATGTGTCTTCCATAAATTTCTTTAGATGAGCCGTGTATTCAAATACGATAGTTTTGATCATTTTTTTTTTTTTTTACTTAAAAATATTCAATCTATTTACAAAATAAAAACAATAAGTAATAAGGATAACAAAGAAAATTTACAAACATGAATAACGTGAAGAGGAGACCGTTCATTATCAGAACCTCAGAATTTTTTTTTATTATTATTTAAGTACCTCTATCTTAGGAGATCTCTAGACCAGTTTCTTTTTAATCGACGGTGAATTTGTGGTAAGGTAAGAGAGGATATATTTTGAATGAAGGGGTTCATGTGGTTTGTTAATTTTGAATGGAAACTTTTGTAGTGGCTTTTTGCAAGCTCGTTTACTGTTTGTATTTTTAGGTCATTATGGAGGGCTGCATTTGTTATATACCATGGAGCACCGGTGATAAGTCTTAAAGTAATTGACTGGAAGGCTTAAATAGGGTGAATGTTTGTGGGTTTAGCTGGGCCCCAAATTTGGATACCGTATGACCATACTGGCCTAATGATAACTTTGTATAGGAGTAGTTTATTTTTGAGACTCAAGTTTGATTTTAGTAGTGGTCTAAGTAGATGAAGACAAGAGCTTAATTTTTTTTTTTTTTTTGATCATATGGGAGATAATAGAAGCGTTACAAAAGTGATTCGCGGCGATGGTCTATGGAGATTATCGAGGGAGGAGGTATTTCGGGGCGGATATTATACCGCTACTCATAATAGAATTATACAATATTTGTTTTGATTATACAGATATATTTATTGAAAGGAAATATTATTTAGTCTAACTAAAATATTCTAAAAACGTCTTATAATTATAGGATTATTTACACTTATTTCTAAACTTAAATCTAATTTCTGTAGAATACTACTATTATATTTACATCTTTATTAAAATTTGAATTATCTCTATAGTAAAATCTAGAGTATCACTCGGAAACTCTTACCATATTAAATCATAATTGCATTTTTCTCCATTGTACCTACTTGTAGACGATGTTGTCTATATTGTGGGTGGGCTACAGACTTATAATATTGTTTGTAAGGGAGAAAACAAGACTCTACATGCTCATAGGCGCCTGGAAGGGAGGGCAAGCTAGGGCATTTGCCCCCCTGGCTTTTCGAAAATATGTTTTAAATTGAATGTTTTAAGATAAATTACTATTTATCATATTATAACAAATCCTAACATTACCCCCTCCTAGAAAAATTTCTGCGAGCGCCTATGTACTTGCTTGTTATACATTTTGTCCATAAGTTTATACGGGATTCAACTATTAACATCTATTACCAGTATAACCTATTACCTATTAAGTACTTATTAAATAATATAGTAACTTTTGTCTTAGATTTTTTTACTCTACAATTATTACAATACGCAATAATATGATGTTAGACGTTAGTAAAAACACAGAATAGATTTAATCTATTCTGTGGTAGAAATAACACTTATTAGTTATTACCTACTCATAATTGATAAGAAATATTAAATTTAACTTGTTCAAAATTCAAATGTAGGTAATAGACTAACAATGATATTATGTTATAACTTTTTTACTTAAATTGTTTTATGTTAATTTCTCAAGTCTTCATATTATGTCCAAGTTAAAAGAATATTTTGCTCACTTAATCAAAAGATTAAAGAATTAATAGTGTTGCATCAATCTTAAAAAAATCAATTATTATACAATATGTTAAATACAAATACCTAATTGATCTTTTATTCTCTCAGTCACTAGATCCGACTTAGGTGGCGGAGAAGTGGCCTTCTTCTCCACATAACTATAAAACCTATTGGTATTAACATAGGTACAACTAAGGCTTGCACAAGTCACAAACTAAGTTCAATTTTTAAATACTTAACTAATATACTTGTAATGTAGGTATCAAACATTATAGATTTATGTGACAGCCAACTTCCATTTTCCACATTTTTTTCTAAATAAAAAAAAATATATTATAACAAACATTAGTTAAAATATCAAATACAATTTTTTATTATCAAGAAAAATAAACAGACATCTTGGTATGATTGCATATTTTTAAATTGTCAATTCTAATATTTTGATTAGTTTTAGTCTTGATTAGGTAAATTAATTTCTTCTTGACCAATGATATAATTACTTGGTCACGTTGGTGTAATTATATTATATGTATTTTTGATATCTCATGATATGTTTGTTTATATTAATACATATAATTAATGCTGATATTAACATTCTTTTCTTTGTGTATTGCAGACCGGTCAATTATTGTCTAGATTTATTAATCTATTTTCATTTACTGAATCTCCTTCGACCCAAATTGAATAAAATATTTCAATCCTATATTTTAGATAAACGATCATCTTGTTTTTTTTTCTAAGCTTATAGTTTTATTATTAAAGGACATAATATTATACATTTTATCAGTTTTACAACATTCACCCCTGTAATTTTTTAACAACACATTTTAATTTATTGAACAATATGAATAATAGATATTATATCTAACCTACAAAAATTAACAAAACAGTATAAAGTTGAGTGAAAAATAAAGGTAATAAAAAATAAAGATGATTTTAATAGATCAATAATTAAAATTTAAGGATAACATTTAAGTAATAAAAAAATATTAAGTATAACATTTAAGTAATGAAAAAATATAAGCTAACACTCTTATTGAAGTGATGTAAAAAAATACACTCTTATGAATACAATAATGGTTTAACATCATACAAATAACAAACAATATAACATTTACAAAATATATGTTATAAACAACACAAACCATTATTATTCTTTTTTTTATGATCAATAATAAAAAAAATTAAGCTCAATACATCACAGATTTTTATAAATTGGCAATATTAGTTCATTTACAAATTAAGTATAGAATAAAAATATAATGGCATTCAAAGTATGAAAATTAAGCTGAGTATCTATTCATTAGTGTTTAATTTTCTACACTATTGATAAGTGATACATTAGAAGACTGAGTAGATTTCATATCTGGATCATCACTTTCCATAAGCTCACTAATTTTATCAACTATCCACTAAAAATAAATGAATAAACAATAATTAGTTGTGTAATAAATATACATTATGTTTAAATATAAATACATACAGAGCATAGTTCAGGATCTGATACCACAACTAATTTAACGTTAGACTGTTTAACTTTGAAACACCACCAACGACGTAAATTAGGATCATGTTTTCCATAGAGAGATATTCCATTTTGTTTTATTTTTGGATGCCTAGTCATGGCTGACCAAACATATTCCCATAAAATCTAATTGAAACAATATTTAAAATTATAAAAACATTTTATAATTAAAAATTATATAAAAAATACTTTATAAGAACCAGTCCAGTAACTCCGAGTAATATACATTACTCTTTGTGATGTGACTATGAAAACATCTTTTTCAGTAGGCATAATTGGTATGTGATAAATATAGTTATCTGATAGTTTATATACCCCTTTTCCAGCAATCTGTAACATTTTATCTCATAAAGTAGAGTATAATATAAACGTTTTAACTTTCTTACCATAAAATTTTAAATAACTTACAGGAATCTTAATTTGCTTTCGCATTGAAACTCTGTCAATATTAATTAGATTCTAGATATTTTTTATTAATTAGTTATAAATAAAATATAAATAACCTCAGGAGAGGGGAACAAATCAAAAACTAGAATACATATTTTTTGCAATATTATTTTATTAAAAACAAATTATTTTGATTATTATTTTTCTATTCTAAAATAATTTAAAATATAAATACTAGATCAGGTTAGGTACATAAAATGATAATACAGTCCAAAAAGTGTTCTTTTAATATATTATAAATAAAATAATTACAAATTGGTTTATTTAAATGTAATTTGTTAATACAATTTGGTATATTTAAATTAATTAATGTAAGCAAAGGATGAAGAGTAAGTAACAGTGATTAGAAATTCAAAAATTAATAAGCATATACACTTATACTTAACTCTATTATTGTGTATAAGATAAATCCATTAATATTTATTTTCTCATCACCATTTCCTTACTCTCCCTAAGGCAATAAACAATCATACATATAGTAAAAAAATTGATTTATATTAATTGTTTAAATATAATTAAAAACATTAGATTGGTTCACCTTTAAAAGTTTATATCCTTCAGCATCTCGTTTGCTATATGGTCGCACTTGTTTATCTTCTCTAAAAAACCTCGGTAGACGAACACGTTGCACTTCTGATGTAGTATCAGTAACCCTAATTAAAAATATGTTTATACATTTTAATTTAAACTCAATAATATATTATCTTATCCTTACAAATGTAAAATATAAGAAAATTCACATTCGCAATAAATTATTTCACTATGTTATTTTTAAAATCACAGTGAATTAGCAATACAATTTAAAGGCAAGATATTATTTAGGGCTTTTCAAAGACTTTTATTGATATTTTAAAAATAATATATGATAAGAACATTTTAAAATTAAAATAATTATTAAAGTCTCCGAAATTCCCAGCATAATAATTTTATCTTTAAATTTTAAAATAGTCAAATTACTGAAATTTTAAAGATAACAATAAAATGAATTATTGTGAATACAAAATTTGCTATGTAATATATTATATGATTGTAAAACAGAACAACACATACAGGTGCGGAAATCCTTTTTTAAGTTGTATTTATTATGTAATTTATACAAACCGTTTTATGGTATTTAAAGTTCCACTAGTAAAATCTAATGCTCCAGATAAAGGTCTGGCTACAAGGCCAACCATTCCTTTGCAACCTCCCTTGAAAAATCCTTTTATGCCATCACTACGGGCACCACTGATAGGTTTTTCAAAGACCCCTTCTACACCTTCCACAACACCCTAATTAAATTTAAGCCAATAATTAAACAATAAAAAAAAATGTATTATTTACTATCACACGTAAACATAAAAATAACTAATTACCAGAACAAAACCACGACCTCCTTGTGCTAATCCAGCTGGTATATTACTTGGTTGCTGATTCATTATTTCTTGACGTTTTTTTTGATAATCTTTGTCAAATGTTAAAGCAGCAATACCTTTTCCTTTTATATTAAAATTAATGAGTAACAAATAAACAATGAATAAAAAGACTTTATGAATTTTTCAGTTTAGTAAATTACCCATGGCGCCAGTTATCCTTCCAACTGCTCCTGCTGCACCTCCAACTGTATGCCCAAATAAACTCTTTACTCCCAATACTAATCCTTCCGCAAATTCTTCAGGGCCTTGAATTGCACCCTTAATTAATGAAATAAGTTAGATTTACAAAAAATACCAATCAACATTTTTGATGTCTCATTAATTAGATTTTATAGCAATTAAAATCTAAGAGGACTATTTCTTTTTTCTCTCTGACCCCTGCACATCACAACACATTTGTGTTTAGTAAACTGTTTAACACTGTTTACCCAAACTAATTTTATGTTGTTAGTTTTAATATTAGAAAGAATGTATTGGGACATAGGTGTTTTTTTATTTTTAAATTAATTATGTAAGTTAAGAGTATGTATTTTATTTGATATTGCAAATAAAATACTCGGGGAAAAAAATAATATACTAAAACAGTAATTTTATAAATACAGATACTGTTCTTAACTAAAAATTTGATAAATTCTAATATTAAGTAGATGTCATACCTTTGTGTGTTATTTCTGTCTTACTAACATAACCATACCAAACAATTTTTTTTTTTTGATATTTAATTTATTAAGTTTCCCTGACATCTTCATCTAAACTTATTTTTAATACAAAATGGCCATTTTTAACATTTGAAATAAAGTTGAAAATACAAAATAATATGTCATACATAAATACATGAAAATGTTAAAATGTTTAAGCCGGTACTAGTTAGACTGAAATGCTCTATTATCAAACTAAAAAGGTGAGAACATTATTTGTGTTTTTCTGTTAGAATTTTTCAATATTATAATTTTGAAATGAGTTATGAGAAGGTAAAATATTAATATTCAAAAATGCTCATAATTCACTTAAAAATTTAAATATTGTAAAAACTGACGAGGGAATACAGATAATGTTCATACCTTTAGAAGGGCATATCACTTTTAATATTTAAGTAAACACTCAAAATTGGAACTGTTTCAACATATATTTTGGTATGGGTTTTTATTAGTAAGACGTAGACAATGCATACAGGTACAATATCCTCTAAAAGCTAACAATATAGGATTAGTTCTGCTGAATGTAAATTTGCTATAATGTGTGAGTTAGACAGAGAAAACAAATACTGCACTAACTTACTCTTAAATTTAAAAATAATTTTAATCTTAGTTATAACATTATATACTTGAAAAGGTTCATAAAATAAATCTTCGACTCCTTGCTTAAAGCCTGATACCAGACCAAACGGATTCCCCAACACATCAAGACCCAAGACAAGCACATATAGTTGTTTTATTAGTTGACTAACATAATGATGTTGAGCTTCCATCATTAGTTGTCGCTGATTAAGCAAAACATATTGTCTTTCAAAAAAAGCCAACCTACAAACACAGAATTGTTATTTTTTAGAAATTAAAACACATGTAGTCATATTATGTACACATTATCTATTACAATTGATCATTTTTAGTAGTTTCTCTATAAATAAAATTTTATCTATTATGTAAAAGATATTTTTATAGGATGTAATACTTACTTTAAAACGACATCTTGAACACTAGTAACAGTAACACCAATACTTTGCAATATTATACTGATAATAGGAGGAATATTTTCTAATTCATCTCCACTTAATGAAAATGTAACATGTATCTAAATTAAACAAAAGTACAATTTAAAATTAATTTATAGGTCATTTAGTATTTGAGGTAAGTAACTATATGCTGATTGAGAAATTAAAATACTTTAAAATTACAAACCTTAAGTGGTGAAAAATGAAGCATATCATAATAATTCTTTTGTTCTTGTAAAGAAAGAGTTATCATTTGAGATTGTAATGGCTTACTGGCATATGCCAAATCTTCATTGAACATTGTTAACTAAAAAAAAAAAATTAAGTGTTGATTTATGACAACTATTAGAAAATAATCAATTAAACAAACCCTTTCTTCTTCAGAGAGCTCATATTTTTCAGTCATTTTTATTATAGCGTTGATAAAACCAATATCAAGTTTTATATGGAACTCTTGAATAAGCATTTTATAATACTTATACTGTTTAACTGGACTATATTTATTCAATCGTTCTACAATGCTAAGCTCCACAAATGGCTTTCGTTCTAAAATATTAATTTATTAATTAACTCAATTTAGAATTAGTTTCCTTAAACAGGAATCTAAAATATGTAGTCTTTGAATATATTATAAAACTTAGCTTAATATCAAAACATAAATTATTCTTATATTATTTTTTCTGAAAGTTAAAATGTACTTTTAAGTGTACATATTTAGCAATTTAAATAACATCTATCAAAATGTTTAATTTTCATAGACCTAGCCAAATTTTTAACCCTTCTCCTTAAACTATTTTTAAACTTGGTTTCAAATAAGATATAGATATTTGAATGTTAACGCGCATTTTTTTTAAGTATAGTTTTTTTAATTTATCAACAAGCTAATGTTTTTACATTATTTTAATTCAAATTTAATCAATACTAAATCAAAACCAACAAATGATAATAGCAACTTCTTAAATATCTACTAGATATTTTCATTATTATCTATAACCATTTTATTAAAACCTAGATTACAACTAGTATTAATAAAGTCAATTAATTTTGTGTAGTTACAATAATAAAAATAAACCATAGAATTTCTTCTAGAATCTAGAATCTATAAAATATAAATGATTATATATTATTATCACTAGTAAATATAAATAGATTAAAGGGTTGAATTTTGAATCTTATTTTTAACTTTAGTATACATTTTATACTTAAAAATAATAATGCAAATTAAGTTTCAAAACTATTACTACCACTTAGTATAATATTATCATGTCATATATTTTATATAGAAAGTGTTTTGTAATATTTGTTTACTAAATATATTGAATAATACTAAATGATAACATATCTCGAACAGCTTAAAACTGCCCTATATTTATAAATTATATTAATAGATAGTATAATAATTTTGCTCATATTCTAAAAAAAGTGTATACTATTTATAATAATAACATAATTGGAATATTTTTTTTTTGGCTTTTGTGTTCTTTTTTTTGTTTTGCTGTAATCGTAGCATGTGCCAGTTCACTAAGGCCTAATTATGGCTCTGTATACAATATATTGTTAAAATATTTTTTATAAAATATCATGACTTACCAGTTTGTGCAATTGTTTTTGGTGGTGGTACAGGAGCAAATACAACAGGAAAAATACAATTGTCTATTTGACTATCAATTTGTAGGTTATTTATTTTAGCGTGTATCTGGGATGTATAATCAGAAGATTGCAAATTAAGCCAAAATCCAGTATTGTAAATTCGTCTTATATTTTTTTTAGAAGGTTTGGTAACAAAATTTTCAGCAAAATTCACCTAAAAATATCATACTTTAAAATAAATATATTTAAATTTATAGTACAATAAATCTACAATATACCTCAATATTTAATTCTTTAATGAAGACAATGGGTTCATTTTCGCCAATTGCCAACATTCTAGTGTAGCGTATATAAGCGGTTTCAATTAATTCACATTCTTTTTTTGTCATTGGTACATAACGAGAACCACTTAATTTTTTTGTTTCCCATATTACTCCAGAACTATAACAAAAATTAAATTAAACTTAAAAAAAATTTAGAAAGTCTAAAAAGCACATTATTGATTTGGAGCGGAGCAATGACTATATTGATTTTACAACTGTGTTTTATTTTACTATTTATATTTTTATACACAATAAATAGTAGAAAAATGTTTCAATTGCCCGCTTTTTTATTTATTATTTTAATATATACAAATATTATAAAAACATAATAATGCCTACTTATCTAGTGTTACTAATCTAATGTAAATGATAATTAAATCACAAAAATATTAATAATTAAATATATTCATAAATTTTACCTTCCAATTCTCAAGTACATTAATTCCATACAAAGATCATTATTCACCAATGATAAACCTAATGAATGTATAGAAACTAATATTTCTCTATTTATTATCTCAAGTTTGCTTGAAGCTTGACATTCTTCAGCTATACTAGCATCAGTAGTAAACATAAGAATACGTTGTATACCATCCAAAAATGAAATCCAATACACTTTTATACCATCATCATGGTTGAATGTACCAACACCATCCTAGAGAAATATATAAAAATTAAAATTAAATTAAAACAAATAGTTTTTATATACTGTGATTAATAATAATACGTAAATCTCTAATAAAATGTTTATCTATAGAACTAAGTACTTATTAACCGACTGTTTCAATAATTATTATTTACTAATTAGTATTTAATTTTTCTATTGAAGATATTTAAGATAATTTTTTTGGTAATTCTTCTAATTTTAAAATTTTAAATAATAAATTTAATTTTGTAATTTTAAACATGGAAACTAAAAATAAATAGTAAAATAATCAATATAAATATTATCATTAGATTAGGCCATTTATTGTACCTTATATTAAATGAGTACAGCATTTTATTAGAATTATAATAAAAATTATACATATATATGTGTGTGTGTTGTGTTACGATCAAAGTACAAATACTGTAACACATAATTATATAACATTTATAATCAGTAAAAACAACAGAAATTTAATTTTACTACCCCTAACATATTTATATATTAAATACGTGTTAAATTAATGTTAACCTTTCTTAAATCTGCTTGATTCTGCATCATATTCCAATAAATAATCGGGTTATCTGTTGGAGTACTCCATGCAAAGAACATTTTATGTCTAGGTGGCAATATTTTTCTGCAAAAATGAGGTTGTTATTAAATTACGTAAGTTAACACTAAAACTTATAAGCATTAAGCATAGGCGTAAACTTTTTTTTTGGGGGGGAGGGTAGGGCGAGAGGGGCAACTGCCCCCTTAATATTTTGTAAAATGTATTTATTAGGTATATTTAGTCACTAAGTATCTTTAAGCATATGATATATCGACATAAAATAAAGTTTTCCCCAATAAAAAATGCCCAAGTTACGCCTATGACATTAAGTATAACTAACATTTCATCTAAATACTCTGACAAATCATGTTCAATAAACTTTAGATAACTCTCTGTATGATTTATAATTAAAGCCGGTGCCATTCCCTCCATATATGGACTAAATGTAATATAAGTTCCACCTTCTGTCATCTGAATATCCACTTGAACAGCACTATACTATAAACATATTATTAATATTAACAACTTAAATATTATTTTGATAAACAAAATTATTGTTATATTTTTAATTATTTATTAATAATAGTAATAATTTTTAATAATTTACTTTATTTCGAAGACGTATTAAATCACTTCTTGATTTATAATATGGCAATGGTGTAGAAGCATCCAAAGTACCAGTTATACGAAAAATAAATATTTTGTCTACATTTAGTTTATCTGTAATATTTTGAGGCCAAAATGGTACACAGCTTTTTGGATCTACCTATTTAAATAAATTGCACAATTTTAATATTTAAAAGAAAAATAAATATAGATAAAATAGATAAATTTAATTTTAGGTATACTTTAATCCAAGTTGGTTGTAATTTATACATTTCTTGAACATCGATAGCAAATGGACATTGATTAGATGCTATGTAAAATGGAGTAAATGTAACCTGTTTTGTCAAAGAATTGTTAGTGAGTTGTATATGTACACCCATCTATAACAAAAAAAATAACAATAAGAGAAAAATATACATAATTTACAACTTTTGATCAAAATATTACTTGATATAGAATGTTATTTGATTTACACATAATTGAACCAGAGTTTCCAGCTACATCCAGAGAAAATTTATCAGACCATAAGCCTGAATCAATTTTAACATAAGCTTTTTTATTAGCAAAAAATATCTTTTTTTTAAATGACCACATTAAAGGTTCTGTAGAATTTGATGAATGTTGTAACATATTTGCCTCATCATCAACAGCCTTTAAATAGTAAAAGTTACAAAATAAGTATTTTTAGAATATACACTTGATTATTAAAAAATACCTTATAAGTAAGAGTTTTTCCAGTCTTGTTGATCATCCAAAATGGACAATAAAGTGTTTTGATATGTGTTCCTCCTTCATGAAATTCTGTTCGTATGCCAAAATGTATAACATTTGCATTTGTATCAGGCTTATCCTCATTATTAGTAAATGACCAAATAGAAAATTCATCTGGATGTTCTTCAACAGTACATTTGCAATCCCAATATTTATCTAAATATTTTATCTGTAAAAAGAAATTATTTAGTATAAAACTTATAGTTTTAAATTTATAGTATTATTTTAAAAAGTATAAATTAAATATTATACATGGTGATTCATCAAGAATGCTACCTTCTTCTCTTATTATTATTGTCAATATTAATTACATCATTTAGGCAGTATGTATCATCATATGGCAACTTTTTTAACCCTATACATTTTTCTTATTTTTCTAAACAATAGTTAATAATATATTACTTTGGATGTGATTTAAAAAGTTATCTGCTGCTACTATATTGGTTTTATCTACCATATTATTATTTTCTTAATTAATTTAATTTAATACAAAATAGTATTGAAAGTAAGATATTTAGTACTCTATGTATGTATATTTAAATTGAAAATTGAAAAATTCAATAAAATAGTTATACCAAGTAATTTTAATGTTATAAAATAAGAAATATTGTATTTGATAAATTTATAAAAAAAAGTTTTTAGATAGGTTTTAATAGGACAATAAGTATTAGGGTTGTTGGCATATTATATTATAAGATATGACTTAGTTTCAGCTTGGGTTAAAAATCTAGACCCCATGTACAAATTTCAATAATTTTGATTATTTATTTATCATCAGACCTATTAAAGAAATTATTTGAATCTGACCTGGAAAAATCCTCAAACTCTTATTGTCTTTTATTACATTTTTCAATGTGAATCTTACTTTTTGCTAGCTATGAAAGTTGAATTAAATAGTACTAAACTTAAAAAATTGAATAAATTCAAATTTTAACTTCAATTAAAACTTCCCAAAATAATTGTACTCATTGTATTTTTAAATATTTCATTAAATAAAAAACAATAATTCAATCAAAAGAAATATTTATAAATGAAATAACATCTCATTGTTTTAAAAATAAAAAATAATAACATATCACTATGTTAAGCGGCAACAAGCAAAATAAGACAAATTTTACAAAAAATATCTGATAAGTATCTGAATTTGAATTCATTTTTTACATCTATTTTAAGTAGTTATTAATTTCCAAACTAATAATAAGACACTTAGATGTAAATTTTTTTTTTGCTTTACTTTACTGAAATTCATTAAATTTGTTTAAATGTTTATCCAAAATCAAATTATATACATAAATACCTGTAGTGTAAGACAAGAATAGCCAATTTCTACAATTGGCAAGTTTATTTTTTCTCCAGGAGCCAATGTTTTTAATTCAGAATCACCTTGCATTAAACAATCCAAATTTACTGGTAGAGCATTGACTAATATAACTGTAGGATATAAATGAATATTATAGCAATTACTAGACATCAAGTATCGATCAGTGTGCTCAAAATATATATGCTCCATATTTCCTAATAACTAATAACAAAAATAAAATATTTATGATATTATAAATTATAATATTAGATATTTTTATAATTAATTTGACTTTACTTGAATAAAAAATGGATCTCTGTCCTCAACTTGATTTGGTGGACACTGAAGCATTGCACGTAATTTCATAACTGGTTGAATATCTTTCCAAATAAAAGATTTAACGCATATTTGATATCTAGAGATAAAAGTATTATTAAAATTGTAAATTCATCAACAACTCTATTTACAAATTAATTTACTTTTCAGGACAAAAAAATAATTCTTTGGTTTGTGAATAAATTGAATGAACGGGTAAATTAAATGGTTTGTTAGGTTTGGCTTTACCGATCATTTTCAATTTCCCTTGTTTCTTATAATAAAGAAATATGCTTTCATTGAAGTGATTATGAATCTATATCAATAAAATGGTAGTTATTATAATAATCAAAACTTATTTTATAAATATAAAATTACTTGAACAACACTTCGCAATGTTACAACCATGCTACCATCAATTACTTGAGTGTCAGTTACTAATCCCCATGGTTCATTTACAGTACTCAGATTATGTTTAACATTGAAATATCTTTTGTCGGCTTTTATTAATGGTAAGCTAAATTCTGTAACACTGTTATTTTCTTGAATCTGAAAATAAAACATACAATTTTAAAACTGTTATCAGATTATACATTAGTTAGAATGATTTATTCCAACCTTAATTTTTAGAGATCTTTCAATTATTTTATTCTGACGTAAATGATCTGACACTGAATCATCATTTATAAGACAAAGACTGATTTGTTCTCGATCTTTTAAAACAGCATTATCACCAACTTCTTCACAGTCATTTACATTGCACAACTATAGTTTTTAAAAAATAATAATTTAGATATATATATTTTTTTTCCGTCCAATTATTACTTTAAATGGTGTATTTGATATCATGATAGTTATATCAAATCCAAGATTATTTTGTATAACATATGGAGCTGCTTCAATTCTTTTTGAAAGTGGTATTTCTGCTGTAATTGCTTCATTAAACGCTTTACCTAAACTTGTTAAAACTTCTAAAGCAGTTTTTGTCATTGTTATTTCAATAGTTTCCTGAAATTACAATAACAAAAATGAAAGTCTCGCATACTCATATTATTAATACATTAATTAAGAAATCATACATATGATATTAAAGAAATTTTCATTGTTGGCTTTCTTTGAAATACTTCTTCTTGAGGACTTAGATTTTGATCAAAAGTCTCCAACTAAAATATTAATTAAATTTGGATTATATTATTTTTATTTAAATTGAAATTATTTAGTTTAAATTGTTTACCTTCAGCTCAAGTAACCACGGTTTATATTTAGTACCAATAGCAGATTCAACTTCAACAGGCTCAATAAATGGCTCCCATAGAGCTAATCGGCTGTTATAATAATTCATTTGCATTGTTAACTCGCCTGCTACAGATAACTAAAAATAAAATATTAAAATTATAATTTGAACCAAAAAAGCTGAAAAAGTTGAATGATTTTTTTTTTTTTTTTTATTATTTTGAAATAATTATCAAAATCATTACAACACAATAAATACATAGATTTTGAGAAGATAGAGAAGATAATTATTGTTAATTTGAGATATATTTGTTTTATTTTTCAAAGATTAATATTTTCTTAGTTATTTTTGTTTATAGTTTGTAAATGTTTAACATCGAAAGTATTTCACAGAAAATGTCAATATTATAGAACTTGAAAATTCTAAAACTTTAAAGTTGAATGTCAGTACAAGTATATAAAATATAATTTCTAATCAACTCTTAAAAAGTAATTCATGAGTACCTTTAATTAATTAATAAAAATCAAATATTGAACTATACAACTTGATCATTCCTACATAATACACATATATATACTATGAAAAGTTAGTTTGTTTTTTTGTTTAAATGTACTACACTTTGGAACTATTAGTCGGTATTGAAAAATTATTTTTACATTTAATGTCCCAATTCTTGAGGAAGTTATGCTTTTACCCTTAGAAACCGAGCTTAAAGAAAAAAATCAGAAAGAACACTAACCAAAAACAAAGTAATGTGGTTAAGTGATATAATACCACAGTGAGTCAGGGGCTGAAAATGTCCACAATATCAATTAATGATAAAATATGTATTCAAAGTCCTATACTAGAAGTGTCAATTTTTTATAGAGAAAACGAAGTGCATAGCTAGTTTTAATATATAAATAAATAAAAATATAAAAATTATATTTTATTAAATTCATTATATTTAGTTTTTAATTTTTAAGCAGTTAAAATTATATAATAGCAATGGTTAAATTAATTATTTCATTAATATTATTAGCGCTTACCTTAGAGCTCCAATTATTAACTGAACCATTAAATGTACACTCTGTTAATAACATTGGCATTGTTTTGGTGCCAATTCCTGCTTCAATGGTAAAAACTATCGAAGGAATAGATATTATACAGACTTCACTTTTTTTTAAAACAGGCAATTCATCATCTTTGTCTAAATTACTAGCTTCCACACCCAATTCTGTAATATTTCAGTAATATCAATTAGTAATTAATTTTTAATAACTTAATAACTTTAATTAATATATACTAACCAGTTTTTAAAAACCAGAATTCTGTATCATTAAACATAGTTTTGTTCCATAAATCTTCATATTTTTGTTCATCATACTTGGGTTCTTCAATTAAATTTTCTTTTTTTTCTGTCAAACTTTGGTTGATACGGTTTAACATTTCAATATTGGCTAAAAAACATATTATTCAAAAACTTACAAAAATTGAATTAAATAACTAAATTGAAAATAATTACCTGGTGTAACAGATATTATCAAAGGAGTCATTGTTACATCAATATGAAGACAAGTGTCATCAGGTGTTGAACCAATAACATTTATAGTAACTGGTCTTAATATCTATTTAATATAAATATATAAATTAACTTTAACATATTTATAAGAACATATGAAATAAATATTAACTTGATTCATTGTATCTTTTCTTCTAGTAGGATTATAGCAACAAGAATATATTTGCAAATCTTTAATTTCTCCATTTATAGTTTGACGAGTTGGAGTAGACATGCGCAGTTTCAATGTGGCTTCCGTCTAGAATTAATAAATGTATGTTAACTAATAAGTTATTAAACTCTTTATTGTTAATAATATTACATTCATAATAATTGCATTTGTGTTGATATCATCCAAACTTTCTACCAATATAATATCAGGTTTTTCTAGTTGTACTTTTAACAAAAGTGTTTTATTGTTTTCTTTTTGTTCCAATGCATTTGATTTCTCTTTCTACAAAATATTTGAAAAATAAAAAATGTGCAAAATTTATATTATTTTTTAAATTTTATTATTACCAATATATTTTGCTTAACATTTTTCGTCACATCATTTATTGCTAAATCCTGTTTTTGAGATGGCAATATAAAGAAATTCAACAAGTACTGAATATATTCCACATTAAATATTAAATTAAAACTAAATATTTTCAGCTGAACTAAAATACAAAGAAATGCCAAAAAATTAGTGATTTAAAGAAGATTTTTGAATAATAATAATTACCATCAGATCCAGCAAGGGTTTGTTTATACTTCATATCAATAGTATTTTTCAAACTTTCATTTTCAAGATTACTTTTCTTTCTCTCCATATAACGTACTACCTTATCTCCTGGATATTTATTAACTCGTGTATCATCTAGTGTTACATCTAATAAATATAATGTCAAAGCTAATGAAAGATCTGTCTGCATTGACCCATCCACAGTCAATGAGGAAAACATAAATTGGCCCATACTATTATTCTTTATTTGTAAACCATTCTACAAATAAAAAAATAACAATAGTTATAATAATAATAATAATAATAATAGAAATAATATTTACAATTATTAATAAGTGATAAAATATACAAAATATAATATTCTTGAGTTTTTAGTTTTAAAATATAAATTGTGATTTTATTGAATAAATAGCAATGTAACTTAAAAATTCTAAAATAATACATGTCATATTATAATTGATGGATTCAGTAATTTTACTTAACATACTTAACCTTTGAATTAAATTAATTGAATGCTATTTTAAGAACTAGCATAGTTTGCAAAGTCACACCTCTATGGACATAAATTATTTTGTTAATGATAATTTATACTAAAACTTAATTGTTTTATTTTGTTACGGTTCTCGACAGGTTAACCAAGCATAAATATAAATATTAAAATATGTAATGTAGATCATGATTTTTATACTTTTTTGAATATTACTTAAATAATTACTATAGGTAATAAAAAGTATTATGATAGTAGAGTGAATAAATTATTATAGATTTTAGTTAAAACTAATAATAGTAATATCATAATGTTATTAGAGCAATTTGCATTTTAATTTTTACATTTTATTTAGTGCTAGCAATTTTAAGGAAGCTTTTCTAAGTATGAGATTTGGTGAAATAATTAACTTTATTTCTGTTTTATAAAACTTACTGATAGATTTCTACTCAATATTTGTTATTGGAATTTTCAATTACAATAATAATTATTGTAATCATTATAATAATGTTTTTCATATGATATAAGATATTAATAAATAAACATACATGAGCAAGGCCGTAACTGGGGGTCTAGGAGTCCAGACCCCCTCCCCATTTTTTTCAGTTATGGCCATGTACATGAGTAGATTCTATTATAATACTTATAATTGTTATAAATAGTTTATATTTTTATTACATCACCAGTAGACTAACATTTTGTGGGGTACTACTATGCCACTTCTTACCAATCATTGAAACAATAAAATTAAATAATCACCTAGTATTAAAGATTCTAATAATATGTGGAAAAATGAAATATTTTGGATAAACCTTTTACTCCAACCACCAAAAAAAAAAAAAATAAATAAATCCTAGATACGTGCCTATTAATGTGAATTAAATATACTTGATAATTTGAAAAGATATTAATTTATAGCATTGAGCTTAGTTTATTAAATAACTAGAAATTCCAAAGAATAAAATATAATATGTTTTAAAAGTATGATCAATAATAAAAGTATTAACACTTTAAATTTTATAATTTTATATATTATGTAACCTAACTTTATTACTATAACAAATATAACCTACTTAACGAAACGTATTTAATTTTGTAAAACCATATTCACAATCTAAAATATGTAAATCTGTTGATATCAAACTTTTTTAAGAACTACAAAATTAATTTTATTTATTTATATATTATTCATTGAAACGTCTTTGTCAATGCTTAGCACAAGTGGGTAGGTAAGGTGATCATATGATCTACTTATCTACATAAATATCTCAATACACATTATACTACCCACCCCCCTTCTCCAAAAAAAGATGTATGCAGTCTTCACTCCCAGTACCCAGTGGAGTAAGATCTAGTTGGAAATCGGATAGTGCAATCGGATGACAGCACGGGAAATTGGTGGTTGTGAGAACCATACATTTTTTTACACATTGCTATAAGTCAAACCGATGACTATGTGAATCGCAGTCAACTACGTGACCACTGCACCACTCCCGCCCCAACACAAAATTGTAATAATCAATTTGTAAACAAGATTATACAAATCTCAGTTTTAAATATATTAAAAAAAAAGTCTTAAAAGTTTTTAAAATTATTTAAATTAATTTATCAATTACCTTATCAGGACCTTCTTTAAATAGCTCTAGTATAATATTTTTTACAGATAATTCAAATTTAGCTAATGTTCTGATTTCTTGTGATTGGGATTTGTTTTTTTCAACATCAACAGTTACTTTAATTTCTAATAAAACAAATAAAAACATATTAGATATTTCAATTTACAAAATTAACTATAAACATTTTCAATATATAAAACTAACCATTTGAATAATTTTGTGATGTGCTTAGTAATGGTTGATTATTTGGAGGAGTCAAGTCATCTTTTCCTTCACTAAGATTTTCATTTAATACCTTCATTACTAAAATGTAATCAAAATGACTAACAGTTACCTATAACAATCCCAATTAAATAATAGGTAAATAGCTATATGTAAAATATTTTAAAATTATTAATTTTACTTTGATAGAGTCAAATTTAGCCACTACATCAAAATCTGGATGATCAGTATACCATGCTGATGATAAATTACGTTTTACAATTAAAGAAAACGTAATAGGTTGTAATAATAGACAGTCAAACACAAAATATTTAATACCATCATTCAATTTCACTCTGAAAGTAGTACATTAAAAACATATATTACTATACTTATATATTTCAAACTTATAAATAATCGAACCTGGATACTTTAAGATCTTGTAAATTTAAACTCAATTGATCAATCACTGCTGGAATATAATCAGTTCCTTTATGAATAAGCAAAAATGAGTTTGTAATAGATAAATACCCAAAATCAAAACATAATGCTTCTAAACTAAAAGAGTTTTGTGGTACAACAATGACTGGAGCCTTTAATAAAAACATAATTAATTTTTAGAAAAATAAAAGAGAAATTAAATAGTAAATACATACTTTCAAATTAATATCAAGAGCAACTCGAGTAGCTGATTTCACATTCATTTTAGCAGTAGCTACAGCAGCAGCCCCTGCTTCATAAACAGCAGCTTTTCCAGCTTGGAAATGATTTATAAAGCACTATAAATATAAATATAACAAATGCATTTTAACATAATACTTTATATATTTATTTTAATAAATGAGTTCACTTATACATTTTAATTTTTAATATATGAATAAATCATAATTATAGATAATTACTGAAGAGTAAACAATACTTACTAATAATTTGGTCATAAAACGATTTAAAAATACACATTTTATACATCCTGATGAAATTGAAATAAAAATTTCTGGTGAATCATAATCAACAAGATATTGTTCATTATACATTATCATTTGAAATTTCAAAGCTTCATCATTTTCAGCAACATGAATAATCTAAGCATGTAAAATTCAAATGGTTAGTAAATAATTATATTAAAAAAATTAAATAGTGATTTTCTTTGAAAGTGCATAGTTGAAATTATACTAGTGTAACGATAGTCGTCATCAACATTGTACATTACTCCCTATGTTAAACATAGCTAATATGCTGAGTATTAAGTGTTGGCAAATGCGGTCAAGCAATTATACTGATGAGGATTTTAGGCATGGCATAAAATGTGAATGACCGACCAGGACTCCAAAGAGTGGCAGTGGATGGCCAATTGTGTATCGCGGCAGTTGAAGAGTGACAAGATCAGAAGAATACCCAAAACATACCACCACAGCCCGATCGGTAACCCTCATTTAGATTATACGTAATATATATATTATTTAATAAGATAGATTATAAGATTGTTATAAGCTTTAAGGTTTTAGTATTTTTAAGTAGTTCTAATATAAAGGACACAATATATATGTATATACAGATTTAATATATACTATAATATATATATTATATATTAATATATACATTGAGTCTGGTTTCACATAAGGTAACCCTGATTCTTAGTAATAGTATCACCCACCGAGGTCGAATCCCTGAGACCTCATTAATATTAATAGAACTGCAAGTGGAGCGATACGTGGAGAGGGGACGTTACACTAGTTTAAAAGTTTTTTTTATTCAATGTAATAGTTGATATATATTGAACAAGACTGATTATTAAAATAATTTAAGGCATTTATTACTTACGTGTTTATAAATTGTATCAGATGATGGATCAAAAACACTAATATTTTGTAGTTTAGCATCAATTTGAATATCTGATTTCTTTATTGAAACACACGACTCAAGTTGAGTTATAAGCATATGAGCTAAATCTTCAGCTTCAGATACAATTATAAGTTGTATTTCACCTATTTTCGCTACTAATTTTAAATCTTTGATGTCTTTGTCCTCCATCAATTTTTTATTTACTAAATATATTTTTTTTAATAAATAATAAATAGCAGTATTCAATATTTAATTTAATCATATTATACATACATTGTTGAACTTTACTAGCAGCAGATTCTTCAAGAATAGTTGATAATGCATTGGAAACTAAATGCATTCTTTTGAGTTTGACAGGTTTTTGAACTTGCAATGGAGGTTCTGAGTTATAATTGTACTGTTTTTGCATGTTTGTTATATTAGTACTAACATTGTTCATCCAATCAAAAAAGTAAAGTAATGCATCTCTATTAGCTGTTGCTAATAACTTAGTAAAATTTAATTCCAGTAGTTGCAATACGTTATCATTAGTATAAAATTCTGGAGAGTTTTTATCCACCTACAAAAGTAAATTTGGTTATATTTTAAGTAATGATCAAGTATTTAATGTATACTTACTAGAGTATACTTCATAAGTAAGAGGTACTGATTTTCATCTTCACTTGGTGTGTCAACTAAAGGTATAATAGTTTCTTTATAATATTGAGCTAAAAATAGTCTACCCAATTTCAAAGCAATACTCGTATTAAATGATTGTTGAGTTAATGACAGTTCTAGAGTAAGTAAATTAAAGTCTAATAATGGACTTAACCAAGAGCCTTTATCATCATAAGATAGTACTTTAATTGATAAACCTAGAATTATAGGAAAACAAGTAAAATATACACCAATTTAATACCAATTTAAACTAATAAATCAATTTAACTAATTAAACTATGTGTGTTATCTCACGTTTAAGAACTAATTTAACATCCAATGATGTAAATTGCACATTTACATCAGAAGATTTTTCAGCTTCTTTTCTTTGGCTAGTTAAATTTCTAGTCATATTGAATGCATCAATTTTTTGACGTAATGACATTGCTGAACCGAGTATATCAAAATCCTGAAAGAAAAATTAATGTTATTTATAATGACTTAAAAAAAAAAAAAATGCTATAATTTTGGTATTAAAAAAATGAATTATTTCACCATACAAAATGAGAATAATCTTTAAAATACTTACATGAGGATTATCATCAAATTCTTTGGCTTTCTTTGGTAAAGGAACACTTAAAAACACTGACAGAGCATCCAAAATTCGATTTTCTGCAGTAATATAAAATAACATAAACAATAATATAATATAATTTATGTGCAAAAAATAGAATATACTGTTTTCATAAGATATTACTAAATAGTAAATATTTAAAATTAAATTATTTATCAATTCATAAAAAAAAAGTTTTTAAATCATTTAGCTTCAAAGAAAATCTTATTATATTTATTATTTATTTATTATTCACCCTTATTTTTTAGTGTTGTATTTTTAATATAATATACATTACTGCTGACTACAATAGCCAATTCAATTATATGCAACTTAATTTTAACTAATGTGTTTATTTGGTCAAATTCATGAAATATTTTTTAAAACTTGGTAAATATGTAGGTACTAAACTACTAACTTAAAAATAATAATGGACAATAGCTTATGTTAATTAATTGAAGAGTACAAAGCTTAATAATACATAAACCTCGCATCATAATTAATTATTTAAAATTGTTTATAATATTTTTAAATAATAAAATGTATAAAATATTAAGTAATATTAATTCTGTATTCACCTGCAATTTTTATATCAATAGCTGGAAGCTCTCCAGTCACCTTAAGCAATGGCAAACGAGGATCATCAGTTATTAAACATTTTTCAACTTGAATGGATAGGGTGGTTGGCTTCAGAATATAAAGTTCATTTTGAAATGATTCATTAAACTTATTTTTCCACTTGTCACCTTTATTAGCAATTAATATCTAAAAATGAATAATTATAATAATTATTATTATCATCATACATAATATTTATTTTTAGTATTATCACATACTTGAGCATTTTCTAGTTCAATATAATAGCGATCGTAGCTACGACTAACAATTTCTTGTAGAACTTCAGATTGTGAGGCTCCCATTTTATGCATTGATTGAATACTTACTAAATTCTCTGTGGTTTGTGGTTTAGATTTTATTTTTAAACAACCTAAATTAAAAACTAATAAAGACTGGTTTCTGTAAGAAAGAAATTTATGTTAATGCATTTGTTGTGCTTTTTTTTAATATTTTAAAATAGTTTGGTACTTTTTGTAAAATCCGCCATGAGGTATAACAATGTAAGATGGCATCATATCAATTTTTAATTCAAGCCTTTTATGTTCTTCTATGATATGCTGCATACCTAGAGCCGATTTTTCTTTGATCTCAGCTAGTTTTACACCAGCTGCTGCTTGTAATCTATGTAATTAGAGAATGTATATTTTATGTAACCATAAATTAAAATAATTTTTTTTTTAATTCAAGTTACTATAACATAACTATACTAATATAAACTATCTAAATTATTATTTTGTTATAAATTATTAAATTATGGAAACAAACAAAATGTATACTTGACGTACTGTGTTGTAACATTTGATTGTTGAACTGTGAATATATTCATAATTTTAATTATTGTTTGAGCATCATATACCATTTTTAAAGGTCTGAATGACAATATCACTCTACTATCACAATTTTGATCAAGAGGATTTGTTTCAAACAACAAACTGAATAAATATTTTTGTCTGTCAATGCTATCTTGATCAAAATCTTGGGTACACGCTAAATCTTGAGCGCTTTTGTATTGATCAAATGATTTAGAGATTATAAGTTTTGGTATTGTATTTGATTGTTGCAGACCTAGTACTGATAATGTTTCACCAGAAGCTTCCACTCTAGAATACAAATTATTTTATGTAATTAGATGAAAATAATAAGTAAATAATTGTATTGTAATACTTTATAGCATTAGCTGTTAATCTTCTTTGAAGTTCAAGTGAAAACTCTTTAAAACAGACAGTCAACACTTTTTGTATAGCTGTAAATTCTTCGTCAAAAACAGATATTTCTAATGTATGCAAACAGAATTTAAATGTTGTGTCTATAAATGTTTCAGGATAGATTGTTGTAGCTGAACTTTCTTGATAACCTATTGCTTTATACAACTTTTCTTTTTCACTTGCATTCATAACTTCTTCAAATTGTTTGACTAACATACAAAAATAAATTAAAATAAGGTAAAACTATAAGACTAATTAAAATCGTAAATTACTAATATCTTTTTCTTTTTCTTTATCACTTTCATTTTTGGAACGCCAAAAACTAAACCAGCCACGTTCTGCTTCTACTTTTTTTATTTCTTCTTGAATTTTTCCTTCTCTTTCCACCTATAAATTCAAATATACTTATAATTTCTCACAGAATGAATTCGATAAGTTTTTGTGTATTTTTTCATTATTAATGACAATTTTAGTTAAGATGTTCATTTTACAAGCTAAAAATTAAAAATTGGATACATTAAAGTTTAAAGATTTGAACTATATGTATGTATATGTTATAACTTATTTTCAGGGAAAAAATTTAATTGTTATACAATATAAATTAAATAACAAATATCAATATAGAATAGTTAATACCATAATATTCCAATATTGTAAGTTATATTTTAAGTAAAAATTATAAAGAAGAAAATATGTATTTAAATAATATTAAAATTATTAAGATTTAATTGAAGATTGTACTCAAAATTCTTACCATATTTTCTACTTTTTGTCTGGTTAAAATAATATTCATCACATCTAAATGATTTTCCAATTCAGATATTCTATTTAATGTTATGGTTGATGGTTTTTTTGATTCCAGTTTTTGTTTATAAAGAATACTATACTCTTTAACTAATTTCCTATGAGAACTCATATGAGCCCAATCCCAATTTTTATGTATCCTTCTTACATCTTCTTCCAAAACACATTTATATGCAAACTTCCACCTAAATTCAAGTAATTTAACAAAAAACAAACAGTTAAATGAATAAAAAAGTGTAGAATAATTTTAAAATATATATACATTATTAATACAATACCAGCAAACACTAAATTTTATAAATGTAATAAATATTAAAAATCTGTTTTAAAAAAATTCTAATGACTAATGTTAACAATGTAAAAAGATAATTGTCAAATGTCAGCCAATAGACTCCGCTACCAAGGCTTAATTTAAAAATAATAAAAAAAATAATAACATTAATATAATACCATATTGAACTGAAATAAGAACATCAATAAAAACAAAAATAATATTATCTTGTGAGGACGTTATACCGACATATGTTGTCTTCGTGTTACACACGTAAGACATAGACAAAATGCATTTAAGCAATCTGAGTAGAACTCGCTCAATTTTGGTTCTAGAGTAAATATACATATTATAAAATTTAATTATGACAATATTTCTGAGGGCAAGACACTGCGTTTTTTCCATTATTCCTAATATAACGTTTGTTATATCGCTAAGAAATAGCAAAAATATCAACATTTTTAAATGACCTTGAACTTTTCCAAATTTAAATTTTTTAAAGAAATGCAGTGTATCAGAAATATTGTCACAATTCAATTTTATATTAAGTAAATTTTTTTTAGTTTTATTTAGCAGTATGTTACAGCAGCGCTTTACTAATGAGTGTCATAAATATAGAGAAAGACCTAGCTAATAACATTGTTTTTGAAGAAACATTAAACACATTAGTAAATGTTAATAGAAAATTACATTTGACACTAATTAAATTAAATACTATAGTAAAAAAGGGAGATCTAGTGAGTTACGCTCTGCTGTACAGTAGGTATCGAGTGGAACTTGGACATAGAGTTGGTCATTATAATGGGTGTGTTAAATTTAAATCCAATGGTATCATTATGGTATCGTGATATAGATATCATTGTATACAATAAAACTATTCTAAATGGAGATGATTTGTCAGTCTAGCATATATATTTTTCATTGGGTGATGAAAAAGGTGGTTAATCTAAAATAATTTGATTGTAAATAATTGTTATTTTACTAATGAATATTTAATTCTGTAAAAATATAAACTTTAAATAAAATTTTTATAATTGGCCTACGCTTAACTTCTTTTATTCTTTTATAATTATTGTAAATCGAACTTGTAGAATATCTTGTATTAAATTTTTAATTCTTAGCTACTTATACAAAAATTTTTATAAATTGTAAACTCAAAATAATTTACAAATATTCACAATTTTTATAAATTTTTATCAATATTTGAACTTCTAACGCTGGTAAAAAAAAATTGTACCTATGTATTTTTATAATTTTTGAATCACTTCAAGACTAACTCATGAAGAACTTTGTATTCAATTTTCAAGTAATTTGATTTAGCCAAAAAATTTTTATCAACATTTATATAAAAAAAACACGAATATTTCCTATTATTTAGCCTATTATTACTTATAAAAAAAATTGTGATTAACAATTTTTGAATAACTACAATAAAAAAAAAGAATATAAGAAACCTTGTATTAAATTTTCAAGTTTTTTGGTCATCCATAATTTTTTTTATCATTAGGTATTTTAAAAAAAAATACTTAGAAATATCTAAAATTTCAGTTGTCTATAAATAGCTCAAAAAAGCCAGAATATTTTGAAAATTGAACCGAACCGTATATAGATAACATTAATGTAAATATTTGGTGGAAATTTCAAGTATTCATAATAATTTGTTTTTACCATAAAAAAAAAAATTGATTTTATCAAAAACTGGTTTTGTGTAAAATTTCCTATTTTTCCATAATTTTTTTTTTTGTTTTTTACGATTTTTTTGAAAACCACTGGTAACTTCTTACGATTGACCGCTATAATGCACTAAGGATATTCAATTTGCCACCAAGAGCCAGCCCTGAAGTTTTAAATTATTTCGACAAGTTATGGTGTACAGACACGAAAATATATACATCATTGTAAAATCAATACAATCATTATTCTGTTTAGAATCTAAAATAATTATGGCATAAATACAGAAAATAATAGCTGTAAAGCTTAATAATTATTATTATAATACAATATGTTCAACATATAGGTATACCAGGTGATTCTTTAATTAATAAGCACTTATTTTTTAAAGAACGCTATTTTATAAAGACCTAAAATTATGTAAAAAAATGTTTTCAAACATTTTAACGAGTTTTATTTGATAAAATTACTCGGTTCCAGTATAGACATAAACATATATTTTGTGAGTTACCTATCATTAAAAATTATTTTTACTAGCTGGTACACTAAATAATAAATATTAATAACAATTGTTTTTACCATTCTTTATAGTTTCCTTTATATTCTTTAAGTAATGGTCGGTATTTTCTATAAGGCATTGCTTTAGTTAAACGATCTAAAGATTCAGCAGCCATAATTAAATGTTGATATTGAGTTTTACTAATTCCTGAACCATAAAATAATATTGTGTTAACAACTTTAGTTTTAAATAAAAATATATAGTGTTTCTATAAATATTGTATTTACTGATGTTTAAGCTTTCCATGTCAATAAGAATAGAATATTTTGGTATTGTAAAATTACTACCATCTAATTCTGGTTTTGGATTCATTTTCATTTTAGCTTTAGCGTTAATTGGACCCAACACTAAAATAAAAAAGTAATATTTTTCATTACTTATTAATAATTAGTAATTATACAATTATTACAACAATAAACAAATATTTATATTACAACTTACAATATTCATAACCATCAGGAAGAACATCTTTCTTTGGTATTCCATTTATGAAAGAATCGTTGTATGTTTCTTTTGGTTGTTCAGTGAATAAACTACCTTTAGAATTCCAATAAACTGCATATCCTTCCATAGATATAATCTAAGTAAATACCATTTAAGAAAAAAAAATTACAATCCTTTCAATGATAAAACTAAGGAATTGAGGGGAAACTGAGGTGAAAATTGACCTTAAGTCTTAATTGGCCAACTAATAACATCATATTATGTTATCGCTTACTATAATAATACTATGTTTTGATACCTAACAAATGACTACAGAATAGTAATTATACCTGTATAACATTTGTATAATATACATTTTTATGACCATTAAATTATAGGGGTAGATGGTATGTCAGTAGATATAATTAAGTCTATTGGCTTAGTTAAAAAAAAAAAATTATGAAAATCTTATACCTGTCTGTCTTGCCATGACCTAACATTATAAAGTTACATTTAGTTGTTCGAGTATAGTTTCACTAGTTTTATTATAAGCGTAAATAATAAATTGATTGTCAAATTTAAAGTTAATATTATCTTTATGTTCACAGAAACCTGTTTAATTTTTTTTTTATTTCATAAATATATTATAAATTTATAACTCACTTTTAAGTTAAAAAATTTAAAAAATATTTTAGCAAACAAAGATGTTTTCTAATATTATAATAAGTCATTAACTAAACTGTATAAATAATGAAACTAAATATATTATGTATTATATTACATAATAAAATATAAATACATGTTATACAATTATATATTGGTAATGTTAAGCACTTGAAAGTTGTTGGAGACAACAAATAGGAGTTTGCCATATTTTTAATAATAAAAACAAATTAGAAAAAGAAGATCAATGTATGTAGTTAAGTATCTTATTTAATTTTTGTTATTTAAAAAATTTAATTTCATTGTACACTACAAATTAACTCTTTAAACAACTACTGTGTCTGAAAAAAGTTAACCCTATAAATTACAGAATTTAATGCTGTTTTTAAATATTTGATAATAGTCACAAAGGAAGAATATATTTTTTATCTATAAATATAGTTTGTATTTTATATGTACCTTTAATTCAAAAAATCATAGGTACACCATTAAAGCCTAAATATTTTAATACTGTAAAACCTATATCATAAAATAATTGAACTTTATACAAATTTATAAGATATAACAGTAACAAAATACATACATACTATCATAATTTATTTAAATTTTAATTCTTAAAATGTATCTACCTTAAAAATCATTGCTAGTGGATCTTGACCTTTATCAATAAATCTATTCCAATTTGAATCAGTTGAATGAGATGTTATATCATATAGTGTACAACCAAAAGAAAATGGATTATTAGGAAACGTTACTCGGTCTTCATATCTAATATGGATTGTTTTAATATTGACTTGTACATTTCTGATAATCTGAGTAGCCAACTTTTCAACAAAAGAATCTTTTACATTATCTTGATCCATTTCTAAAAAATTATATTATAATAACAATAAATTTATTGAATATTAATACCTAATTAACAAGTAACATACATTCCAAAACTAGTTAAACACCTAATAAGATATTAATAAATAATGTTATGAACTATGTAATTTAATCATCATTCATGTAGCACTATTGTAAAACTAAATGAATTTTAAAAAATGATTCATATTTTTGGTAAAATAATATTTCAAACTAAAAAGGAATATTATGGAATTTTGTTAGCATTTTAATTTTGAACGCTTATACCAAAAAATAGTTGCTACGTATTTTTGACATTTTTAAATTCTGTAAGAATAATAAATAAAGAATGTTCAATGTTGTATTTAATTATTACACTTTATAATTTATAGACAAAAATTTATCATATAAAATCAAAAACAAATTTAATTATCTTAATATCACAAAAACATACAAAGTATTTAAAAATTATAAATTATGTCTAGAAAATTGATTATTTGGTGGAAATTTCAAATCAATGTGGTAATTAATTTTTGTATAAAAAAAAGAACAAAAACAAAATTGATGTTGTTGAACAATAGTATTGAGTTAATATTCTAGGTTTTTCATAATCAGTTTATTGTTTTCTCTAAATTATTTTGAAAAATACTAGGAATTATTAGTAACCAATCTAATACATACATCACTTTATTAAGAAACAAAAAAAATTCTAAATTAAGTTAATTTTAGTCTCATAGAAGGTACAAATAAAAGGAATAAAATATAAATAAAATGTTCTAAATAAATAAATGTTATGAAAAAAGTAACAGCTCAGAATGTTTTTTACTCAAATTATCATTTAATAGTATTTATGCATAGAAACTATATTTTTTAAGTTGATATTATGATCACGTACTATTTTTTTGTTGATCCAACAATTTAATATTTTCTATTCTTAAAATTTCATTTTGTTTTGCAGTTTGTTTGTTTTTCTCTTCTTTTTCCACATCATAAGTAACATCTTGTGTTGGAACAACAAGTAAGAAAAGACTGTCAATGGAGGCTTCTACTGAACCACTATAAAGATTTTTCCACGGTATTTTTAAAACCAACTTTCCTATATAACAAACAATAACACCAACCAACATAAATAATAAATAAAAATAGAATTTTTTTAAATTAAAATCATTTAAGTTTACCTAGATGTCCATAAATAGTTCTAATTGGAAGGTCTAAATTATCTAAACATGTTTCTTTTAGTTTAAGATCTCTTAACACAACATCACCTATAAGAAAAATTCATTAATATTTATTACATTTGATAAAATTCAAAGTATTGAATTTATTTATAATACATTATTAAATTATTCTGAAAATTATAGTGTACATATAAACAAAATCTGTTATTTAGTTTTGAGTTCAACCGTGTAATGAAGACTACTAGTTTTACTAAATTCTGTACAGTTTCATAATTTTGACATAGCAATAATATAAGGGTATTAAATAAAGTATACACTAAAAAATATACCCTGATGAATAGCCCAACTTAGCCCTCAGATTAAAATTAAGAAATTGATATATAAAATGAAAGATTAAAAGAATAATTGAGATAAGACATAGTACATGATAAAAATAACTATAAGCACACAATTAAGTTTAAAAAATAATGCTTATAAAGATAAGATAACTATTTAAGGAGCAAATACAATTTAATAACATATTATTGGTGATTATTGATAATATTCAACATATTTCAACTATTATGAAATGCATTATTATTTACAACAATAATAATTATGTATAATATAATTATATAGGTGTGACTAGAATGCTTACTAAATATATGTAATAAACACAACATTCTTTTATTTTAAACTTGCTTATTTAAGCCTTCAGTGTTTTGCTTAAAAACATTTTTTATCAAGAAGTCAACAAGTAATATAAAATAAAAAATTTATTTTTAATAAACAAATAATAAACAGTTATAATAGGTAGTTATCATACATTATAAACCTAATGGGGTATAATATAAAAAGATATCTATGATTTATCATTATTTTCAGTAATTTTATAGTTAAGTTTGAATAGTACAATATTTTTTTATTACAATTAAAATATACTATTGTCTGTAAAAGTTTATTATTATCTAATATAAAATAAACTTGATATTTCTCAATTTATATAGGTAATGCAGTTAAAATAGTAACCAGGCAGTTATTTTTTATAAAAGTTATGAACTTAATATAGGAAAATATTTTATTTTCAGGTTATTTTAAATAAATCTATTAAAATTAATTAAAACTTGTTTTATAGTAGGTATAAAATACAAATGTGTTGAGCTAACTTAGGCTTAAATAATACTAACATAATTTTTCGTTATTATAATAAAAAAAATATCATACAAAAATACTCATTCAACAGAAAATACAATATTCTTCACTGATAAAAATTATTAAAAACGCTAAATTGTTAATATATGATTATATAAATGTAAAATACCTAAACCTAATAATAATCAATAGATTATTTTATGTATAATATTTAAAAAAAATAAATAAATAGGTAATATATTATGAAAATATCAGAAATAGTTATTTCTATAATTATTTAAAAACTATAAAGATAAATTTTAGAATAAAATAATAAGTGAAATATAAGCAATAACACTTCAACCGAAATATTAAGAAAAGAATAATGAAATTTAAATGGAATCTTAATTAAATAGGATTCCATTACCTTTATTTTTTAACTTGTTTCTAAGGGCACCGTAGTAAAAACATATTACATAAAATTGAAACAGATAAAACAATATACTAGCCACAGAATAGAAAAATATATTAGAAGCTGAACAAAAAAAAAAATGTAGGTATTCAACACAACAAAAGTGTAATCATTTATACTTACCACCCCATATTCCAATATTCAACTGAGAACTATCTAAATTCTCAACATATTCACCAATGAACCTGTTGAGCACATCAGCCACCAAAGATTCAAACACCATAATTGCTGATGAATTTTGAGATTATAGAATAAAATCAAAAATTGTAACACATTGTTGCTAAATAATACAGAAACAGTATTTAAATATCCACACAATACAATAAATAATATATATGTAAAAAAAAATATACTTTACCTACATTAGAACCGTATAGAATAAAAGTAAATGTAAATAAAATACATCTATCTACAAATTCAAGTTGATGACATAATCATTAATCATAAAATTTTAGTATTACCTTCCACTGATTCCACTGATTCGATAGTCAAAATGTCAAATTATTAAATTAATAAAATAATAGATAACGGCTGATAAAAAAATAATAAGTTTTTATCAGTTAGCAACAATATTTAAAAGCAATACTACCAACCCAAGTTTGAAATTTGTATCACCATAATATTAGAATACCGTGAATTAAGGTACACTACCACGATCACGATGCAGAGAAGATCTTCTCTACATCGTGACCACGATTTAAGATATAGTCTACTATTTGAAATATTGCGATCTGTAGTACAATAGTCATTGACATAAACATAATATAATAATATATATATTATCCACTGCTAATGAGTTTCTATGATGGTTAGTCTGTTTTTTATTGCATATGGCTTGGTATTGGTGTACAAAATAAAAAGTATAACCAACACAGATAAAATGAATTTAATTTGGTCTGTGAACTGTGAAAGTGTGAACCACAGCAGTTTTAGATAGAGAAATCCGTGGGTACAACAAACATCCATAATATTATGATCTTAATATGTATGATTTACATAATATTATTACTGTTAGATAGTCATGGACATGGCACAGAATAGAAATTAGTAACTGCTTTAGATTTTTTAATAGGGCCACACTGTTCCACGGCCGGCGGCTGGCCATCGTGGTTAGGAGGTTTGGACATCCGACGGGCATAATCGATTATTATCCATGAATATCCGCCATTCCGAATCTAGAGGCTAGAGCACGTTGTTTTTCTTATCAGGTTATTTCATTAATCCTGTATTAATTCTATGACTGGAAAGTGGAGACTTCGTCTTGTAGAATTGTATTAATCGTAGATAACATTTAAAAGTAGTCTGTAAAGGCTACTGAAAACCGAATAGAGAGGCTATGATTGTTAATGTACTGATGTATACACTATAATATTTTTAGTTATCGAAATTACCACTTATCAGTCACTACTTACTAGTTGCATTTTCTTTTTTACAATCACAAATTAACGGTTATTGTTAAGTGTTAAGAAGTTAATGTTTGGTAAAACGTCAATTCCAAATTTCATTATTATTGTGTAGTGTAAATAAGATTTATGTGTATCACACCATTCTAGTTATCTAGTGAATCGTATTTCCTCCTGTGGCCTGTTCTACAATCACAAAAAGGTGAGATTCAGCAATGATCTATTAAATAAATTTGATTATAAAATGTTAATGGTTAATTGGTACATAATAATATATCTAGGAATACCCAATACACTAATTCTATCGATATATATAGGTACTTGTTTAATAGTTTTAATTAATAATATTAATGTTAAATGTTTACTTTTTAATTGAATGCATCAAATTTCTATTTGTTGATTCTGTATTGTTATTATCAGTTCGGGATTTATAGCACTAAAAAACATTAAAGTATGTGTTTATACTTTATTATATATGACCTTATAAACTTAAACTTATGCAAACAATTTTAAAAAAGCACATTAATTAATAAAGGATTTATTACCTAGATATGAAAATAATTAAATATGAACATTTTTAATGTTCTGGAAAAAATTATGTGTATAATTTAGGCAAATGTTTATTAAAAATATGTTGTTGTTAATAAAATGTCTATCTTTGTGATAGCATTGAACTATTAGATGTTTTCAAACAGAAAAACTCTCATTATCCGCTAGAATAGACTTAAATGCTGAAAATGAACATATGTTGAACACATGTTATGGTAGCATATTTTGGTACTTTCAATAAACCAGCTCAAATAGCTAGGTGATGTATTCAAATAAATATAACACTTTTTATATCTTTTTAGGTATATGTATTAATTGTATTATAAGAATAAAAATAAATGGATAATTAACTAGGTATTCTTATTATTTTTTTTATATATATAAATATTAGATATACCTACTTGATGTTTTTAGACAAATTTCTTTTGCTTTTTGATGTAATTTTAAAACAATATTTAAATACTATATTCAATAATCAAAATATTATAACTATTTAAGTGTACTCGTGTTGCTTTCTATTTTTTAATTTTATAGGTCAGATCATTATAGTTGATAGAATTGTGATAAAAAACTAATAGTTTTGGTTTCTACTTATTCATATTCTCTTCACTCTTTTAGGCGATATAGAAATACCATCATTTTTTTCTTTATAATTTTCTTCTTATTCCCATATTATTCTTTAAATATTGTGTTTAAGAAATATTATAATTATTAATTATTGCCTATGTTATTATTATCTTATTGTTTAAAAATGAAATATTTACAGTATTTCTACGTATTCAAACTAATTTTCTTGGAGTGTTTACCATTACAGTTGTTGTATTCTTTTAGTTCTGTAATCAATGAAAACAATTCAATAAATATAATTAAATGTTCCAAAGTGATAGCTTTAATATTATTGGACATTCATCTTGATTTGTAGTTTAAACATTATTTATCTAATTTCATAAGAACAAAATTTATAATGTCAATAAAATACTAGTATTTCAGTATTTATACAACTTTTTAACTGATTGGTATGTTAAAGAAAATTAATTTACAATTGGTATTTCCTCTTGATTTTATATTTTCATAATTTGATTTAATGATTTTATATCTAAATATTTGTTTTATAGGCTTGTAAACATTCGTCAATATGAGTAAGCGCAGAGCAGGTAATGAACTAACTAAAGACAATTGGGACGAGGAAGAAGAAAAAGTAGATCCTGGAACATTTCAAGTAGCAGATGATTCTGTATTAAAGAACCGAGTTTTGAAAAGAGCTAAAAGAACATTACAAAGAGATGAATCTGGTGAACTAAAACCAATATTTTCTGGATTTTCTGGATTCAACAGTCTCTCTAGTAATATAAATTCAAAGCAAGCATTTTCCTTTTTGTCAAAATCTAACAATACACCCAGCGAGAGTGGAAATCATCCATCAGCATCAACAATTAATTCATTGACCACGTCTAGTAGCTTAACATTTTCAGAAAGTAACAGTTCCAAGAGTTCAACTCCACCAATTGTTAATCATGATAAGGTGATGAATCTTAATAAAGCATTTATTAAATTTATTACAAATGCTGTGGAAAAAAATCCTTATTGTGTATTAACACCTTCATTAAAAGACTATGAAAAACAAATCAGCAAATTTGTTGATCTCTCTGCTCTTAAAACAAATTCTCCTGATTCATCAATGACTTCTTCTAAAGGTATGCATATTTATATATATATATATATATATATTTTGAATTCTAAGGTTAGATTAAAAATTACAATTTAGTCCTAATCACTCATAAACCAATTTATAAATATGTATACTCCAGCCCACAAGAGACCACTTTTGGGCGGCGACCATAATTTGTCCGTTCTCGCATATTCCGACCACTAAACTCTCCAAAACACTGGCCGCTGTCAACGTGCGCCACTCTGCCTCCTCCCGCCTATTTGTATGTGCAAAGACATAGTGCTCTCTCTCGTGGGCCGAAGTGTAGTACATTTTATGATTTATCAAAAATGTATAATTACTAATTTTTGCTGAGAATGTTGGTAAAATTAATTTTTGAGTATACTTTGTTTATTAAACATATTTAATGTAGAATAAAATACAATTTTGATTAATAATTTTAGTTTTTAGCAGGTTGATTTGAACTTTTTAATACACAATACTATATCTTGTTCTTATAAAAATTAAAATCATACAATATTAGTATATATTTTCATCTTAAATAATAATATAATATAGCAAGGGTGGCCAACTTGTTCCTAGTGTCTTATTTATTTTATAAAATCTTAATGTACTTATTATTATGAATTTTAATTTTTTTTAGTATGAATTTATAAAAATGTATCAAGCTATAATGTATTTATAACAATTTTGGCTATTAGTATTATTATATTTAACTGCACGCTACCATATTCATGTTGGCTACCCATAATTTCATTAGCGTTAAATTAATTTTCTATGTTCTATTTTCTATAATATAGAAACATGGAATATTATTTTTTTAATGTCATTATCATATTATATTTGAAGTCAAACAAACTGTTGGTCAGTGACCTCAACCACAGTAAGGAATTTTTTTCCTAGTATAATAATTTAGGTGATTACATAACAAAAGAAAAAGTTAACCTAACTTTTAGCATATGTAGTATGCAAATGTTGCTTTTGCAACTTTACTCGTCATAAAACTCCAGTTTTATCTATTTTTTTATAACATTGCAACCAATTAATATGAAAAGGCATGTGATTTAATTGAATGGTATGAGTATAGTTGGTGATTCAATTGTATCAACAAATGACCATGACCCAAAATAAAAAAAAAATGATCATTTTGATGTTGTCTTCTTAACTTCATTGATCAGAGTATAGAATTATGAAAAATAACATAATTTTAGGGTGATGAGTTGACTATAGGGAAGCAATGTCACAGACTGCCAGTTTGTTTGACATCAGTTCTTAGTCATTGACAATTGAAATAATTTGATAACCGCCTATGACATTCTTAGAAGGGTGTGAAAAATGCACCTATATGTCAAAAGTAATGTTTACAAAATACCATGAAAGATAAGATGGTCTATGTACAAATGTAAAATATACATATAAAACAATAGTATTTATTGCTTTGTTCAAAGGCTCATGAGTACTGATTCAATAGTATTATGTGGTCAGCTAGCTGTCTAGTTGTTTTATATGCCTATGTTTATGCTCTTAACATTGTCAACAATATAAAATTTAAGTAATTGGATTCAGTTAAAAATTAAAGTAAATAAGTAATTACTGAACTTTTTTAAGTATATCCCTGTTGGTATTTTCTATTTTCTTGGCCTTTCACTGACTAACACAAATTAAATTTCTGTTAGACACTTATGAAGTAGATGTTCCATATCTACCATCCAGTAATTTATACTTGAACTATAATTGTAGTGTAGAAATTTACTTATCATTATATTGAGAAGTTAGAGGTTTAAGCTTTAATTCAAAGTATTTATTATATTTTAAAATAAGTTTTTAATGAAATGTTTCAGTTTCTCCTCAAATATCAGTATCGGAAAGTAAAATAACACGTACAAAAAACTCGGATGAAGTAAAAAATAATCCTGTCAATGTCCAGAAAAATGAAACTAGTTTTAGTAGTCCACTGGGCAATTGGTCTAATTTTGGTAATAAAAGCCAAGATTCTGATGTCAAAGAACCAAGTGCAAATATTTTGAAACTTGATAAGACGACTAAAGAACAAATAAAAGAAAAAAATATAGAAACAAAATCTCAAGTATTTTCTTCAGAAGAGTCAAAGAATACAGTAACGGAAACTAATGGATTTAAATTAGGTGATTTTAAATTCAGCAATCAGCCATTTTCAACCTTAACTAGCAAGTCTCCTGAATTAAAATCTAATGAAAAACCAGAAAAACCTTTACCTGCAATTTTGGATAGAAAACTGCCACCTTTAGATAAACCTCTGTTTTGTAGAACATTAAACACAAAGCCTCCATTTAATTTTGGAGGAAGTACTGTACCATCATTTTCATTTAAATCTTCTGAACAAAATGATGTCAAGCCACTCTTTAGTTTTGGATCAAAATCACCTACCTTAACATTTTCTGGAGGAAAAACGAAGGCCGATTCTGAAAACTCAAAAGATGAAGATGAGGATCAACCACCTACTGTGAAGTTTACACCTGTTAAAGAAAAGAATGCAATTTTTGAATCTAAGAGTAAATTATTTAGTTTTAAAAATGGTAAATATGAAGAACTCGGAATTGGTCAATTGTATTTAATACCAGTAGATAATAAATTACAATTAATCATGAGAAATGATAATGCCTTGGGAACTATTATGGCAAATACGTTACTGAATGAATCTGTCAATTTTACTAAACGTAACGCAAAAAATGTTCAGCTAACATGTATTCTTGATCCTACGAAAAGTACCAAACCACAAACAATTCTATTCAAATTTAAAGATTCACAAATCACTGATTCGTTTGAAAAAGAACTTATCAAATTAAAAAAGTAATCCCAATATTAAGTTATCAATATCAAAATAATTGATTTTCTTATTTATATAATTTTAAGTTTTTCCAGACTATTATAGATAAATAAAGATACATAATATTGTGTAAAATGTATTAATTTGAGTAGGTTTCATTCGTATTAAATAAACAATAAATAATATACTTCAATGTTTTTATTATTAACCGCCATGTAATGTAGATATAAATGTTATATTGTCATTATTCTTAATTTTATATTTTAAATCGCCCAAGAGTTCCCAATCTTGGTCATTAATGGCTACAATAATGCCTGGTCTCACAGTATTGCCCTTCATAAACAAATCACATTTATCTTTGTCGACCAATAAGTTATCTTTAATCCAGAACAAAAGCAATCCCAGTGTCCAAGGCTCTTCCGTTTCTGGTAACAGTACTTTGTGTTTCTTTATGTTGTTAAATAGAATTTGAAGTCCACTGGTAAATTCGGTTGTTATACTTAGTCCCTTTTCCATTGTATTCTAATAATTAAGACAAAAAATATTGACAACAATTAAAATATTATGAAAAAATGAAAATTCAAAACAATATCGATTACTCTATTACCTGTAGATATCGAGTTAAGTAGCCGTAATTATTGTATTAAAATACTGCAAGTCGTTTCAAAGTATGTACCTACATTTATTTTTTATAAATAATGTTCAAGTAATAATTTATATTAGATGTGTAAAACTGAATTACAACAAATAGGCAATGAAATAATAAATTAAACGTAAGATTTAAAATTTAAATTCTAATCAATATTAATTGATGAAATGTTAAAAATCTACCTGTTATCACTGGCCCAACTGTACGATGCCCTATACGTAAACACGTTGCATAAGATCGCCGAACATGAAATTCTATTGCACATGTGGATAGTAATTCAGTAATAGTAGAACAGCGCACTCACGTCTGACCGCTGGAACTATATACCCATGCTCCATCTATGAGTTCATGCCACTTATTTAATAATATCACAGATTCAAGATTGTGTGATTCATATGACCCGTGATAATACAACTACTCTGTAGCAGATAAGTTAAGATTTTTGAAGCGGGAAAAGCGTGTTTGTTTACTTTTATTCAATAATTCGAAGTTTTTTAATTTTTATCTGTGTTGTTCAATATTTCACGTGAAATTCTTCCATTTACTAATTGCTTTTCTTTATAACTAATGACTATTTTTTAATAACAAATGTCATGGGGCCGATTCCAGTCGATCGTATTATAAGCATTAGCAGTGAAGACCAAGTATGTATTTATTAACTCTAAATTAATATTTTTATTGATGATTATACGAACTTGATGTATGATAAATAGGCACACAAAGCAGAAAATATACTCAACGTCTCTGATTCACATCAGACATGGCGTTGTAAATCAGGTGAAAAACAAGCTACGGTCATTCTTCAATTTTTGAAACCGTCTGTCATTAGTTCCATTGACGTTGGAAATGATAATTCTGCTTTTGTAGAAATATTTGTAGGAAAATCTACTTCTGACGAATTTCAAGTAATTGTTGCTTAATCATAATCGATTTTATTTAATTTTCAATTCATTCTACAAACTTAACATTCTAGGTACTATTGGTAACTTCTTCTTTGATGACATTGCATGAATGTAAAAATGGATTAAATGTTAACAAAGTCCGTTTCTTTGACACTGACCATCTATCTTCGGCATCTAAGGAATCATGGGATAGAGTAAAAATTGTGTGTACACAACCATACATTAAACAGAGCAAATATGGTTTATCATTTGTAACATTTCATTCAAAAGATATACCTGAGGATATACCACAAAAAGAGCCTATCCAGTCACAATCTATTCAGTTAGGATCTTTTACATTAAGAAATGATGATGATTCTGACAATATTTCATCTGTGGGTCGATTATTTTCTATGCGTAATGAAAATAAAGACGTTGTACGGATGCCAGATTCACCAGTTAATCGTTTACTTGCAATACATAAAAAAAACTTGGAAACAGCAAAACTTAAAAATGAAAATTCTACAAATATTAATATTCAAACACCTTTAACAAACAAAAAAATCTCCAAATCTCCAAAAGATTCTGTTAAACTAAAAAATGTTGATTTAAATATTAAAAAAAAAAATACAGTTACAATGGAAGCTGTTAAAAATAAAGGTAGAGTAATATTATGCTTATATAAAATCAGTCAATATGCCAATATTTTTTTAATAACTTAATAAATTTAATAAAATACAACTTTTTGAAACTTACCTATTTAAGTTTTTTTTTAATAAATACTATTTTGTTGAATTTTAAATGTATACTACTATATAGTATACTCTATACTTTTGTATAATTGGTTAGGTTTGATATCTGAAGTTATAAATATCTATGCACTCATTTTTGTATTTTTTCTTTTTAAATATTACTTAGTTAATCATCAAAATAGAGATTATAATTTAAATTAAAGGTTGGGTGATAAAAAATGTTATACCTAATAGTCATTTGTACATTGTTAAACATACTTAAAGATGACGTTTATAAAAGATTATGTTATAATATACTTAAGCAAAATATTCTGTCATTCACATAGGCTTTTTTCCATGGTGTTTTTTTACAACTTCTGCAATAATCACGTATTATACTTATTTATATATTTTTATACAGTTACTAAAAAGAAAGAATCAAGTCCATCATCACTAAACTTGGAACCATCCAGAAAAAAAATTAAATTAATTAAAAATCCATTACCAGTAACAAAACCGTTCAGTGAATTATTAAACAATGTTGTATTTGTAATGAGTGGCTATGAAAATCCATATCGTAGTAACATTCGTTCAAAAGCTTTGGAAATGGGTGCCAGATACAAACATAATTGGGATTTGTCTTGCACACATCTAATGTAAGTGTACAAATTAAATTATTTAACTATTTATTTAAAAATCACTTATTCATAGCTACTTTCTTAAATCATACATGTTATTATGTTAATACATTTTATAGATGCGCTTTTATAAATACTCCAAAATATCGTGAATGCAAAAGACAAGGTGCCTATCGCATAGTAAAAAGTGATTGGATTGATAAATGTCATTCAAATAAATGTCGATTTCCATGGAGAAGGTAATGTTAAAAATAAAATATACTTTATCAAACTATTACTAAAACTTACTAATATTTTAGGTATGCTTTGGATAAATTGGAACAAAATAAACCAGAAAGTGAAGATGAAATTTGTGCATCTACTGATTCAGTTGAAACTGATGATAGTGATGATGAATGGAACAGCGCCTCTACAAAGTACTGCACTTAAACATTTTAACAGTACTATAAAGTTTAAATTACTTAAACTATTTATTTATTTGTTATTTAAGACCAGTACCCTCAACATCACAAACAAACTATAGTTCAGTAATTGAAAAAAATACTACAATATCACCGTATGATTTAGATACTGACATTGATTCTGATTTAGATGTTCCTAAAGATATATTAGCCGATGAAAGCATTTTACCATTGCCATTTTTAGATAGTATATTTCGTAATTGTTTATTTTATTTATCATCCAGTTTAAACCCTTTGTTAAAACAAGAATGCAATCGCTACATTATAGCACTTGAAGGGTAATACATACACATAATAAAATAGTACATTTTTCATGCATGTATTTATTTATGGTTTTTTTTTTTTTTTTTTATGTAGAAAGTTGAGTGAAAAGGATAAATGTGACTATATTGTTTCAACTGATGCAAATGATTTACAAGTAAGACATCAATGTTTAAATTTTATTTGATTATTATTTAAAATTTATATTTTTTTCAGATTAAGAATTCTGTTACTCCACAATGGATTAGGGATTGTTATGATGCAAGAAAAATATTACCTTTAAAATAAAACTTGTCCCTCTATTACCTACTAAAAAAAAAAGATGTAATGGTTTAATCCTCTGTACTCATGTTTAATGATAGTGCATAATAATTATTATATCTTAGATTGTATATTATATTTATTTTTATAAGTATTTTAGAATAACAATTAATAAAGTATGTTTTACTATTATATAGTTTTTGTTGATTAGGCACTCTGAAAACTTTTAACTACTATTCTTAGGACATGATATGGATAAATAATAACTAGGGAATGGATTTCATTGTAATGCATATTTTAATCGGGTTTACCTAACTAATAAATATTAAATAATGATTAAAGACAAATTATTTGTGTATTATTATATGATATATTTATAGGACATAGTTACAAAAGTATTTGATTGTGTAAGTACTCATGTAATAATGTATTAATGTATTAAAAATAGAAATTGAGAATAATATATTCTAAGTTATAAGAAGAAATGATATTTTAAGTTGTTTTAAATAAACTTCAGGACTGATCATTGAACTTAGCACCCATTTAGATACATAAACTTTAAAAGTATAGGTAAGGTAAATGATAATATTGAACTTGGCTCTCATTTCATATATTATATTATATATTTGATGGGATATGGATTACGGAATAATATGATTCTATTCATGGATATACCTAAGTTATAACTTATGAGTAATTTTATTTCAATATCAACAGTTAGTAATCATTTTTAACTTTCGAACCTTATCATTTTTTGGATAAGTCCTTATCAGTTATCACTGCAATCAATAATTGTTGATAATATTATCTTTAATCGTTTGAGGGCACGTGAAATTCTTTTTTGCCACATTCTGTACGTTTAAATGTTTAATATTTAGTTGACAATTGTAGCAACAGTGGGCTATTATTTATTAACTTATATTTGTGATTTATGTTTACATACACACACATATATAATATATATAAGATATATTTTGCGGAATCAGAAACATGACAAGATTTGCCAGGGCTCGAGGGTCTAAATCATCTAACCAAAAAATACCGGAGGAAGCAACACCATGGTTGGAAATGAAAGAAAAGCCTCAACAAACTGAAGACGACGAATCAACAACAAACGCATTAGAGGTATCGGAAGAGAGTCGCAGTAGCAAGCACAACTCATATTCAAACGTAGAAAAATTTGATGGGTTTAGTGTATTGAAAGAGGACGCAGTGAAACTACGAGTGGAAAAATTCAAGTTAATTAAACAGGGTGTGCCCAGACATCAACTGAAGGCACAATTGATGCCCATGCGTCGACGCGCTGAAAAGAAACTCTCCAGGCTCAGACAAAAAGCATGTTTTCATTGCCGACAACCGGGTCATATGCTGAATCAATGCCCAGAGTTGGGTACCAACACCGCTCTTGGGGTGTGCTTTAAGTATGTTACTTGTGTGAGATGTTAAGAATATGGTAGAAAAGTAATTTGTGTTGACTTTGCTTCACTATCACTATTCTAATATATTTAGAATCACTGATATCTACTTGTTTAACATTACTAACTCTAACTATAATATTTCAGATGTGGATCAACAGAACATAAATTACATGAATGTCGTAATGCAGGAAACAGTAATGAACTTGAATTTGCCAAATGTTTTATTTGCAAAGAAGAAGGACATCTTTCACGTCAGTGTCCCGATAATCCGATGGGATTATATCCAAATGGAGGAGCTTGCCGGTAATTTATTTAAATAAAGAATAAAGATAGAATAAGAATTAAAAGTCATTTTTTTTAAAATAAAAAATCTACTCAAAACTGAAAATATATTCTTGCTTATAAAAATATACCAACTTATAAATTTAAGTAGGTTTCAGCTACATACACTAATTAATTTTGGCTACTGGTTTGATATAGCCCTGCTGTGGCTAGTAAAAACTTTATACCCTCTCCACTCAGTTTTGTTATCTCTCCTCCATCCATAATAATAAATACATCATACAAATAATCCAATTATTCAAAGAAAAAATATACCATTACTAACCACAGATATGTATAATAACATATTATTTTATAAATATGTTATTATACATATCTGTGTTACTAATATGCCTACCAGTTAGTACCTATCATAGATATTTATCACATAATATGGATCGATATAATATATAATATCAATCAAACATCACAGTGCGTATTTGTCCGTCGTTTGTTCGTGTTTAAAATTAATTAGTATACATTTTTTAATATTATATCAATGTATCATCAAATTATTAGATTAATAAATATCAATAAATAAACTCATTATTTTATATTTATTGTTATATGGATGGCTGAACGATAACAAACTTGATTGGTGGCCGGTGGGGCTATAAAGTTTTTATTTTACGCGGCAGGGCTGTAACAAACCAATACCTAATTTTGTTACTATAATATGAGGTATATAATTGGCACTGCTTAACAAAAAAATCTTATTAACATTAACAGCAACTAAAATGTTTTTAATCCCCTTGAAATTATTATATAATTGGTTAAGTTTGTTTTTACAAAGAAGATTCATATTATTTTTAATATCTTATTATATTTGTAAATAACATAATTATACTTATGTTAACAAAATATTAATAATAGAAAATAAAGCAATTTTTATAATAAATGTTTGTAAATTATTAGATCTTGTGGAGATGTTACCCATTTTGCCAAAGATTGTCCAGATAAACAAAAGAGAAAAAGAGAAGAAGATTTACCTACAGTTGGAATAATGGATAATCGAGCAATTGAAGATTTAGACGATGAAAGAACAAGAGCTAGAAAAAATAAGACATGGGATTTAAGAACATTTAAAAAAAAGAAATTAGTCATAATGAAATAAAATATTGAATTTTTAAACTATTTTTCTATTAATAAAATATGTTTAAAAATAAATTAAATTTTTCTTGTTATTTTAATAGATAAAACAATGCAAAAAAAATAATGCATAGGTATCTAGTCCTACTACATCATTGCTCTGTGTTCTAGGAAATTGATTAAACTGATCAACAATAACATTTAGCAAGTATATATGTATAAAAAAAAAAATTAAACCTTAATTAATTTCTTAAATGATACAGACTGATCAGAAAATAATTGATTAAAAGCTACTTTCATAAAAAAAATGTCCACAGGTACTATGCAATAGTTTTTTATACTCTATTGTAAATGAGATCAGCCTTGCGCGGCTTCCAGTTTTTGTCTGTTGGCGGTCAGATTCCACCACCTAGTAGTTGTTCGACTGCGACTACCAGCGGCGTCGGCCATGCCTATGCGCACAATTTGGATGCCAAGACTAATCTCATTTGGAATAGAGTATAAATGATTTATTGTATTGTGAATTGAGTAATTAATACAGAACATTTCAATAAAATTATAAATTGATTAATTATTAAGTTATTTGGTTTCTAAACTTTTATGATTTAATAACATTGTAGTATAGTAAAAACTAAATTTTAAACATTGTATGTATAAGTATTGTTAGACCTACTCAAATATTTTGTTTTCTAAATCAAAAATCAAAATTCCTTAACACTGACAGAAAAAAATTTACTACAGTAAAATTCTTTAGTTTTATGATTGTACTTACAAATAGAAATTGTATTAGTTATTATTATATCAAGATCAATTTTTTTCTTACAATAGGTACTTGAATATAATAAGTAAAAAAAAATACATCATAATTTAGTTTTAGAAAAATGTTATAAATGTTAAAATAAACCATTGACAAACGCCAATGGTTAGGGGTATCACAGATTTATTCATTGGCAGTACTACATTATTCATAATGGTGTAAGTATCTACTATATTAGCCTTCCAAAATTAATGCAAGTCATATAATAAATACATGGTAAACCTATTATAAAATATTGGTTTATTGATGTCTGTTATTACATGTATAATTTAAAAAGTAAAAATAATAACCTTGGAATTTTACAGGGAGAATCTGTTTTTAATGTTTTTATTTTAAATACCTAGGTACTAAAATGGCAGATTTCTTAGATTATCTATTACATGATAAGTGTCATGTTTGGAAACTGGAAAAAAGCAGCTTCAAATTTCTTATTAAATTTTGATTAGAATGTAAAACATTAAAAATGAAATAAAAAAGGTTTTTTAATATGAACACCCTCAAAATATTTTCAGTGGAGTAGTTACACTTAAATGATTTTATAATTATATAGAGAAGTAATTTTAATAGTTACCTACTAAAACTTGTACCAATTTAGAAGTATTTATCACCTTTGTTTTTTATTTTGTTTATAAATGACCTAAATAACTATTTCAAATCATGTAAGTTTTTACTATTTGTTGATGATATGAAATTATATATGCCAATCAATTCTCCCAGTGATACAACTTAACTACAACATGATTTAGATCTTTTTTCTAGCTGGTGCACATTAAATGGCATGGCTCTGAATATCTCTAAATGTGTTTGTATTCCATTTACCCGTTCTAGATCTCTTATAAATCATCAATATTTTGTTATCGGTACAACTCTTAACTCTGTCACCCAAGTTCGGGATCTAGGTATTATCCTATCAGCCGATTTGTCTATTAATGCCCATATTAATTTAACATACGGAAAAAGTCTTTGTGTTCTAGGGTTCATTAAACGCACCTGCTCTGATTTCCATGATTCGCTATGTATGAAAGTTTTTTATTGTTTGCTAGTAAGATCTTTATTCGAATATGGGACGGTTTTGTGAAACACTGATCAATCTGGTTTAGTTAATAAATTTAAAAAAATACAAAAAAGCTTTTTACGTTTTTACGATTTTAAAATGAAGTAGGTACTCATATAATAACACCACTGAAATTGCAAACCATATAGGTCTAAATTCGCTTAAAATAAGAAAATTAGAATTTATAATATGATATCACGTTTATGCATCGATTGTCCGGAATTATTACAAAAGATCGGTCTTAAAGTTCTCTCTTTTAATTCAAGATTTAACCCACCATTTGCTATTCTTCATTCTAAAAATAATTATTTTACTAATAGTCCGGTGTACCGCCTACCAACTTCATGTAACTTAATTCATAATTTTGACATTTTTTTTTATTCCTCTACTAAGTTAAAAAATTGAATTTATAATTTAAACCTTGATATTTAATTTGATTTCATTGTATTCAATTTTTATCCTCATTTGTTAATTTAGCGATATTTTTAGTTACACTAACTTTAGGTACTCTTACCCTTTGGAATGTTAAAATATTTATTTAAATAAATAATATTATTGACTTATTGTCAACTTTCAAGTAGATACCTAGAAAGGTTATACACTTCACATATTATTATAGTGTATGTATGTCAAGTACCAATATATTATTTATTCATTAAGAAAATGACCAACCACAAAAATTGTACAAAAAATACTATAAAATAGGTTTTTAGTTTATTACCTACATAATATCTGATAGAGATATTGAACCTTCTCTTGTAAATTGTAAAACATTCAAATACTATTATTAATCAAATATGTAAAAAAAAAAAAAAAATAGGCAATTTTTAAAAAGCAACCACGCCCCCCCTCCCCAAACTTCAAAAAAAAAATAATAATGCTGGGTACAAAACTGCTTAGGTATATTTTATAAATATATTGGGTTTATTAAGTCTTAAAATTACGACGAGGAAAGTACTTTTAAAATTTGCTGAATTTATCATCTAAATAATAGTTTTAGAACTAAACTTATTCAACAATAATTATAGAACTAACAAATGGTCATCAACAATCATCTTAAATAGAAGAGTTGACATTTATTATTATAAATATTTTATATTTTGTTGGTTCTGCTGTATTTTAATTGATTTGTAAACTAAAGAATATAGAAGATTATGAACTGTTTTAAAGTTTTCAAGTGTTCCAATAAAATAAAATATAATGCTTTTTTATTATAATATTTTTTTCTTTTAATCGGATTTACGGACTTCAAGCTAACGCAGTGTCGTTTGGCGGGGGGGGCGTGGGTAACTCCCCTCTAGAAGTGTAACGTATATATAATTTTTTTATGGAACATTACATTAATAACATTTTATACGTTTACAATAATTATACCATTATACATAAATGGTAACCCCCCCCCATAAACGAATTCTGCGGGTACGCCACTGAGCTGACGTTATTACTTATTATAATAATATAATATAATAACCGACTAATGCGTATACACGTCTTAATTTGTAATACATAAAACGTATAAGAATTATATCATAATTGTTATAGACGCTCGAGCGATGTTTATGGATTTAGTACAGTACATTTCATCAAGTTTAACACCCAGCTGCCCGATCACCGCTCACCACCTATACAACCCCCAAACACGCCACCCGTCACCTCCCCCGCATCAAACCTATCCACCCACACAAAAACGAGCACTTGCACCACAGCTAATCCCCCCCTCGGGACGGGGAGACTTTATTGATTCATTCCGCGTTTTGTGCGCAGCCCTCTCATTGCCTGGCAACCACCACCTGTAACGTATCACCGCCACAGCCTTCGTCGTCGTCGTCGTCGTCGCGCCGTCATCGTCTTCGTCGTCGTCGTCGTCGTCGTTCCCTTTCGTTTTCTGACCACACACAATCGTCGGTTCGACTTCGCACACATTGTCCAACTTATATACGCTACACCGGTGGTGGTGCAGGTGGTGATCCGCGGCTGACCGAAATCGTCCGTCGTCGTATCCTGCCAAAGTCCGCGCCGCCATTCGAAAGATGAGAGGGCGCGTCCCGTCCACGTTCGCCGTGCGCGCTTTCTACCTGATAGCGTGCATCGCGGTGGCCGTGGTGGGCGTCCAGGGCTCCGACGACAGTCTACGGTCCGCATTGGAAGCCATTTCTGAAAAATTAGGACCAAATGGACCGCAGGTGATGGGGGCAAAACTCTACTTGAACCCAGGTAGGTTGCTGCACGGCACGGTGATCACTGAGCGTATAGTACGGTGTAAAACATCTTTACAAACGGAATCCTTCGGAAACAACTAAGATTTTTCCGTTGTATAATATATATAAAATTGTAAAGGTATTTTCATTGTATAGAACAGGGGTGGCCAAACAGTCGATCTCGGACAATTTCAAAGTCGATCATATTAGAACTTAATTTTAGGGTCACACGCCCTATATGTTTCTTAATAATTATATTTATTTAATAATAACAAAAAAAAAATTCTATGGAAGTCGATCCTCTAAAATTAAGTATATTTTTATTAGATCGTGTCCAAAAAAAGTTTAGCCATCCCTGGTATAGAAAAAGGGGAGGTTCGTTATAAGGAGGATGTATTGTAATCTGTGTTTATATTATGTAGGCGGGCTACGCAGAAACCGTGACCTTGGCCGCGGCAACGGGTGCGGGGTAAATGCGAAGTATAATGTATACAAGGTTTTACAAATTTTTTTTGACAAAAGTAATGAGGGTTAAGTTGATCTTACCCGATCTCCGTACCATTTTTGTCACACAACGAAAATCCCTTATAGGGTATATGTAGATAATTGACAGTGTACGACATATCATTAATCGGGAATGCCTAAATTATATAGAACTTAGGGAGGGGCTGCGAGTAACTTATAGTACCTACCTACAGTGGCGTATACAAGGGGGGTGTTTGGTGGATATGACACCCCCCTTGAGCCGTATCATATATTACATTAGTATATATTAAATATATATAATAAAATAGGAACATAGGTAAATCGTAAATACAATATGAAATATAAAATAATATATATACATATTAATTAATTAAATTAAAAGTTTTAGTTTGTACGTATTATATATAATATTTAATGTTTATAATTAACACCCCCCTTCAGAAAATCTTAGCTACACCACTGTTTACCTATATATAATAGTATAGTCAAGTAGATTAGTAGATACATACTGTAAGTCGACGTATTGAGATAATGCATTTGTATAGTTTTAAGAGATGGGTGATGATGCGACCTCATCTCTTTTCTCACTTGCAGAAAATAGATTGATTTCTTTTAATTTAAAAGAGAAAAAGGTAATACAATTATATCATTGTTATGCCAACATCATTTTCTGATTAGGTAAGTCCTTTATAGTATTAGGACAACTTCCCCATTACAATATTTCGTCTTAATCTACAAATATTAGCCTAGGTATACTCGACAACGATATTTATTATAGATATAATATATTATAATACATATGTATAAAAGACTTTTGTCTGCATTTATGCTTATTTGCAATGATAACTTTCGCCGGCCTGATGTATATTATAGGTATCGATTTATATACTCGGTAGTTGGTGGTTAAATATCGTCGATAACGTTTCAGCTACCTACTATACCTATTGATTCGTTCATGGATTCCTCCATACTACCAACAAAAAAAAAAAGATAAGAATATTTCTAAGCAGATTTAAAGGTTAAGTTCGAATAGTTCGATATAGATTGTAAATGTAGAATACTGCAATAAAAAATGCCCGAGCCATTCAATCGTCCAGTCCTGACAAGTATTCGTACCCGTACGCATATATAAATAATAGAAAAGTTTTATTTAAGCGCACAATCCACAAACATCAATAATCGATCAAATATGAGTCGAACATTTAACTTATGATGTACTAGTTTGTAGTTACATAATAACTTTACAAATGAACCTACTCATTTATACACGTTTTGAACATTAAATAGGTATTAATATGTTATCATATATACCTATAATATATATTATGTCATATGTGTATGTGTGAGCATGCATTTCACGATTAACTGAATAGGTATTTATTTAATTCAAGGTTTAGGTACACTTTGATGCGTAGTATTAAACTAATTAAAATAAAATGCATTTCATATTTTTATTAAAATAAAAACTATATACGTCTGTGTACTTGTATATACGTTACAATTTAGTTTTCAACATATACATACCAACACGATTGCTTAAACGTGTATATTATATTTGTGTACCTATAGGTAGTCACTGTACATATCTATTCTATATACATAAGTAAAAATTCAATTTCACATTCATGACCTCTTATATGGTATTATAAAAAATGTATTTAGAAATAAAAATTTTACCAAACTGAAAAATAGAGAGGTAAATAATTATCCAACTATGTACTTCATAGTTCGATGGATGAAAATTAAAATCACATATTTTTAAATGTAAATTAAAAGATTGTAAAAACACTAAAAACCATATTAAATATAAATACTTCATTGGAGTGGCTCAATTGCATAAGAACATCTATATAGTGCATACGTTGAAAGTAGACCAAATTAGGTAGGTATGTAGGTACCTATAATTTTTCGAGAAAATACGTCTTTAAAATATGCACTTATTTTTAATATATTGTTGTTCAATAGTGCTAATCGTGTCAGCGGGTTGTTGGGGCGTGCGTGAAGTCATAAATACGCTCCGGGCGGTCGAGCCCTAGGTACCAGCTTTTGAGCTATATAGTAGTATATCATAGCTATAAATATTTCTAATTTTTATGAAAGCTTATATAGACCCATATTAAATAATCATACCCCCTGCAACTTGCAAGTAATTTGTTTTGCCTAGCAAGGCACTACATAGATTACAAAATGTATTTATATTTTTAAATTATATTTATATATAAGATACAAATATATAAATATAATAGCTACCTGCTACCTATATAATGCTATTCATTAATGAATATATTTAACTATAGTAAAAAAGTTAACATTTAAGTATATTATTTTTCTATTCGTAATTAAATAGACAGAGAACTCGTTTTATACTTATAATATACCTAAACTTCGGAACAAATACAATACACTTACGTCTTTTTATTTTTATTTTTAATTTTAGAAAATGGTCAACCAGAAGATATTGGCTATGGTTATCAAAAAAATATAAAAAATTATGGAAATATATATGAAGAAGAACGAATACCATTAAGCAAAGAATATGAAAACGGATTATCTGAGGAGTTGCTTAACTATTTGGCTAGTATAATTCCTCAGGACATTCAAAAATCGTGGAGTAAAAAGTCGATATTCCGCGAAAGGGAAGGCTCTGACACGCCGGACAATTTACAACAATTAAAATATGATAGATACGCAACACCTTCTGCTTTTCGCGAACGATACAAAACTAATCCCAACATAGGACAAGATTATAAAAACAATATGGACAATCAAGGTGATTACTTGTACGCGTTAAATACACTTGTAGACAAATACATCGAGGAAAATTTACAAGGCATAACAGATGAAGAGCTGGAGAGTTATTTGAGGGCTCAAGAAGAAAAACGCAACATGCCGGAAGAATATAAAAATGTTTACGACTCTCTCTATAAAAGGGCAATGAAAAGGCAGTATGTGTTTATCCCCGGGAATCATATGAGAAGAAATAACAAGTACCGAAGTAAATGGGTAAAGCCGAGATTAATGAAAAGGTCGAAGAAAAATGTCGCATTAAATGAATCGCACACAGATCCAAAAGTGGCAGCTGAGCTTAACAATATTTTTCTTGGATCAGAATCAAACCCAACCGCTAACACCACAACAGATGTAAATAATTGTGTAAATCAAACAGCAAAACCAGGAGTGGACGGTAACAACTTAAAAATAGAATTGAAAAAAAAGTCTATCGATTGGAGTAATTATTTTGGATACGATAGAAAGTGTGTCACCATTTTTCTAAATTAGTAATAAATGTCCATATAAATGATATTAACTTGTGTTTATTGTATTCATTTTCAGGAAAAAATCGATCGAGAACATACCATCCGAAGATACCATTTTAAATCAATATATACGTACCTATGAGAAAGAAAATGAAGAAAATGAAGAGAATAATATCAATTTAAAAGATGAAAAATTAATGTGGTTGGAAGATACGCTAATTAACGACGCACTGAAATACACAGGAGCTAATCAAGGTATCAATGATCCAGAAGAAATAAACAATGTCAAAAACCAAGTACTCGCAAATTTGAATCAAGCATACTACATTGAAAAACTTAGAAATGAAAATAACGAGAAGCCAGGCAAGTAACACCAAATTATAAGTCAATTAATTGAAAATTTAAATTGTACATAACATAATATAATACACATTATTTTTTAATTTTAGGAAAACAATATGAAAAAGCAGATTACGTTATACCTGCAGGAAATAACAGTCAACCTATGAATTCTATACTGGATATAGCAGAGTCAAATAAAGAAGGTAACACATTGTACAACTGAATTTAATGTAAATATAAGAAAATAATATAATATAAATATTTTTGTTAGCTAATGGTAATGAATGTACTCAACTTCAACAAATAACTCAGAACTGTTTAGAATTGGGAGGATCAGCTGGGGACTTAATGTTACCCGTATGCACGCTTTACCGTGTTTGTAGTACTTGTGTAAGTAACATGTAGCAACTAAAAATTACTTTTTTGATTTATAGAAATAATAATATTTTTATAATTGTTAGGAATCCGAACAATCAGAATGTGAAGATAAATTTATACAAGGATCCCATGAACTGTGTAGCAAAGCTCCATTGTGTAGATATTTTTCACGTCGTATACTACAACTTATGCAAGAAAATCCACTACAAATACAATGTCATAAGTGCATGGTTAACTTTTTACAGAATGAAGATTAATAGACAAATCTTTAATAATATAATTTGATCATAATATTAATTTAAAAATTGGGAAATTATACCTACATAATATAATTATATAATTTATTTATATATATATATATGTATACCTAAGCTTAAATTATATTCATTTAGATGGTGCTTATCTGTCTCAGAGTTACCAATTTTGTTTTTGCTACTATTTGCAAGTTAAATTAAAAAAGAAGTAGTTCATCAATATACCTGTCTTTAATAAAAATTACAAAATATTCAAAAATACATATATATATATATATATTATAATAATAATAATATATACTAGTTATTTAATGATTATCATCGGTACTGTTATAATCCTAATAAACTTAAGATGGCTTAATCATATTTTAATGTTTTTTAACAATATTTATATATAAATATGAATAGAAACAAATGTATACCAAGATATATACCTAAAATATAATTAAAATATAAAAAATAACCTTAATATAACAAAATATTATGGTTTAAATAACATTAAAATAATACTGTTTATTATTAAAAAAAAAATGTAATAATAGTAATACAAATTAAATTATATACTAAAAATTATGAGAGTAGTGGCATTTTGATCACAGTATTATTGAGATAAAATTATTATAATAGCTTAGTAAAGCTAAGGTAAGTGTGAGAAGCTTTACGGTTAAGGTTTATACCAGATGACATTTCTCTGAGTCTAATTAAAATTGATTCTCCAGGTTTAAAATACTCTACAACCGATGTGAAACATGAGATTTCTGTTCCAGAGACACCCACTGCACTACATACAGACAATGTTTCATTTAAAGCAGCTGTTACTTTTGTGATAGAAAAACTGTTCCTCATAGCAGATGACAAATAATATACCTAATAATAAATAAAACTTATTAAATACAGGACTAATTCAAATTATTTTATTATAAACAGTTCAATTCCTGTATTTTAAAAATACATCATGATTACATTTATCTTTGAAAAATAATAATATAGGACATTTAAGCATTATTAAATGGATGCAACAGTAAAATTTTGAATATCAATTTTATACAATATGTCGAATACATGGAATAAAAATTGCTATATATACTTCTCTATTGAACATATAGACGAAAAAAGATATTGTGAAAATTATTTGTGTATCAATAAAGGCATTATTTTTTAAAATAGCTTTTGAGAAAACATGAAATAATTTTTATAAAAGGTTTAATTATTATAACAACTTATTTTTTACCACATAACTAAAACTCTTTAAGTAATAACAGTTTTTACTATGCAATAGTAATGTATAAGACAAAGAAAATTTATTTGAATGTTGTACTCATTCAGGAAAAATGTATCAGCAAAAAATATATTACCTGAATGTTAACTAAATAAAGTCCTTGGTCAACTATTTCTAATAAAGTTCTTCTTGAAGTTAATTTTAAAGAAGGATACGAGTCAACTGGTAAACTTTTATTTGACAAAATCCATGGTCCTAAGATACCTGTTCATAAAATGATAGTCAGTAATTTAATCGAAATTTTATTTTTGCTAATTACTACGTTTACACCAAGAAATGTAGTCAATCAGGTTTATTAAACTTAAGGCAATTATTGACTTAGGTAATGCATTAAACAATACTAAACTATATATTTATAGATAATTTTGTTAAATTCTCAATACATTGTTATAGTTAAGGTGTAAACATAGTAAATTATAGAATAACAATTTTATAGTGAATGCTTTTGTACAAACTACCATTTTGTTCAAAATCTATATTTGGTTGAGCCAAGTAGAACAAGGACATATTTTGAACTAGAAGCAAGAAAATGAAATTATAAATATGAAAACAATAACCATGTTTATAAAATAAAAATATAAAATTACATTTAGTAAACTTGGTTGACCTGGTATGTCTAATCTTTAAATTGTTCATTTTGGAAAAGTCAAAATAAATGTTGTCTGTATCACCTTCATTTAAGTAAGTCTCTGAAGATGTTTTTAGTATGCATAACCGTTCGTTTGAAAGCATAGCTTTCAAATCGTGTACAACATGATAAATATATAAGACTAAGGATAGCACCAATAAATTAACAAATATCACAATTATATCTTTTTTCTTCAAATAATAGTTATTATTATTCATTTTATTTCTGTTTATCTGTAAAATCTTAATTTCAAAATAATTAGGACAACATAATTATGCAATGCTGTAACATAAACTTAAGATAAAATTACCTCAAAAATGAAAAACAATCCAGTAAATATTAGTTTTAATTATTAGTCCTGCAAACTGTAATTTCACAACGGAATTTTAATTATTAGTCGAGTTAATTATTGAATATTGCTGTATTGCAATAACGTATGACATTAGCTATCATAATAGGTATGTAGGTATGTATAAAAAATTCGCACGTAATGAATAAAATGTGAAGGTAACATATAATAATTAAATAATTAAAATTAAATGTATAATTAATAATATTAATAATATTAATTTACATCGTAAAAACTAACAATATTAACAATAGTAGTTAGTACTAACACGACTAACTGGAAACTACTAAAGTAGGTACTGATGATGGTATTACAGTACAACGAAATGCAGAACAATAGTTATTGTCATTTATTATTATAAATAGCTAATTTCAATATTTTATCATTTACAATCTTATATTATTATCATAAGAACATAATCAGTATGGTGATTTTCGCGCTATTTGTATCTCCGTAACAATTAGGACAGGTCACGGTGTATCGTAGTGTATGCACCATGCCAACAGCAAAACAAATTTCACCGGTCACTCGTACAGGTGCACATGGCCGTACCTGCCTAACGTCAGTTGTAACATAATAAATAACAATATTGTACACCATTCAGTATTGGGTTTTATCAGGTGGTTTTACTAAGTATCACGATTTAGATAATATAGACTATCTTATGTTTATGATGGTAACCACCGGTATTCGGTAAGACGTTCTCTCGCCTTCATACCGAGTATCATGTCATTGAGTATCATAGGTATTTTGACATTTATATATTTTACGGTTCAAATTTCGAGATGATAATTTTGAATATTCACTCAGTCACTCTACCTATACGTACAGCGCAATTTACTATAGGTAGTATTTATAGATACCCGTTTTAGGTACCGATGTTATACTTGGCGCAATTTATGATCGCCCGATATGTGAATGGATAGGCTATGATAGTTTGAAAATATATTAGTAATTTATACAAATCTAAAAACGTTTGTAATTCGTAAAAATGGTCCTAGTGACCTAGTACAATAAATACTAAATCGTATATTACACTTATAAGTCATTTTAAAATATATTTTAGTAAAACCATTTTCAAGAATTTAGTCTAAAAATATTAGTTATCAAGAAATTGCTCATTTAAATTTATAATTAAGTAAGTACCTTCATCAAAATTTAAAATAAATTTACTAAATATTTTAAAGTAAAAAAAGGGTTTCTCGTTTGAAAAACAGTTTGCATCGCTAAACAGGATACTCCTTAAATAGAATGAAAAATCTCAAGCATTGGAAAATATGATCTTGAAGTATACATAGAAATTATTCCAAAAATCAAAATTTGAAAAAATTCATTATTAAAGGAATAAATGGTGACAATGCATGCTTGGTGAATCACCGATAATATAAATTATACAGGTATTTCAATTTCATAACGTTCATTTAAGTAGGTAAGTAAAAATTTGCAATAGTAAATGGAATACCTACGTACGTATTAAATTTTTTGAAATGTGTAAGTTCACTAATTTTTAAGTTTTGGAATTCTTAAGAATATGAACTACCTATGTAATTATTCAATATTATATTCTCTTGTTCTTTTTCGTTCAACGTGGATATATAGTATATTGTGTGGCAAGGGCGGGAAGTGAGCCATTTCAGTCGCGGGCGTTGTGTGCGGCACGAGCCGTAGGCAAGTGCCGCATTTCGCCCAAGACTGAAATGGCCTTCCCGCGCGAGCCACACATACTATTTTTTGTCACGCCCCTGCGTTTATGAAAAAGGTTATGCAGGGATCTATGCAACAATTATAGACTATTACTAACGCATCGTTCGACGCACTTATATAGGACAGTGCAAATTAAATATGTTTAAATGTTTACGCGTCATGCAGGAGGTTACTATACATTTAAGATGTACCAAAAGTTTATGTTTTGTAAGAACCGTGGTAGGTGTACATTTTAGTTTCTGGTTGTGCAGGGGATACCTACGCGCCCGGCGGCCGGCACTTTTGGGGATTTCCTCTTTTCCGCCCGGCACTTTTGGGGATTTCCTCTTTTCCGCCCGGCACTTTTGGGGAATTCCTCTTTTCCGCCCGGCACTTTTGGGGATTTCCTCTTTTCCGCCCGGCACTTTGGGGATTTCCACTTTACCGCCCGCTGGACGGAAAAAGGACGCTTTCGAACGCTTCAACCGTGGTCGAAAACCAAACTTTCGGTGCAGGCGTGACAAAAAAATTAATTATTCGTAAAATTGACACATTAATAAATTAGGTACACATACTATAGTTTTTGTTGAAAATTTATATTTTTCGAGCGTCCTTTTATACAATGATGTTTACGTTCCTGTAAAACATTACAATAACTTACAACACTTTATGATATATTATTATATTATACAGTTTGTTTTGAACCGCGTCACATCTAATCATTTTAAATTATGAAGTCACATAATTCATCTCAATGATTATATTATTATACTCATTAGTCATTATATACCTAGGTGTAGGTATCTATAATAACTTTTTGGTAAAAAGTGTAATGGTACCTAATATTCTTATGAAAATATATATATACCTACTATACAGTATACACATTATAATACAGTCAATATCAGTATTTAAAATTAAAAGTTATCATTAAATGATTTGGGAATTTGTAGGTAAATGAGAGAATACAATTTTTTTTCATTTTAATCGATATAAAATTCATATTTTCGAGATATCCTCCTTTTCGAAAGTTGAACACACCACTGTATACAGGATACATAATAATAATTTCCTTAAAAATAAAAATATGATTTTTCTAACCGGGTTGGATGGAGGTTAGACATGTTTGGACAAGGTCAATATTTTACTAATGGTAGTATATACGAGTAGACAGTATAGTAGTATAGTACATTAGTACCTCTCCACTCATCAATGTATACATAAAATATTGTTTGACAAAAAGCTGATTTGGACTCGTTTTCATTATTGGTGGCTGACCCCTGTGCGGTTGTGCCTATTCCAAAGTTCACCTATGATTATTGAAAGTCTACACTTTACATACATACTAATATACTATACGTTCGTCGATGTCCTATTACTTATTAGTTATATAATATGCCACAGCTTACATATCATATTATATATATTATATTATATTATGTACCTATAAGACGCGCTAGATTACTTTTTTGGTGTTATGGATGACGCGATTACATTAGTCATTATTGTTATTACAACTATTACGTTTGTCGCATTGCAGTATTGCACACTGTAGATAAACAAAACCTATTATTATACATTTCTAAATACAATTAAGGACTGTGGTACCAAATCTTTAAAGATAATCTCGAAAAAGAGTAATGTCATGACAAAAACATTACCTGTGTACAAGAAAAAATTGACTAAGTAAAAAAACGTTCTTATGTATTAGTTATACGTTTAATGTTTATAAGTCGTGATATCACGCGACGATACGAGTGCTAACACCATACCGCTACAATAGTTAAGAACTACTCAGTATTCATGAATCATGATTTATGAATCATAATTAATCATATTTTCGAATTTCCTAGACAATTTATTAGTTGTTATTACTTATTTATACAAATATACAATCGGTGTTAGTAATACAAACAATATTTATATACATAGATAACCATATTATATAGGTATAAAATATGTTAAAGATAAAATTTAAATGTGATATCTATCAATTACTTAAACAATCATTAGAAATTGAAGTTCATAAATAAAAAATAAAAAAATAACATTAAATATTAAAAACTCATTAACTGTTTTTAAATATATGTAATTACATAATACATAAATTAAAATATTAGCAAGTAGATACAAACTGAAGCAAATATCAATTTGCAGGTTGTGAATTGTAATAGTAAAAGTCAAACTTAAACAGTATTTAGTATTAATATATTCTGAAATTCTGAATCCGATGTCGTAATTTATTTTTTATTTTTCAGACGTTCGTATTAAAACTGTTAAATATTTGTTTCACAATACTTGTAAATTGTGTGTGCCGTGAGGCGATGATGGTACCTAATACTTAAGATATATGACAGGCGCAGTAGCGCCAGATCTGAGTCGTGAAACCGGTTGTAAACTTGTAAATTAATAATTTTCCCATATACATCTGAAATAGAATTATAGAACAAAAAATAATAATTGGTTTTCAGAAGGTAGCTCTTTTTAATTTTATTCAATTCTACTTTGTAGTTATAGTACAGACAGTACACCTAATATAATATGTATGGCTATATAATATAACCTGTGCATGATGGTACAATTCGGTCAAATGTTTTTACATTACATTGTACATAAATCTTTAGAAAAAAATATATAAAACAAAATTTGATTTGTATATTATATTAAGTTATTGCCAGTATAAAATGAATAATAATCAAATGTCAATAACAGAATTGAGCTCCATTAGTGGCTAGTAGTAACTAACTATATTAATTTTTAGTATATTAAATATTATTTAATGTTTGTATAAAATATATATAGTATGTTATATTATAAAATCATGGTTAAAAAAAATTGTCTAAAAATTATTATTCTCAGGGTCGTTGATTTAAAACTGAGCAAATTTATTGTTATTTCATATGTTTAAACTTTACATTGATTTGACAAGTGGCAACACGATATATATATTATGTAGACATTATATGGTATGATGTATAGAGCATAGCATATGCAATATACTTGTATCAAACACGTATGTGGTATGTATCCTCATGTGTCATAATCATAAATAATACTTAAATAGTAAATAGGTAGCTACTATTTAGTACCCTAAGACCAATAACAGTAAGACCTAACAAGTAATAACAGTCGAGAAAAATAGAAGATGCATAGGTAGGTAATGTATAATTTTACCTTTAGGCTGTAATATACGAACTTCCATTTATATTTCTGTCAATTATTCTTACTATAATACCTACAAATCTACAAAATATAATTTATAGTAATTAAAATTCAACGTAACTATAAACATAAGTAACTCGGTTTGAGGATAAGTTTGAAGTAGTTTGTAGGTTAACTGTTAAGTAGTATTAATTTTAATAGTTATATATTTTTTAAGTGTTTAGTTTTTTAATAATTATCAACAATATTTAGATCATTTTACCGTGATAGTTATCATGGATTACGTTGTACTCTCGTGTATAACAAAATTAGAGTAATAAAGTATGTACCTATGTAAAACATCTTGATTTTAAAATTATGGATAAAATATATGTTTTTTTTTATCAATTTTGTAGTGTGCGAGTATGTCAAATTGTTGGTTGAATATTTTGATATATTATGCATTGGTAGGTAGTTAGCATATTTGACAACAGTTTTACCATTTATGCAAATAGATTTTAACCATGTATTTGTAGTAAAGTGAATAGAAATAGATGTAAATTATATATATAAGTACTGAAAATTTATATAATACAATATACATATATCCATGTAGACATAGATGGTATATTTCATTATATTATAATATATAGGTACCTATATTTTTTATGCCCTCAAATAAACTATTTAAGGAGATGTCTATTCCCCTTGTAATTTTTTGATTTTTAATGAAAAATCGATCTATTATACTTTAATACAAATGATTTTAAATTTATAAAATTAGTTCTAACTATATTTCATTAAAATAATAGCTATCGAAATGATTGATTCGTACAAGGACAACTTTCGCTGAAATATTGATTAAAAATATATGAGTGATGGCAGATAGGTCAAAAACCGATAAAAAAATTTATCCAGTATGTAGGTAAAAAATTATTAACTAATGTTAGAATTGTAAAATAATATGTATATCGTGTTCACTGTTCAGCAGATAACTGTTTTAGAAATTTAATGAAAATGAATAAATTTAAAAATAATTAAGATCTAAAATTGAGAGCTTAAAATAGCCAAATTTTATTGCAGGAGCAATTTGTTGACACTATTATTATACTTACAAAGTCTCATGGCAATCAAAATAGTAAATAATATTTATAAAAATGCTATACAACATTGTAATTAGGCAAAAATGGGGAAATACGTTCAATTATTTACAAATTACAAGGAAATAATAAGTAATAATAATTAATCGTTTTTTATATATCTGAATGCAATTCTCATATTAATTCAGTATCTATACTTATAATATAATATACTTGTGTATACGTAGTACAACTATACCTACATAATAAATATATATGCTACATATGCATCCATGACCTATTCCACAGTTCATATTCGGCTTTCAAATATAAACCATTAAATTATGTATTTTAAATTTTGATGATATAGAAAAATTATGATGGTCAAACAGAATGTATCACACCTATATTATAACATAGTTCTCTTTTTTCCTATTTGGTTTTATTTTTGTTCATTTAATTACATATTTATTCATTTAAAAACTTGTTTAAGGAGGGAAGTTCTTACAGTTTTTTCAAAAGATATAATTTTACCCCCCACCCCAATTAAAACTCAAGTTGATCTTATAGTTCTGAGTTTTTTTATCGTATTATTATTTTATAAAGTACCATAGATAATATAATATGTACTTAAGTATACGAATATACATCATACGCTTGACAACGTTATTGTATTATATTATAGGTAGATGTGTGAACCCAAATCAATCCATTTAATATTTATTCGGTTTCACTGAATAGTGGATCGGTCGAGTTTTGTGATTTAGTGAACATTTCAAATATTTATTAATAATAATGTTTGATACTCAATGTTTAGATTTTTATTCAGAAGTAGGTAAAAAAACTAATGAGAAATCTTGCAGTTAACTTTCAAGTCTATTATCTATGATGTATAAAGAACATTTTTTTTTTTTTATAAATTTCTAACTTCAAAATTATTTGTAAATCTTCGCAATTTTGACATAACTCTAACATAAAACACTTTTAAAACAAATATTATGAATATAATATAATTTCAATATTTTTGAATTCTATATAAAACATTCATCACTTAGTTCAGAATTTAAAACTTATGAGAAATATTGAATTTAATTTTCAAGGTTTTAGACCGTCCAAAAATAATTTTATTGACAATAATATCTAATTTAAATTTTTTTTAAAAAAACTTAAAAATTGCTGATGTCTATAGAGCTTAAAAAAAGCCAAAATATTTTGAAATTTTATCATGAAAATATAAAATCCTGATACAAACATTTGATGAAAATTTTATCTATCTAAAATCAAAGCCCTAAAGTTATTCGTATCAATTTTACCAACAACTAGTTTTACGTAAGACCTATAATTAATTTGTTGTTTGTTTTTACTATTTATTTCAAATAATACTAAAAATTTCAAAAGTTCAAACTAAATCCAATTTTTTTTTTAGAAACTTTTTAAAGAATTATTCTTTTAACTATTTGTTGTGTATCTAAAGATACACATACACACTTCATTCATCATTGTAAAATTAATACATTATCGTTCCATTTAAAAACTAAAAAAGAGCGTAAATTCCATAAATAGCTTTTTAAATAACATAAATATATACATTATTATGATACACTTACAGAGGCGTACTAATGGGGGGGGGATAATCCCCCTCAGAAATTTTTAGATTAGGTATTTAATTTCTTATGAGAAAACTAATTTCTGCTACCTGTAAATTAATTGTAAATTAACCTCCCCCCCAAAATTTAGGTCTAAGTACGCCACTGTTATGTTATTTGGTTTGAATATTGAATACAACCAGTATAGGTATGTATATATAATGTATAGTAATACTAAGTATTTATATTATATATTTATGTAACATCAATACATAATATCATCATAAATTAATAAAAATCAATAATCACTATAGACTATAAATAAATAATTGCTGACAATATTATTTATTGAAAAAAAGACGCATCTCATAAAATTTATTCGTCATTCCGTTAAGAATCTTAAGTGTAGTTTTAGTATATATATAGGTTCTATAATTTTGTATAGGAAAAGGGACTAACAAGGGTGAAGTGACCGCGCAGTAGCAATACTACTACAAATATTATAATAGTATAATGTATACTACATTACTACATAATTATATTACAATAATTTTTCAAATTATTCTATTAAAATCACTTAAGATATCGTACGACTGAAATAATTCCTGCAGTTATATACACGATACAATGGATTATCATCCTCTATGTGCTATCATACTTACTGCATTTAACCTTAATGCGTTTAAAGTTATTAACAAATAAAAAAAATACAAAAATACTACGTCATGATCTATTATGTATACCTATATATATATAATATACATAAACATAATATAATGCGTTGTTATATAATTATGCGTTTTAAGTTTTATAAATCGGGATGTTTGAGGACTTATGTTGCAGAACGAACAATGTATAATTATAATAAGCGTCGAGCTGTAATAATCATTAATACAACCCGCTTTTATATACCTATTAGGTACTCACAAATTACAATAAGCTAGCTAAGGATCTATTATTTCTTAATTTATTTTTACAAAATATATTATATTATAGGTACACGTATATAGCCGCGTAGGTGCCGCGCCAATGTCATAATCACCAATATTTTTTATACATTAGTTCTCGTAATTTCGGTAATTTTCGAAGACATGATTGTATGCGAATTACACATATCTGCCTATAAATGGCGAGAACCTATACTTGTAGATGACAGGGTATTCAACGATACCAGCGCATATATTATTATCATAGGTAATATATTATATTAAATGCCGACTTGCCGTAATAATGCACGAATTATACTGGAAAATAATTAAACAACGATTTAAATAATATAAAATAGTCGGAGTTGCTTGTTCAACGATACATTATATAGTAATATATTTAATAGATATTATCTATCCATACGTACCTATAGCTAATTCGTCGACATTTGAAGTACCTATTGAGCAAATTTTTATTTTTTTAACACATCAATATAATTATATAAACATAAGTGTTAACCGTATAAAATCTAATAAATTGTATTTATTACTTAGGGATAATTATTTTAATAATTAAACATAAAAATAATGTCTATTTTTAATTAGGTATTGTTAATTTGCCTGCATTACGCAAATTGTAATCTTTAGGCTTAGACAGGATCTTTTGAATTGTGTGTTATATGATTTTGGCGAAGGTCTCACAGGATCATTTATAGTTTAAAGTTTGAACTGTAAATGATAAATTTTAAACAATAATATTTAATATTAAAATGTATTACGACTTATACGAGTAATACTATCAATAAACGTTTAGATACCGAGTAAAATAATTTAAATCATTCAATCAATTATTAAACGCGTTTACAAATTTTAACTGTTTGCTAATATTTTATAAAAAATAAAATATATACACTAATGTACATGTACCTACCATGTACGTAACTTATTGTTGGGTGCTATTAAAACATTTTTTAATAAAAACAGTTATTTACTTAAAAAAAACCATAGAATAATGCAACGCAAACATCAAATGTCCATTATAACCATTAGTTATTATTATAGATAATATGTAATTTAGAAATTACTGTATTTATTAAATATAAATTATTTGATGGACGCTCTTATATTATTTTGTGTTACTTTGAAACCATAATAATTGTGTGTTTCAAAAACGTGAGTAAATAGTATGTGTACCTATATATTTTGCACGAATTTTCAGGCGTTTAAGCAATATAATACCTATGTATTATACTCATAACGTATGTATAATACAGTTGTCTTTACACTTTAAATTGAATAATTCACGAACGGATTAGCAGATATTATATACACTCGGGTTGGTTTAGTTGCTATATAATAACACTGCAGTTTATGAAAATATAAAAATATATTATATTATACTGTGTATATGCATTAAAGCATACAGCACGCAACGACGACCTTTATTATTATTATTATTATTATTATTATATGTTATGCCCGTAAGTCAAAACAACTCTGTAACGTAGTGTATATTATTCTATAGTATAATATAGTAAGTACCTATGTATATACATATTATTATGTATATACGCTATATATGCAGTATTATATTTGACATTATAATGATCGTGTGCTATCGATTCAACTGCAATCTGTTTTACGAACTACCTCTTTCACGTCTTAAGACAATTAATAAAATTAATACGTACCCATAACTGGTACATAACATCTATACAGTGATGGTGATGGGTAAAATATTGTGTGTGTATATACACGTCTAAAAACATCTCGAATAGGTCTCGGTGGTATACTGTTGCTCAATAACGAGTGAGCAGGGTTATGTCTTATTGTGTGCCGCTGCAGCGGACGATTTACGGAGTAGGCAAAATGGGAGTGATTGTCTTGGCCATAAAATGTTTATAAACGACCGTTTTTGCCATCTAAAATTCAGTATCGATCTGGCGAGCTCATCCGACAGACACCATATAATATATATTATATTAACCGTCGTAGACAGTACAGTTTCTCAGTCCTGCAAAAATCATGTCTGGCTCTAAAGTGGTGAGTTTAACAATGTTTGAATGTTTCTAGAATTTTTCGAACAGTCTTCGACGCTTTCTTTGCGTCTTGCCCGTTGTATACATCAAATGAAAAATCAATCCACATCAATATATTATTATTATTCGCTATTCTAAAACGCGCTTTTCACGTGTATGTTTTTCTCGTTCAGGTTATGCGTTTCGCCGGAATAACGGCTTTGTTGTTGGTCGCGGGCTGCTCTTCGCAGACGGCGCCGCCAGCATCGGTGCAGGTTGTTCCGACTTCCCCGTTGCCGCCACCATCGCCTTATTTCAACCCCTTCAGACCGGCTAATTATCCACAACAATTCATCGGACCACAGCAACAATATAACGGCGTGCTACCTCCACAATTCATCGGCGGACCCAACATCCCTCAGAGATACTACAACGGCCCAAACCCCGCGTACAACGGACAGTACGTGCCCATCTTACAGCAATCGTTCGACATTACCCCAGAAGGCAGTTATAGTTTCAGGTGAGCGTGGCGACAACGATGATTTTCGTGTGTATTTGATTATAATACATTGTATATTATAACTACCATAATATTATACTAAGTTGTAATAATATAATATACTCGTCGGACTTTCAGTTACCAGTCCGCTGACGGAACACAAAGACAAGAATCGGGAGGTCTGAGATATCCAGCCGTGCAAGGATACCCACCAGTGATGTCCGTCCAAGGATCATACTCCGCGATAACTCCAGAAGGTACCTAACTAAACATTTACTATAATATAATATTTTATACTCAGTGCTTTACGTCGTACGTCACGAATACATAATACGAATGATGTACCTAGTATGATGATGTCTGCTCTCATACGTTTATTTTTGATTCGATTTTCTTTCCTCGCGGTCTCCGAATTTCCGCTGATATTTGCATGTAATCAGTGGCGTATTTAGGGGGGGTGATATGGGTGTTATAACACCCCCCATCGGCCGTATATTTTGTTATATTTCGCCAAACTCCAAACTTACAGTATAATTTTCTTTACACAAATGCAAATATGCAATAAATATAAAAAAATACGCCTTCAAATTCGACGGCACGGTCTTAGAAGATATCTAAGAAACGCTATTATAATATAGTAATAGTTCGTGATGGTTATTGATAAAGAATTATCCTGGTGATGAGAGGGGGGGTGGAGTCCACCACCTTCTATAAGTCAATTAAATATTAAAACACCCCCGTAAAATGAATCCTGGATACTCCACTGCATGTAATACAACAGTCGATCCATACTAATTTATGAAATGGAAATAATAATACGTCGATGGGCCGTGATGCAATTTTATATTGTCTAAACAAAACAACAGTGATTGATTCAGGTTTCGAATAGATACAATTCAAATGTCCGTCACTTTTACTTCTCGTCTCGACTACCTACGCGATAATAGTATATGGTCGCATTGTAATCATTGAACAATATTGCACCTATACATAATACAAAATACGCACATCAACGCATTCAACAATAGATGTAATAATTATATGGAGCTCATAATACTAAGACATAATATTATATATTATTATATTACATTATATCTATTATAGTATTATACAGTTTTGGGTTTGTATAATAATGTTATATTAACAGTATATAATTATACTTATATTATGTAGGTATAGTATATTATATAATTGAAAGATTATTTAAGCTTTCGATAAATCAATCGTCATTTTTCTCGGACGAATGAAATACTATGTACAATAATGTACAATATACATGCTATTCGATTTTACTGACATACATATTATATTAGGTTTATATGTTTTAATCATATACAGATATTGTCCTATATGAATATAACTAAATTATTATTTCAGGAGTTCCAATTGAAGTTGGATACATAGCCGATGAAAACGGATATCAGCCAACCGGACCAAGTGTCCATCCAGCAATTCAACGAGCAGTAGCACAACAAGTGGCCCAAGCTAAACTAGAACCACCACAATTCAACAAAAAATAATGATGCCTAAAATGACGAAAATATTATATTAACGATTCCATTCCTGAAATTTGTAAAAACAAAAATTAAGTTCAATAAAGCGATGTACATTTAAAAAAAATAACCATGTGTATGTTTATTTCATTTCTAATTCCTGATCACTAATCAGTACACCATAATACCTATACTCTGTACATTAATTATGTTTAAATTACTTACATATGAACAAATTAAATTGAATTAGTATTATTATGTTTTAACATGTGCTACCTGCTAAAATAGCCACCCTTGCAGGCGCGTAGCCAGGGGGGAGTGTTACAGGTGTAGTAACACCCCCTCCCCCTCAGCCGTGGTATACTTAACATATTTTATCAAGAAAAACATGCATCATAAGCACGATTTATCTTAAATCGATATATGATATATGTGAAAACTTTAAATATACGTAAAGTAATCAATTTTGTATGTATAATTTTGAACAATTTCTAGCTACGCGCCTGCGCCCTTATATACCTATATGGGTCAGTTTTATTTTATTTGCTTATATATTTTGACTCTTAAAGCTTGTGTTGATTTAACCTTAATGATTTTACATAGATATCTATACAAATTAATTTTAAATAATTTTGATTCTAATTGTACTGTAATTATATAATATGATAAATTTATTAATTCCTTACTTTTTATAATCTAGTTTTCCAAAAAGTTTGGTTGAAAATTTAAAACCTAATTGCACGCATAATCCATAATACTATATTAAGACGTATTGGTTCATTTACAATGATGCAATGAACATTTTCAACTCACCTCGACCTCACTTTATTTTACATCCAACACTTTATAATTAAAGTTTAAACTAGGATTTTCAAATATTACGGTAAAATGTTAAATACCTGTTAAAATATATATATAATCATTTAAAAAGTTATTTTTTATTAAAAGCAATTAATACATTATTATTTATATTTTTCACGATAAATCTATTTTTTTCAAATTATTATTTATTCAACAAGGTATAAAGTTATATAGGTATAACTTATTTTAGGATTGGTTTAAACGAACATTTTTCAGATCGAAAACGGCAATTTTTTTACGTACGAGTATAATATACGAATTTAGACATATTGTTTTTTCTAACGGAAGTAATAAGTAAATATTACTTGATCTTGTGAAATAATAAAACTCTAAAACTGATTTTAAAGTTAAGTTCAAGTGCACTGAACTCAAGTGCTTACTTAAAATAAAACTGAAATATGACAATGTTTTAGTATAATTTTAAAATTCAAAACATTTATGTATAGTGTCATTAATATACTTACATCTCTCGAGTGGAAAAAGAGGTTGAAATAATCGATTAACTTTTGAAGTCTTATAGTGCTAGTAGTACAAAAATGATTTTTAAGTTTCCAAACCCACTAACTGAATTTGTTCCTTTAAAAAAAGGTATTTTATTAAGGTGAGTTAAATAGACTCTAGTTTCTTCTCAGTTCTATAGTTCTGTTACCAATAATTAACAATAATAAAATAGTTCAAAATTTCAATTTTAAGAAACTTTTTGCATTATAAAATTATACTTAAAAAATTACGTTATGAAACGCTTACGTGATTAATTTTTTTTCCTTTTCTGCTGCTTTTTTTTCTCATCTAAAATACACACATCCGCATAGAACTTTTGAATCGGTTATACAGTTTTACTAATCCTGCATAGGAAAATTATTGAAATCTGAGGACAATGATGCATTATATTACATATATATGATTTATATAATATATTATACGAAATACGACAGTGAAACAACCATTGGAAGAGTTTGGGGTTCCCCACCCATGGATATGGACCACCAACCTTTGAATATTCATATTAAATAATAAATCTTCTTAAGCATTAATGCAAATTTAATTATAATATTTAATCATAGTATATGAAGGACAAAGATAGGTATATATAGATACAAAAAATAATAATAATAAAACCAGGAAACTCGATATTATGCTGTACAATATGATTTGATTTGATTTCAGGTACCTCTTATCCTAATGACGTCATTATTATGTAGCTCACTGAAAAAGTATGCGATATTTAAATTGAATACATAAATGATAAAAAAAAATGATTTTGAGTTAAAGAGACTAATGGCCTGTAGATCAGCATCTAAGAATAGCAAATTTTATACTATATTATAATTATTATTATTAATTTTAAAAATCGATATAGGTTGACTCTGTCAAAATTATAACATAACATGACATAACTTATAAGTCAATGCACCTTAGCATAATAGTTTAAAAAGGTTAAATCTAGGTTAAATATCTAATGAATTTATTATAAATTTAAGATAAAAATGATATAGGTATATTGGATAAAAAGTCCAATTAAAAATAAGTAGAAAATAGCTTGTTTAAAAAAATAATAATACTCAGATTGTTTGAGTAAGAATGTAAAATACTAATAATATAATACAGTATAATTTAGCTTATAAGTATGTACAAACATTTCCATTAAAATTTAAGCACGCATAGCAATACACTTGTATCCCATATATCCACCATTACCCTTCCTTAAAACTCGCCAAGCATAAAAACGTAAATGGTGTAGAAATTTACTTAATAGTAAATTAATTAATGAAGTATTACCAATGCGATTCTTTCTCAACACAATATTCATATCATTTTAATATTTATACACATAAAATTTGCTTATTAATAATTGTGTATACAGATTCTAAATTTGCTTTGAATAAAAAAATAATAATAATATAATACAATTTTTTTTATAATTTAAGTATAAATAATATTTAAAAAAAAATCTATATACCTATTATGTAGGTTTATATATTTTTTTAATATTTTATATTAACAATGTACGATTAAATAATTCTATAATAACCAAATAAATAAAAAAAAGCCATTAAAATAAAAATATTTAAATACATATAAGGTAGGTACACTTAAAATATTATGTACAATGATATTATTAGATAATACAAATTAATAAAATGTAAGGAGCAACTATAAAGTATATTGAAATATTTGAAATCGTTGAAAAAATTGAGTAGACTTGACAGAATTATTTTGTCTACGATATAATTTCAAACATAATACACAAATGATAACCAAAGATATTTTTTGTTTTTTGTAAATTATAAATAGGTACCTATATATGTACTGGCTATTAATTCATTGGTTTTATGAACATATTTTTTATACATTACATTATTATTACTTATAATGTATATTATTGGCACTAGAGTAATTATTAAAAAAATAGATATTTTTTTAAAATAATTTGTTATCCTGTTCGGTGGTTTATAACCTTGAATTATATGTTCGATGGATATTTTAGTATAAGATAATTATTCCCATTATCAAAAAGTTTCATTATATCCATGTTATGAAATGCTTAAAATTGGTTTATTTACTTTGAAAATGTTAATTTTTATTGTGTAGATCAGTGGCGGATTTACGGGGGGGGGGGGATCCATGGGGTCTGGACCCTCTCAGATACTGATTTATACATATATATAAAATAATACGTACACAGAGTCTGACCCCTAGTATAGTAGTATACATACATAAACACAGGACCTCCCTCCGCCACTGGAATAGATAAATGATACTGACTGATATTTAATGTTATAGATCAAGTACACCAAAACAATTAGAACGATAGAAACAAAATCGTTATACCTATTTATCATTAATAATCAATCATTAGTAATCAAAATTTCAACTTCAAACACATACAAAATAAATATGCCTATGTATTTTCTGTAAGAAAATTTTTGAAAACCCTATTGACATTATTCGAATATATATGTCTATAAACAACCCAAAAAGAGCCAAAACATTGATATTAATGAAAATTATATCATATTAAGAAATTGCTAATATATATATATTATTGATGCCAAGTCTCCTACAATAATTACAAAAAATAAGATTTTAATTTTTCTAAAACTGGTATTGCCATTGTTACGGAAATATTCCTATTCTCACGTTATTTCTTTTTAAATTTTATTACTGCAATTATTATGAAAAATACTGATTACTGAAATCCAAGGTCAGTACCATCAAAATCTAATGTGGGATGTCATAAACTCATAGAAAATGTTCAATTCTAAATATCATATCATATAAGTTGACTTTAAAAAAAAAATTTTGAATGTTTGATGTAGTATAAATATTTAAGATCATAAATTATAAAAAGTGGGCTACATTAGTAATTTTTACCCTATTGCCCTATGTTGACTGTTGAACTACCTATACCTACTAAATGTACCAAAAACTTCATAAGTGAACGGCTTCACGACTCACGTACTCCATTTTTGACTTGCCTTTTAAGATCATTTCCTATTTTTGAGTCGTCTGGACACACCTGCAAAGAACCAACTAGAAAAATTTATTTCTAGAAACCCTTATATAATCACTCAAAAATATTAGGGGGGCTTAAGTACCAGCATTTTTAAGGAAACAAACCCAGCCCGTGAGGGGCCCCTCGCACACCCTAGTAATACCATACCATATATAGGTATTAATAAAATATAAATCTCACAAATAGAACTTAACATTTTATGTAAAACAATTAATTTAATTTATTACAAATTTAATGACAATTTAAGTTTATTTTCAGCATACTTTTTAAAATAATTTCATTATCAAGGACTATGCATCTCTTTCAATGTGAACAACTGATAAGTCCGATAGTCTTTAAAATAAACTTAAAATAAATAAATATGTTAATGAAATTTTAATAAATGTAATTATTATAGGAATATTATGGTAGTAACACTAAGTTATAGGTACCTACCTAATTACGGGATTCAGGGTGCTAGCATTAAAATTGAGGGTGCTAAGCACCCTTAGCACCATTGTGATTTGCGCCTACGCCTCGTAGAGTTAATAGTTATATACATAATATTAGTGGGTATATTATTAGTTATAATAGTTGCTACGCTCAGAATCAAATATAAATATTATAGAATACAGGTTATGTTAAATTTTAGTATATCTATCTATTTAAAAATCTTAATATAGATTAAAAAGCAGATTAAGAGAATGATTTTATATTTACCTGGTATATAATTATATATATTGTATAATATTTATTTAAATAATGATAGTTTAATGCAAATTATGTAATGGACTAGACAAGATCTTAAAATGTTCAATTGTTAATTTATACCTATATAAAAGTTGGTACCCAGTATTTACCAACATATTATAGTAACTCGCACATCATTAGTAAATTATGATAATTATTATAAGACAATACATTTATTATATTATGACTTGGATTATTCGTATTATATGATGCGAGCTATGTAAGTACCTACTTAAGAAAAATTAGTACATAAGAAAATTAAGATAAGACATTATATGAACACATTTCAATGTCTCCATCATCTATTATATTTTATCGTGAAAATTAATACATTAATACAACGCATACGAAATGTTAAAATATAATATCATTAAAACGATTTTACTTAAAAATTTTTTAAAAAATTTCATTTTAGATTGGAAAAAAAATTGATTCTGTTGTAAATAATAGTTCACTTGCGATTAAAATAAAGAGTGGAACTAAAATTTTAAAAATAGTATAATTTTTAAGTCATTATATTTATTTAGAAATTTATAGACACTCTTGGTTTAGAATTAATATAGGTAATAGCTACCTCAAACTGACCAGAATTTAAATTACTAGTATTGAATTTATTATAGAGATGTATAAGTACTAATAAGTAGTATGTTAATACTTAAATGTATAAATATAATAAGCACCTATTGATAAACTATAACTGGTGATTATTTTACAATTAAAGTAATTCTTTTTATCGGCCATATAGTATTACTAATATGACTAATATGTTAGTGTTCGACGGTTAAAAATTGATACCTATAAATACGGCTATATATAAATGGATAAACGATAGGTGTGGTATATGTTACAACGACTAGAAATAAAAAAATATCTGCAAGTATATATTTTAATATTTACATACATATTATTATAAATATCTACTTTTTATGAATTATTATGTACTTTTTTATAATTTATAACATAAGTTTTTAACCACCATCACATTTTATTATGTTTATATTTTAACAGCTAATAATTTTCCCGAGCGATTTAAACAAATTAAATAATAAATGTATTATAAACATATTTTATTATTTGCAATTATTCTATCGCTTTTGTAGTTGTGTCTGTTACATACGTATTTTTAAAAACACAAATTAAGCGTGTATTCTTACATTTTTCATTGACCTAAGGTCAAGTACGAAATCATACTTTTACTTATGATGGCGAGGATTCACCTGTTATTACCGCATGTAAATAATAATATATACAATATATTACAAAAAAAAACCCAAGTACCTACTCTGATTTTTTTTATGTTATTATTTGATGCACATAATACCTATTCTGACAGCGTATAATTATCTGTCATTTAGTGGCAAGAATAAGGTAATGGAAAAACTGACAGTTATAAAATATCATATTATATTTTGATACGTTTGCACGTTGTATTGCATTAAATTATATTTTTTTTAACGTAAAAATCGATTACATTGTAACTCGAGGGCCATTATAGTTTCGACACTTGATAATTATATGTAAATGTGTTTGGACTAAAGAACTTAGAACAAATCAATACTTTTGTCAGTTCATAAATCACGAGTTTTTGTGTTAATCGTTAAGGCTTCTTTTATATGGAGATACGAAAGGGTACGTTTCACGTACATGAGTGAGAAGTGAGTTAGTAGGTACTAAGTGCGATAGGCATGAAAGTTGATAATAGACATAATTTAAAAATCACAAAATATACAATCTCGTCACACAATTATAAAAACTATAAGTACTTCGTTTATGATAATGGGACAGGTGGGAGTAGGTTACTAGAACGGTTTTGTTAAAAGTTGACGAGTAAAGTGTTATATAACTAATAATAACTATATAGTCTATAGACTGTGGTTGTGATGAGCCATGAAACGTCACTTTCAAAAAAATCATACCATAAGAAATAATGAAGTATTTTTAACATTATTTTGAAACAAATTACGTTGGTTGTATAGATTAAAATACACAATTCTTTCAATGGCGTGATTTCAAATTTATTAATTGGGGTCTATTGCTTAGTTCAGAATAGACGAGGAATCAATATTTTTGTCTCACACTTGTTTAAAGAATTTTAGTATTAAAATTGGAGTTACTACTTACAATCCAAAAACAAATAATCATTAGAGCCTCGAAGTATTTCGGTCGAACTGCTAAGTGGCCGATCGGTTATACTCTTATTCCTTGTTTAATAAAAACATCACTCATACGAATGATAGTTAGTAAATATTTGTTTATTATAGTAGGTATACATACCTATGTTATAAATTGTGTACAAAGTATTTATGAAATTATTTTTTAACTTTTCTAGTATTTTTGGGTTAGATACAGAATTTTACTTTTAAATTTAAAATACAATTTGATATTCTTATTACTCAGTGAGATCTGAACAATATATTTAAGTTAAAACCCTTATAACTATAAAATCGTAAATATTGGGTTACAATTGGGTTTTTTTTTTAAGCAATAGTTTAAAGTAAGTATGTTATTTTTTTTTATATAAATAAAATGAATAGATATGATAAGATATTGAAAGCAGTAACTTATTAATTGCAACACAAGTTCATAGCAAAAAAAAAAAAAAAAAATCTTAGACTTTTTACTTGGAATTATCGTACATATTAACAACAGTTTTTTTCTATAAATTTAAGTTAATTTTTTTTTAAACTAAATAAATAGATTTATTAAAACATTTAAATATAGTAAAACTTCTCATAAAACAATGATTGACGGTACCGGAAATAATAACCATTATTTAAAGGTGGCTGTCCTATAGAAGTGACTGTTAAGTATTTACATAGATGCATTGCTTTCTGATACCACTATGTAAATTCAAAAATAAAGATACTAAATATAAAAATATAAACTAAAAAATGATTTGATATGAGCAGCATTAAAAATATATTTACTAAGTAAAATTTTAAATTAATACAGTTGTTACGTATTAAAATTTAAAAACATTAATTTAACACCCGCGTCCCGCATGTGTTGTCTCCGTCTTACATACATACAACAGCAAATTTTTGTTCAGCGGAATCAATTTTATGCTATTTGCTTTAATAACAAAGTAAATTTACCTATTATCAAACTTAAAGATAATAATATTATCTAGGACATCTCATAGGCTTTTATTGATATTTTAATTTTTAAATGAGTTATAGTTATGTAAAATATTTAACTGACAGTAAACACTAATAATACAGGATAAAATATAAGGACTCAACACACTGTTCCGTGATCATCATGGCATATATAAGTTAGATGTAATATAATCATAATAATCATGAACTGTTATAAGCTCATAAATATTTGAAATTTTTTTTATTCTGGACATATATCTATACATAATATGGTGTACACGGAATATTTGTATATTTTCCTTAAAAATCTTATCATTTGATGGAAACAAAAAATATGACTGTTATAATATATAAAGGTGACTGTCTTTTAGGGGATCATTAAAGGAAGTTTTACTGTGTCATAAATAATAACAAACAATAAGAGAATACATTGATCAACTCCAAATTATGAATTTTTTTTTAATTGTATTAAAATACATAAATCATCAAAAAAATGCAAAATATGAATATTTGGTAAATATATATATATATATATATATATAGGTAAAGCTAAAATAATAGTCAAATAAAATATTTTAATTTTAAATATTGATAATAAAATTTGAATGGATTGGTATAATATAGTTTTTATTTAAAACAATAAACAATTTAAATATGATAAAAATAATAACAATTTATTATAATATTGAACTATTCTTAAATAAAAGGATAAATAAGATTAGTACAGTTTTAACAAATGGACATTTATAAAATATGTTTAAAATGATAAAGGTATATTTTATAATTACCTATAAAACGTTTTGATTAGGAACAAGTTCAAGACAATGATGTTATTTTAGTATTATAAATTTGTTTAAGATCATCTTTTACTTTTGGTAAATATTTTAATGCTTCATATTTATTTCCATGTTCAATACATATATCTACAAATGGCTAAAAAAATTTCAAAAAAAATATGTTTAAAACTATGCAAAACACTATATTAAATTAAATTAAGTATTATTACTTCATATCCAATTGGGGACTTTTTTATTTTTGATAACTTTTCAAGCTCATTCCAATCTTCTTGTTTACCTAATATAGTTAATCGAGCCCACCAATACCTAAAAATAAGATTATAATATAGATCAAAAACTTATTATATTTTATACAAAGACAGAATTCTATGTTCAAATTAAGAAATGTAATCAGCCACTAGTCCTTGTCAAACTATGATCAAACAAAACTCATTTGTCTACCCATACTAAATCAACCATTTGTAAGCCTACCGTGGATAATAAAACCATGTCCATGTCAATAATCGGCCACTGACTACATTTCTTAACTTGAACAAACTATATTTTATACCTAATTACATACATGGTTAATAAAACTATATTCATTATTACCATATTTATTATTATATAGTAATTTATCTTAATAATATCTTAATTGTATTTATTTTGAGTATTTATTAGAAAATTTTTTTAATTAAAACTGACTTATAACTTATAAGTAATTTATATTGAGTTCTTAAATAAATTTAAACTTATTTATTTTAGTAACTTTCAACTAAGTAAATAAAAATAATACTATATTTACCTTCTTTCAGGGACTTTGAATTCTGAATGTAATTTGTCAGCAAGTTTTAGTTCATTAATTTCTAATAACTTAAGAAGAGTGTCGTGCAATGTCAAATTACGAAAATTATTTTTCAATTTTTCTTCTAAACTGCTTTGATATCGTATTAACTTTATTTGGCTTTCACAAGTAGTCAATGAAAATTCATCACGTGTTCTTTTATAACAATTTATGGCTTCATTGATTGATACAGACATTTCTTTGGTGTTCTAGAATGACACGTGCATACATTATAATAAAGTGTAGAATAAAAATAAATCAGATTTCATAAATATATGATAAATTTTGTAATAATACATTTGTTTTAATAGACTCAGTGATATGATAAAGAGCTAACTCTTCATGATTATCTTCTTGAGTGTACATATCCAACAGTGAGTACCCAGATTGTTGATGACAATATTTTATGTAAAGAGCTTGAGCAACAGAACTTTTTTTTATTTCCATCTAATAAAAATTAAATATACTTAAATTAAAATGTAGTGATTATTGCCATTCAAAAAATGTACAATTGTTGTCAAAAATTTAATTAATTATTTATACTTTAAGTTTTAAACTAACTTGAAATTTTCCAAGTGGCATAGAAGTTTGCATATGAAGTAATACCATATAAACAAGATCAGTATTTCCACTTTCAACAGCTTTTTTCAAGGCAATGTTATCTTGTTGGTATTTTAACAACAGCGGTATTTGCAAATTTACTTGTGTTTCATAATCTAAAAGCTATAACAAATTTTATATTTTATACAATACAGCATAATAAAAGTAATAAATATTTTTAAAAATAAATAACAATAGCGGTTATATATTATATTTAACAAAACTTATCTAAATATTAAGTATAAAATTAATAAACTATACTCCTTTCACAGTAACATCTATATTTTGTAGCAAACTTGTGCACATGAACGAGAATTCACTACCTATAAAACATGTCATACAGATAGTAGATTTGATAAAGGAGTATAGGATTAGTGTTGTCTAACCACTACCGATGATAACTGATTAGGTATAACACAATCAACGTCAATCGAGTATGGTAAGAAAATATTTAATATTTTGTTATATTATTGTTGTAGGTGCAAATGTTAATTATAAATAACTAAATTAAATATCAATAAATATTTATAATCAAAGAATAAAGCAAAATTTCTATATTAGTTGTATGTGAGAAGAATTGAGGTGATTGCAAAATATAGTAATGGCAGTATAAACTAGAATTTGATTAAATTTAAATGTTTTATTTTTTGTAAAATATTTATTATAATGTTATTAAAAATATTAAAATAACTTTTTTCATATAAAAAAAAAATTGGGTCTTATATATTATATACATCTGTAAAACATAATATTGTAGATGGTGAATGGACTTTAATGGTAGAGGGTAAAAAATACAGTAGGTAATAAGAAATCATATATTGAACGAAAAAAGGTTAATAGTGTTAATACAGCGGTATTATGTCATCATATTAGCATATAATATAATCTATTCACAATAAGAACAAACCAGGCTGGAGATGAAAACACAGTGTATACTATAACTGCTTCTACAAATCAGCCCAATATGTTCGCTTCATTTGCAATAATCACCTGTCACTACCATCACAATACTATTTAAATATCACATGTTATAAGTAGCAAACATATCATGGACATATTATTGCATTCATTATAAATATGTTAGATATGATAATTTGTAACTGGGACTGTGCACACATTTGTTTGTCAATAATATACCAAACTTCAGCCTCCCTGAATATAATTATATAGCCTATTGATATACTAATTATACATTTATACATACTTTTATAGCCAGTTGAATTCTGCCACTATTTGCAGCAATTTCTGCAATACTATGATATGAAACTCCAGAATATTTTCCAAGTTTATCAGCAATTGTAATTGCTAATTGTTCTTTATCTACTTGTGTTTGTTTCACCTAAAAATAACACTATTAAAGACTAATTCAATAAGTTAGTGACAATTTTTTTTTTTAAATATTAACCTTAAATTTGGCCCAATGAGTTAAAATACGGCTAGATCCTATAGTACTAGACATACGAATATAAGAGGAAGCTTGTAAAGCTAAATAATAATGTCGTTGACCAACAAGTCTATCCAATAATGTCTGTACTGATATTTTTTGTAGCCTAAATACATATAAATTTTTAAGACATTTAAATTATACTGAAATACATTTTTTAAATGTATGCATATCATTGCATACATGATATATTGAGATGAAATAATGTTTATACTTACTGAGGATATGTTATAGAAATACCAATTTTTGGATCTCGGACGGCATTTAGAACTCTAAGTAATCTGCATAGATTTATATACTGCTCTGGATTCCAATTTTGCAGAAATGTTTTTCCAAATTGAGCAGCCTATTAGAATTATAATTACTTTTACCTTTTGTGATGTTAATTATAGAATACATTCAATATATTTGATGCATAATTTAATTTATAATAATTTCCACGTAAATTTATGTTAAACTGTACTAATGGACATTATATTAATTTATTAATAATAAATAACATTATAACTAATGGAACATGTTATTAAATGTTAAAATATTATAAATATAAATCAAATAGCTATTATATGCGGAAAACTATACCCAATTTAAAATAAGACTGTGACCCAGCGGCAACCAGTTTTGGTCCATGACGGTCAGACACTTAGTCCCCACCTTGTCAAATAATTCTGATCAGGTATGTTGGCGATGCAGAACTAGACCACGCTCATGTGCACAACTTGGCCGCCGGGGTCACTGTCTTATTTTGAATTAGGTATAGAATTAAAAAAATATATTTTTGACAGTCCATTTGTTTTTTCTCCACTAACCATCTATAACCATCCCCTGCTCTAAACCTCTAATAGGTTGTCAAGCATTAACTCTTGAAGAAAAAATTAAGTTGATTATTTTATAAATGAGAGCTCATATGTATATTTTTATTGATGAAAAAATAGCTCAAAAGGTGTTGAAGCATTAATATAATACTAATTAACTACTATATTATTTATACAAGCAATTACCTAATAAATAATAAAATAAATACAGTAGAATCTCAAAAAGTCGAAATTCAAGGGAAATGCCATTTTTTCGACTTACCAAGGTTTTAGAAAAAAAATTTGACTTAAAGAGTTTTTAAAATGTATATAAGTATTAAAGTTTTTAAGTACATACGATTAAATAAAATTACCGCACACGCATAATCGATCGATCGAAACTAGCAATACCGATATAAATAAAAAACAATAAACACGAAAAAATCATCATTATCAAGACAATATCTATTATTATCCGTGTATGTTTGAGTAATCGAGGTTTTCGCAAGGGAACAGAATTTTTTTTGAATTATAAAGGTTTCGACTTATCGAGGTTCCACAGTAGATAAATAAATGTAACTACTATAAAAGTTATAGATGGCCTGACTTCAAATTATATTAATTAAGCATATCAAAACTAACTTTCATCAATAACTTTTGTGTTGATGTATCAATTTCATGTCCTGCAGCTTTGATACAATGGTCTACTGCAGTTTCTAACATTTGATTTACTAAATGTATGTATTCATTAGCTCGGTGGTTTCGTCTCTAAATATAATAAAAACATATTTTTTAAGATATATACTTATGGTATTTATATACATCAATTACCTCAAATTGTTTGGAAGCTTCAACTAAATAGGAACTAGGGCTAGTACTATTAATACGAAAAATTTCTTGTACATAATGAGGTACTAATTGTAACATATCATTTGAAAATGCTCCAATTACTCGAACACAGTCAATTTCTGATACCAACCAAATAGGATCAGTATATATAAAAGATACCTGATCCTCAATTTTACCAATAATCATCACTGTTTCTTCTGATTTAAAATACAACGCCACACCTTCCGTCCCACACCTATTTAAAATGCAATTATTATTAGAGTACTTAATACATTGAGCATTTATAATCATAAATACCAAGCCATTTGATCAATTGAGCTAGAAAAAGGTTTCTTATAAATCCTATAAACTTTTCGTAAATCTGTAGATCCAATCCAAATTATATTATCATTATTTAACAGAGCAATAAATTTGTGATCAGCTGAAATAGAAATTTTCTTAATTGAATTTGTAGGACTTATATCATTGTTATAATCTGTGTCATTAAATCCGATAAACTGTAAAATTGTAATCAAAATTAAGTGTATATTTACTTTTTTTAAGCACATAAACATACTTGTTGTTTGCATTCAGCATGAGAAACAGAATACAATGAGTGATTTGTTGAAATCAATACATTTGTTTGCCTTTCTAATAATACTATTTCCCACAAATTTGGCAAAATATTCATATCTGTAAGAGTATAAATAAAAAATATTTAAAATATCATTTTTAATTTTTAGTGGTAAAATTATCTGCAACTATCATTGCATAATTTATTAAAATAAAGTATTATGGGCAGAGCATAGCTTTATTACATGGCATGAGTACAAATGATAGGCTCAGTAATAGCGATAAACAGGTGTTGCCTATACGCCACTTCATAAAAACTGGTCGCCAATAAGATTACTTCTAAATGTGAATCAAAGATATAAAATAAGGAGCACAACATTTTATAATCATATTTCATAGAAATTGTATTATATTAGATGGTACATTCATAAATCCCATTATACAATTTTAAGCTGAGACCTAATGAAATGAACAGTTTTACTATAGAAGTTTAACATATGTAATTTTGAAATTCTCCATAAGACCATAAATAATTGTATTAAATTATAAACATACCAGGAATATTTGGTAAAATATGAACTTTTACTTTTGTAATATCATTCATTACATAAATATTGTATGTTTCAGTTAATACTGCTACTATAGTTCTAATAAAGTTATTAGCAATTCTTGCATCTAATAACTTAACATCCTGTCGATCCTATAATAAACATATAGAATAGTAAAAATATGTAGACACCTAATTAATTTTAATATTTAAACAACCTTTATCATACTAAAAGTATGCTGATAGTTTCCAAACAAATCATAAATTAGAACCAAACCATCATCTTGGCAGCATAAAATTTCTTCATTATTTGACCATCCTAAATTAATTAAATGGCCTGAACTCCACTATAAAAATATAAAAATAGTAATAGATTACATTTTATTTCTATTCATTTTTCAATTAATTAATTTTTATGAACATAAAAAGTTAAAATTTCAATTTGGCTAATTAATAAACAATATTATATACTTCCATAATTAAATAATACCCCAAATGTTCCATAGAATACTCTAAATTTTAAATGTCATTTAACAAATCTTTTAGAATTTTATTTTTATTTATTTCATTAAAATGTATACAATTATCAGTCATCTCTCAATAAGAAGTCTACCAAAACGTGGTCTACGGTAGAAAAAATTATAATATAGAAAACAGCCTATCTACATTTTATAAAAAAAAAAAATTTAAATAATAGATTTTTAGTAAAAAAAATAATTATTATTATTATTATTATTTTATTTTAACTTATTAATAATGCAACGTAAAAAAAACCTGTATAAATTTAAAACCAACAGTTATGAAATAATTATGTAATTATAAAAAACAGATTAGTTTATATAGTTATTACAAATGAAGAAAAAAAATAGAAACATAAATTAGCAGATTTAAGATTAAAAGGCATGTAAACAAATATATCTATCATATTATAAATTAAATGTTTATTTTTAAAAGACTAATAAAATTGATAAATATATACATATTTTACATACCACAAAAGATGAAATAATTTTTCCTGATGAAGTGTATACAGAAATGATTGGCTTTCCTACAGTTTTTACAGACACCAATTTTGTTCGATCTCGTATAACAATCACTGGTCCTCCACAAGGTGCTGCAATTACAACAGATGTGCTGATGTCTATTTCATTACACCAATACATATCAGAATACATTTCGAGTTTCCTGGAAGAAGTATAAAACAAATTTAATAACAGTTTACATTTTTAAAAAATATTTAAAATATATGTACATATTATAATATGGATTTTTAATCAAAATATTTGTAAAAATAATTATCTACTTGTACACTGATATGTACCTACAATGTCTAAGAAAATTACCAATCATAAACATCAGTATTTGAAGTCAAATTAAATTTTTAAATGATTAATTCAAAGTTCTAAGAACTTTCAAAACTTTCAAGAACAAAATTATGATATACATCAATACATAGTAGTTACGTATAACTCATATCAAATCCAATACATTATATTTATACATTCAAATAATATCATCTTTTAAAATCTTGATTGTGTTATAATATTTTAAAGATTCAAGTCAAAATACATTTGTGCATAGTATTCTTATACCTGAAGTAATTTTCAGTTCCGTATGGAACCCATTCAGATGTGAGCAGTGACATTTTCAAAATACAATAATCTAAATTAAATTTTAAAACATAAGATAAAATGAAGGAATAGAAAACGCTTAATTTCTCGATAAACTCATTATGAAGAACATTTTAATTTAAAAATTTTAAATTGTGATAATGTGATAGTCCTATTTAAATTAAAATTTAAATGAACGTGTGTGAAGTACTGAAGTCGAGTGACCAAATCTAAATGGCTGTTTTTCTACGGCTAAATTGATAAGAAATCGTGTGCGTTGGGTTGCATTTCATTGAATTTTAGGCGTACCAAACTATTGCGACTAGATGTCACCCTATGCCACATAATAATACTTAACCATGATTAAAGGTAATATAAAAATTATTCAAATTATATACAATCCAAAATAGTTATGAACCGGCACAGTGGATTGATAACAATGATGATTCTATGCTTTAATTATTAAATTGTGTATCGTTTGACTTTGACATAGGTGCCTATCAATAATATTATGTTTTTTTAATAATTGCTTAATTGTCTTTATAAATACCAGTCGTGACCGAGTCTCAATCAAATACTGTATATTTTTATTTTCAATATAAATTACAACTTACAAGTATAGATATGATTTAAAATGTCCCGTATTTAAAAAAATAAATAAACTCTGGACTGTTGGAAACCCTATACCAACACCTGTGGTAGAACTTTTTCCTTGACAGAAGAGCCGTCGTCTGACAAGCACACGACATCGCGTACTCGCACTATAGCCGCTCGCCGTCAACTTTCGTTTCCGCGGCCGAAATTGTCGGGTCTCGCCTGCCGCCTCGTGGTCGTCGCATCGCGCGCTCGAGCCAAATTCGACTTGGACCCCCGTCTGCCAGAGGGACAGGCCGCGAGAACGTTTCAGAGATGACCAGAGACATATAAATGGCTATAAGCCTATATAGCGCCTATAGCTATAACGATTCGCTTTTACACTATTTTGGGTCAATTTGCACCTCACCTAGTTTATTGTGTTGTCCTACCGATGTATTCCCCCCCCCCCCCACTGTTTTTAATACTTTTTCTGTTATTCTGTATTCATTGTTTGTATTTTTTTCATTTACACGTTTTTTTCTTGATTTTTTCTATCAAAATGTTTTGCGTATTGACCATTGACTGATATATTTTTATTTTTTGTCAATTCTGCAAGTATAAAATATTGTTTAAATCTTTACTAAGTAGGTATTTAGTTTTATAAAAATGTATACTTCAAACGCTTTTGATTAAAGCGGACTATTAAATTCTTAACAACTGTGTTTAGAACTTTAGAGAACCTAATTGTGATAATGTTTAGCTTTTTTTTTTTTGATATTATCATTGAATTTAAATATTGTTGATACGTCGCTTTGATAAGCAATACGATGAATAAATCTTTGACGATTGATGATTGATTGGTCCTTATTAGAATCTTCATGACATTAAAGGAGCAACACAGACTTATAACTTTTTTTAGAAATGTAAAATAATACAACAAAATAATAAAAAAAATAATTGACGGAAGAGACTGATTTATTTTGTAATGTCAATACAATATATTATAATAATTATCAACAAATTATAAAATTATGTACTGTTCGGGCTATGGCATTTTTTAGTTTGAGTTTGATGTGGACATTATGAATTAACAGTTCTGGAACAAAACAAACACTTTTCGATTAATTCAATATACTTAATAATATAAAAAAATTAAGAATCTTGTTAACATAAAAATTATTAGTTTTGATGTAACTCGAATGAAATCATAATACCTTATAATCAGTAATAACTGAAATAAATATAAGACATTTTTAGTACCAAATTAGTACTATTAGCTGATATAAGAGAATAAAATAATAAACATTTCTTCTAACTCTGCAGTATATTAAAAATATTGCTTCATTTTTTAACTGTATACGTTAGGAATATTGAGTATTCAATCTAAAATAAGGATTAAATTCGTTTAGTACCTAATAAAAGTTGACAAATGTTATGATATGGGTCATCTGTTAACAATACGTACCTAATTAGATAATATTAACTTAACAATGAATTATTAAAAATATTAAAATACTTATTATTCAACTATAGTCTATAATAGATCACTAAAAATGTATTATAAAAACAATACATATTATTATTAATACGCTACATTTGTACGAAACATATGAAACAATATAATATAATCGATTAATCAATCTTACCAATAATTAAATGAATATATTATATATTATATGCACATATATGCACATATTATATGCACAATGCACATTACATATACACAATACGAAAATATATAGCGAATAAATAGTTTTATGAAACAAAGTATAATTAATACGAATTCAAAAAAAGAACAATTTAAAGATTACCTAATCAAAATTTTATTTGAAATATTTTACATAATTATTTAAGAACTCACCATCATAGAAAAAAAATTACATCCATGACACAACCATCAATTGGTTGTTGGCTTTGGCGACCGATTTGATGGCCTTGGCAGATTGGACTTGTCCAACAACAACGATGTTCATGGTTACTTTTTCAGCGCCCATTTTTGGTATTTGTTTTGTTTTAGTGGAACGAAGTGAAAACTAAAAGCATAGACAAAATATATAAAATATGAATGGTTTAAATTAATTAAAATAATTTTTTTTATTATTATTATATATAAGTACTCACTGAAAATTAAATTTGCACAAAAATTGCGTTATGCCTTAATGGAATACCAGTATTACCTTTTATACTCTGTCGTTTAATGTTAAAATATAGAGTAGCGTCAGGTGGCGTGATTGTAACAAGCATTCGTAGTTGGTCCATAGCTGATATGATGCGTGACGTTTAAAAGCGATTTGTTTATCTACCCATCATACGATTCATACGTTGGATAATATTGCGATTTAAAATTTTAACTTTAACCTTCCATATACTCAATTTGGTATTTTAAATATTTAAATCTAGTTACTTACTCCAATACCAGTACTTTTTTAGTAATTTGGGGAAATAAATAACAAAACACAGGAATAATAGACAAAAGACATGACCAATTTTTAAAAAATTTTATTTTTTTTATTTTGTTTTATGAATAATTGATTTTCTATAGATGAGTTTTTATCAAGGACATTTACAATTTTTAATTTTTTCTTTAAATATTGATTTGTTTTGTCGACATATTTAATTAAATATTATAGATGCATCAACTGTTGGTGTTAAAGCCATAAAATTATTAATTACAAATAATCACAATATTTCTGTAAGAATTTAAAGTTTAAATTTTGACAATATTACTAAAAATTTTGAAATTATTTTGTAGTTAAAAATTTATTAAGTATTTAATTTTTATAGATAAATCTTGAAATCTTAATATTTGGTTGCTAATATTATGAAGTCTCTATTAAAACCAGAAATCATAAAAAAAATATGATCTTTAAAACAGATTATTATTATTGAAACTAATAGCAACCACCTATAAACAAAAATTTCCATCATAAATCTCAAAATGTCTGTCGATTTTATGCTCTTTTTATCCTTTAAAATGCAAATTTCGAAAAATCCTTTCTTAGTGCACTTGTACTGTATAGTAATAAATACATTCACTGAAAATTTCAAATAAATCGGTTCTGTAGTTTTGGCTGCACGTTGATTCCACCGTTTATTTATATATAAATATTAATATTATAATACATTTTTATAAATTATATAGATATTGTAAAATTCAGTATGGATCTGTGGCTGTGACTATTTGATTATGCAGGGATGATATCCGTTCACCTGAATATTCGTTTACACACCAGTTTACTCTTAGACGTGATTATTAAATTATTAACATTTATATTTATATGTTTGGGTGTTCAAGTCAAAAAATATATTTCGTAACATTCTCGGAAAATGTATTTTATTTAAGAATAGATGAAAGCGGTAACCATACATAATATTTTTTCTACGTAATTATTGTACACCACTTATTCGTGTCATCATCGTTTCACTGATTTCCATTTCATCATACAGTTTTCTTTTTACATCATTATTTTTAATATTTCAAATTAAATACTATAAAAAAATGTTAAAATACAAGTATAATATGCCTACTACAGTTCTTTCCATCTGAGCCATCCATCCTAGCGGACCATTGCAGTAAATTCGGCATGCTTACCAAAATAATGACAATAATATATTAATAAACATATATTTCTATATTTAATATTATTGTTGATTTAGTGATATTTTTGTAAAAAAATATTTTTTTTTACGAATAATTCAATAATAGTCATAAACCACTACTGTATATTCATTTATAATGATCGTATAAAAACATTTACAAAGTCATAGATTAGCAAAACCATTTTCACTAGTTTTTATATACGATTTGGAGCATATACGCGTAGACCTTTTAAAGTTTTAAACCCATATTATTGTAATAATAATATATTATGTTAAAATATGTTTGTAAATTTATAATTTATTGAATATTTTATGATTCATTGACTTGCCCGCATTGTGAATGGTTAGTAAATCGTGTCCCATCAACCATGTAGTTGAGTCGTTGTTTTTTAATAAGTTGCACTATTTTGGGTGTAGCCAACTCTTTTAAATTGTTCTCTAGATTCTAGAAGTACGTTCTTGTTGCCATAGGTTGTCGCTAGGGTGTGTTTTGTATTACTTTTTCTGTAATTCATTTTTTTTCAAATTGTTTAAATAATATTCGGCTTTTTACAAAATTTTGTTTTCTTGTGTTTGAGCCTTTTTTTTGTTCTTTTTTTTTTCTAAGGCACGTTATGTAATATATTTACTTTTTTTGTGAGATAAATTATGTTTTTTTTTCGTATTTTAAAGTATTAATTTCAATTGTTTCAAAATTAACGACTTATAAAATCGTTTAAATTTTTTCAAAAATTATGTTATAAGAGAGATAAAAAAAAAGAAGCAATGAAAATAGGTTCAATAGTTTGAACTATTGAGAACACTACTGATAAGAAGCCACTGGGAAAAATACTTGGAAACCGACATAAACAATATGCAACCAGGTTATTATAACTTTAAATTGTGTTTCTGTGGGGTAAGGATTATGAAATTACCATACACAAAAAAACAATGATAGGTATCTATTTAAACTTTAAATCCTAGGGGTTTCGTTTCTTTAATAAACTTATTATTCTTGGATCATTAAAAATTGTAAATTTGTGCAAAACTAATTACAAATGTTAGTATTAAAAATAATACCTAATTATTTTACATGGGATAAATACACTATAATACCAATAATATTGATACATTTTTCAGTTAGAAGTTTTAGGCATAAGTGAGTATTAATGTTAAAATAAAATATTTAAAAAAAAGTAAAAAGTAATCATTTTTATATTAATATTAAATAAATACAATTTAAAATACATTTTTCAGTTTTAAAGACTAGAATGAATACCTACGTCATAAAAAAGGTAATCTTATCAAAAAGTATTATAAATAATATGTGATAATAGAATAAATAAATACTAATAAACTATCATATGGCGTATATAATATATATAAAAAAAAAATATAATGTATAAAAATATATTGTTTCCTTATAGGTTAAAATAATAAAATCTTATATTATTGGATATTAAAACAAAGATTTTACAAGTAAATAGCTTTAGTATATAAAAAGATAATTTTTAAACTTATAAATATTCAGGTTACTTCACTAATATTAGTAGAAGGAAATATTGTTCACATATGGTTCAATCTGTGGTAGCGATACCACAAAAAAAAATGTATACCTCATTACAATAATCCTAATAAAACTAGTAGTTGAGAGTACATATATATAAATAATTTGGTCATGAAATATTAATTGGGAACTTCATTTAAAGTCATAACAGAATTCATAGTTTGGTGGATCAGCAGGTACAGGAGGTGGATCTTGTGGAATATCTACACCAACTCCTTCAGCATCTAAAAGTCTAAGCTTTATTTCCATTGACAATAATGTTTCCAAATCATTCTCAGCTTCTTTACTTGTCATTTTATTTCCTATAAAACATTTTGAATAATAAGTACAATTGATATGATATACAAGGTTTGTGAAACAACATTTTCCTTTTCCTTCAGTACTATATTTGTTTAAATAGGCATCATCATTTGAACTAAATATGACCATTTTTCATTTTATCATTTTTATAGCGTTAAATATAAATATGGAAATAAAAATCCTGTACATAATATGAGTTCACTAAAAATATGTGTATGAGCTAATGTATTTTTAAAGCAATTTTAAGTATTTCTGATTGATAAATTTGGTGCATTTATAATACATACTCAATACATATTATATAAATAACGAATTTGTTAAAATTAAAATAAAATAATATAAATTTATTTTTATGTGTTTAATCTGAAGGATTATGTTCTATGCAACAAAAAAAGAGATTTAGTGGTTCAGCTTTAGGTTCTGAACTCAAATATATAATTTTATTTACCTAGTAATGCATTTATTCCATCAACCCAATAATCATAAACCATTTCATCAGGAGCAACAAAATAAAGGGGTGTTATTTCAACAGAATCTAAAGTCAATGAAAAAGCAAGTTGATGTGTGGATTTCCGGCCTCTATAAACATAAAATTATAAATTCAAATGAAATTATTTATAGCATTATTTCCTTCATATTTATTAATAATGTTTATAAATTTACTTGGCATCTTTCATATGAGGACAGTCTTTACCAGTAAGTAATGCTTTGATGTCGACCACTCCTAACTTATTTGGTAGTTCTTCAATTGTAGGAACACTTTTATCATCACAATCGCCATAGTGTAAAACTTTATGGTTTTGTGATAATCTTACAAACCAAAACTTATCTTTAACTCTCTAAAAAATAATTAAATGTTTGTAAATTTACAATTTATTCTATGATTTATTGAATATTTTATGATTCATTAACCTGTCCGCGTGGTGAATATTTAGTAAATCGAGTCCCATCAACCATGTAGTTGAGTCGTTGTTTTTTAATAAGTTGCACAATCTCGGGTGTAACCAACTCTTTAAGTTGTACTATAGGACGAGCGTGGCTCTCCCATTGTTCTCTAGAAGTACGTTCTTGTTGCCATAAATTAGTTATTTCAGAATAAGTAAGAGTAGATAATTTTTGTCGTAGTTTTTCCAAATTGGCTGGTTGTGAGCCTAAAGCCCTAGTGATTTGTTCTCGTACAACACTTAATACCTAAAAATAATAATAATTAAAAAATCTGAATCATAAGTTAACTTCTAATCTTTTTTTTTTTAATACATAATAAAACTTCATTAAAAAAAATTTAATTTTACTTTGACAAAATCTTCTGTTGTTGCTCTCATTTCCTTCCACGTTTTATTTAGTAATACAATACAAACACAATATAACTCGTGGAAAGGATGATCATGGCTAAAAAATATTTGATGGTATGTAGTAGTTTGTTCACTGGGAAGTTCACCAATTCTCAGTATATTGCAAAGTAAGCGTACTAATTCAACAGATGATCGCCCAAAAGGGCATTCATGTTCATCTGCTCTACATGAATTTTCAAGAACAACCTAAAATGAATACAAAATAATCAGTTAAATAACTTTTTATTGTGAGATTTATAACTTACTTTTGTATAAGCATCAACATGATTACGAGCAAAATATACCATGCAATCTAAAGCTAACATCCCAGGTGGAGTTTCTGTAAAATCCAATGCAGGGTTTATGTCATATTTAAAACCCAATTTCTTATAATCTTTTGTAAATGGACTAAGTTGTCGTCGATTAGCATCTCCGCCACTGATTGTATCCAACTCAAATGCAATCTTACGCAACTCCTAAATTTGAAAATAAATAATAATAAAAATTAACTTAAATTGAAATATTAAAATAACAAATGGATATCTACCTTAATTTTTTCATGAGCATCTTGATCTTGTGGGTCCATTTTGGTATTCATTCTTTCTTCAAGCAATCCAAAACACAATGTTTGCATAACATAAAGTTGATGAGCCATTTCAGATCCAACTTCACCAGATGATGTTTGTATGATATTTTGCAATATAACATTACGAACTTGTTTAGTACATAAGGTACTTGCAATAATTTTTCTTTTAGCTGGATCGGCTTTCAAAAATAAAGCATTTATCAAAGAAAGAGCATTTTGTTGTATGATTGGATTTTGATTTTCAAGACGTAGTACAAGATTAGGAAATCCTACTTCTTTTTCTACTTGACCATACTTAGCAGAACTGTTTAAAACAATACTTTCTAATATAGATAGTGAAGACTGTACAACTTTTGCTTCTTGTGGCCTAGATGTTTGATTATTAACATAGCTGGCAACCATATTAATAAAAGGAGTTTCTAAAATATCCCAAGATACAATTCCATGGTCCATTAACTCAACAAATGAAGCTAGAGCATTAGCTAACATTGCTCCTTGACATTTACCTGAAACAAAACATTATTCAAAAATTTAAACTATTTAAATTCTAATCTACACATATAATTATAAGTTATATTAACCTCTTTCAATTAAGCTAATAATCAGAGCCAATCCTTGTTTATTAATGAATTCAAGAGCAAATGTTATATCAATACTACATTCGGCTAATTTTTGTAGGGCAGAAGTTCTTTCATTTTTATCTTCAGATCCTTCAGAATGAAGTGTTTGCAAAATGTCATATGCAATCTTTGATGGAGAAAATGCCAGTCTTAACACAGAACCGTTTTTAATTTCATTCCTATTTTTTTCAGTGACATAGTTTTGATTAGTTTTTTCAGAAAATTTTAGTGCATATTGTTCAGGATCAGAAAGGTCCCATCCACTACATAAGTCCTGGATTATGTTAGTTAAAGGTATCTTTTGATTGAATTCTTTAAGTTGCGGATTTTCAGATTCCATTTCAACCGCAATTTTAACAACATTCGCGTCCAACGAAGGCATTTTTTCTGGTTTATTTAAACTCATGAAATATTTAGTCGCAAAATTGGAAAATCAATCCTGAAACAAAAAACAACAAATATTAGCACTTATCAAGTTCACTTTATTGTTGTAAAAGTCAATAGTGTGAAACCATGAGATAGAATAAAGTGTTAATATGTTCCTTAAACCATTACCAGATAGGTCAGTTAACTATAAATAAATTAAATATTAAAAAATTACACCAAAGATACTGGGTTGTAATTAGTTGGTTTTTTACAATATGCTAAATTAATTTATAAATAAAAATCAATAACACCTTTGAAGTATCGGCACCGTCGATTCTTTTGTCACAGAACCAGCAGAATTGAGAAAAAAACTGGATTCATATGATAGGTATAATACTTATATTTCCTATAAATTGGTGGATGATTAACTTTTAAATTACTTTTTATTGGTCATAACTCATAAATTAATTACTCGAATCAAATTTTAATCCGTGATATATAACAATAAAAATGTATATTATATTATAACATTAATTAATTAATAAATATTAAATTGGTTTATATTGTTTGTAATGTTTACAGTTGTACACAGGAATATAGGATAAAGATTAAAGAAATAGTTATCAATGTACTTTTGATATTTGACATTTATCAATTTCTGATAAGCTGGTGGTCCGCAATACAGTGTATTGTATTGCCTAAGTATTTCTTTTAAGGAGTTATGATAATTTATTTTCACGAAAAACATTAATAAAATCGTGATTCCTAAACTGCACCGCTAGCACTTTCTGAGGGCACCTTGGTCTGGCAACTGGCAGTGTATGGTTCATAAAAAATTATTTAAAATGTACAGAATTTTTTTTGGTTTTGTTTTTCATTCATGGCTGGGCAGTGGGAATCGCGAGAATAAAATTTGGGAACCGCTTAAATAAGAAAATATCTTCTTAGTTCATGATTCAAAATTTTAGTTACACCTAAAATTCACCTATAATTTGAAAACAAAATTATCTAACATAATATCCCTGTTTTTATTGCATGATTTAAATTAAATATAAGCAATATTGTTATTATCTATGTAATATAATATCACAGACAATTCAAATTTGTCAACCTTATGGCTTATTTACTTTTTCCTGTTATTCTTGGATTATTCTTATCAGTAATCACTCATTTTTTAATATCGCTTTACAATTAAATATTTAAATTTTAAATGCTTTTACATTTAGTTATAATTAAATCAAATAATAATTATTATTATTATTAAATAAAGTCGTGTACTCGTATTGCATCGTTCAATATTAATTTATCCTGAAGTTTTGACAGCATTTTTGTTCTATGTACTATTTATATTAATATGATAATTATGTTATTTAAACATTTTACTTACCTATGACTAATCTGCTTGCATAAGTTTTTTCATGTATGTATTATGTTATCACACAGCTAACTGTATTTTAATAGTTTTACATTTTTGAAGATATTTAAAAGCGTCTATTTGTGTGCTAGATTGAAAGAAATTACTAATAGAGGATTTTTAAATTTTCTTCATACTTACATCTAAAAACAAACATGATGTTATTAAATTCATCTGCTAAGCGATTATATTTGTCTCTGTGTAACGTCGCAAATTATTCTTCAAGTAAAAAGTACTATGATATTATTATAACTGGTGGCGGCATGGTTGGCTGTGCAATGGCCTGCAAATTGGGTAAATATTTCTCCAATTATTCAGATCAAAGCATTTATCAATACCCATTAAAATTAAATTATATTTCAGCTAAAGAACCTGCATTACGTGGTATGTCTATCCTCCTATTAGAAGGAGGTCCAAATCGTAATCAATACGATTTCAATGCAAAGAAAAACACATTTGACAATTCTTACAGTAATAGAGTCTCAGCTGTGAACAAATCAACTATACAACTTTTACAGTCGGTTGGAGCATGGCAAATTATTAGTGATTTAGGACTTTGTAATGCAGTCAAAGAAATGCGAGTAAGTGTTTTAAATAATTTAACAAGGCATTTTCCGGAATTTTCTATTCTACTTGATCTAAATTTTAGATTTGGAATTCTGGTGGAGGTAGAAGTGGTGGTATTAATAACATGTTAACATTCAATAATGATGATGATTTAGCATACATTGTTGAAAATGATATTATTCTTGGAGCATTATATAAACAAATTAATGAAGAGCAAAGTATTACTGTAAATTACAATTCCCGGGTTAATCAATGTAATTTACCAGATTCTCATAAAGATTTAGCTACTGTAAAAGTGGCTAACGGAGAGACTTCCTTTGAAACTAGTCTTTTAGTAAGTGAAACATACTAAACATTAAACTTGAAAATATGTAATAAAAGTAAAAAAAAATTTTCTACATTCTTAGATTGGCTCAGATGGATTTGGTTCTAAAGTACGTTCTGCCATTAATGGTCAGCAATATATCAGTTGGGAATATGGTCAACGTGCAGTTGTGGCAACCTTGCATATACAGTCTGATGAAGTAAAAATGTTTTAAATTATAACTATTTAAAATTATTGTTATTAAATAGATTGTGTATTTCAGGATGATATCTATAAAGGACACGTTGCTTGGCAAAAGTTTGCTCAGTTTGGTCCACTGGCTGTATTACCCGTGAGTTTTCAATCAAGTTTATTATAAATATAAATATTCATTATCTATGTTATAACCTTTATGAATGTTTTAATACTTTAATTTGTATTATCAATAACCAGTTGGATAATAAAACATGTTCGCTAGTATGGACAACAAGTTATGAAGAAGCAAATCGCTTAGCGGAGTTGAATGACAATGAATTTATTGATGCTTTAAATGATGGTTTATCGGTAAATTTTTAATATTTTAGTATATTACTATCTATTGTTTCATAAATTATTGTATATGAATTAGGAAGAAAAAGAATCTAACAATAGTAGTTTACTATTAGCAGATGATGCTGCTCGTATAGTGTCTAAAGTACTCAATAAGTACTGTCAATTAAATAATAATGATAATCAAAACAGAAAAATAAAATCTACTCCACCAGTTGTCATTGGTGTAATAAAAGATAGTAGAGCATCTTTTCCATTAGGCTTTGGGCATGCATGTCAATATGTTGGTCAGCGTGTTGCTTTAGTTGGGTAAATTATAGTTTAGATTTTTAAAAATTAATTTTTTGATTTTATTTTAAACTGACTTACTCAATATTTATCTTAGAGATGCTGCTCACAGAATACATCCATTGGCTGGCCAAGGCGTTAATTTAGGTTTTAATGATGTTATTGAATTAAGCGATCAACTTAATCATTCAGTATTAGCTGGCGCTGATATTGGTATGTAATATCTACTTAGTAATATTATAGTTCATACTAGTGTTTCTCAACCAGTGTGTTGGCAGATAATATGTACAAATGTTTCATAGCGTATTTTCACAAAATATTCAAACATTTAATTTAGTAGGTATTTGATATAATTTCTGTAATGATTATAAAAAAGTTATCTGTTATCGACATATTTTATAATACCAATTAATATTAAATATTACCCATTATTCTTATTTGTTTATTGTGTGTCGCAAAGTATGAAATATTTTAACAGTGTAGCGACATAACACAAAGGTTAAAATACATTGGTTAATACTATCATCTACAATATATTGATTTTTAAATATTAACATCATATTTTAATTTATAGGAGATCTGAATGCACTTTTAAATTATGAAACTGCAGCACAGCGTCATAATGTACCTATCATGTTAGGTGTTGATGCCATTCAAAAAATTTATGGTAGCAGTAACAATTTTGTACCACCTGCTATTACAACATTAATACGTAATGTGGGACTTTCATTTTGTCAATCTGCTTCCATAATAAAAGTATGTATTTTTAAGAGAGACTATACTCTGTTCAATGAGAGAACATATGAATATTGTAAATTCTGTGCATTCTCACATGAGTTCCTGTCATTGAAACTAGTGCTACTTTGACAGGTGCAACATAATAATAGAACTAATTTTTTTTTTTTTTTACCTTAAAATATTCTTTCACTGGACAGTGTTTAATGATAATTCATGTTTATATATTATATAATAATAATTAATGTTCTTGTTTGTTTTATTTTCAAACAGAAATTGTTAAGCGCCAAAGCATCTGGACTACCTGTATAGTTACTGTTTCAATGTATCCAAATAAATTATTTTAATTTGATGTTTGTATCATATTATGTTAAAAATTAAAATTGATTTATTTAATTAAATTATATAATAGTGCAATAGTATCTCATTACTTTATATCAAAATTGTATAAAAATAAAGCTGTTATTATTAACTATTTTTTTTTTAATAATTTTGAAGTTTGATTATTTGAAATATGGTCCATTTGAATGGAGCTTGATGACATTAGAATTTTTGATGTTAATATTTTAAATTATGGCTGTAGTCTTTACATTTCCTGATATGTATAATTTTTCCATTTTAAAATAGTATGTAACAATGTAATAGGGGTTTATGCCACTGCCATAAAGACAAGTGACTACTATATATATTTTTAAATTCAGCTAGAATTCTAGAAATATGAATATTTAACTAATGAGAGGGATGCCCCCATTGCCCCCAATGGCGAATTCTTCAGGCATGCTTAGAAATAATAACGTTATTAATCAAAATACAAAAATTATTTTTATAATCAATAATATATTACGTATTTTAAAAGAAATTTAATGTGTTACATTAATTAGTTTATTTTTGTTATACTTAAGTATTTATGTTTATCTTTATTCTAACATTTAATGACAAAGCATGCGATAGATGTGTGCTCAAGCTATAAGACCCTTGTTATCACTGTAAAAAACCAGTTACTCCGAGACCCTCTCTACTAGCAGCCGCGTATTAATCATGCGGGGAATGCTCATTCTGTTGTGCTTCATCAACGTAAATTATAAAATTTATATGTACGAGTAAATGACAATTTTTTTATTTTAATTAATAGAATTAGTCAAGTCTCAATTACAATTATTAAAGTATTATTTAAGTAAGTGCTATTGTATATAATATATCAGCGTTTCTTAAACTGTGTTCCACGAAGATCATTTCAGGGTTCCGCAAAATTAAAGTGCTTTTTTTCAAAATGTTCAAAAATCTTACTAAAGATTAACGATTAGCAGGGAAAAATGTTTTCCTTATTACAACTATTGAAATAAAGTACAGAGTTTAACTATCGAGCGGTAATAACTTATTGTTGAAAGTTTAATATAAGTAGCTAAAATCTAAAAAAAACGTAGGGGTTCCACGATTAAAGTGAACATAAAAAAAGGTTCCATGAATAAGAAAGTTTAAGAAACACTGTAATATATATTAAATTAAAGTCTTATTTATAAATTAAAAAGAACTATAATACATTATGATAAATGAGTATGCCCATACATCAGTCAGCATTCGCCACTAATTGCCCCCTACTAACACCTGTCACCAATCTGGATTTTGGATTTTGTGGAATGAAGGGTAGGTAATATGTAAGAAAATATTTGATTTAATATAATAATAAGGAACCTAATGATACTATATCGATTTTGATAACATTTAAAAATAAATTATTTATTTTGTAATTTATAAAATGTATTATAGGTACCTCTTAATAAATAAAAAATTATAATATTATAGTATGCATTACTATAGTTATGAATATTTTTTAATAAATACAATAATTTACAAATTGTTCAGATGCTAAATCATATACAAATATTTAACCCTATAACCAGTACCTATGCACATCAAATATATACATTAAAAATTATGTTTGGCTTATAGTTTAGTGGTTTGTTCTCTTGACAGTCATTACATTTTTTTTATTGTGTCCATTATGATTCTATGCATATTTCGAAACATAGGTACACATTTCTCTTAATAAATGATATGTTTTATATCGGACTGGATGTCCGAATATTGTATGTATTTCCTATGTCAATTCTCTTATCTGTTCTGGTATCATAATTTGTCAATTTCCTTTATTTTTTAAGAATACCACTCCGTTCTTTATGATGATGTGATTTTTGTTCTTAATTTAGGGTGACCATATTTCTAAAAAAAAAAAAAACAGGACACTTTTTTGCAATGAGTAAAATATAAGTATATTGATTGTCAAAACATGAAACAATATGCAATATTTATGTAATATATGTATTATAAATACTACGAAAAACGGGACAATCCTGTTTAAAACAGGACGTCAGGACGTATGGTCACCCTATCTTAATTTTGCTATGTGTTCATCTTCATTTTGTAACGATTTTATGTTTCTTATGTCGTTAGTCGTTACACAATTCTTTGCTTTACTTTTTGTGTTCTATATTATTTATACTAACTCTAGTTTCCCTTCTGTTGTATGTTTCTCTGGGGTACCTTGTTAATGTGTCTGCTATAATATTTTATTTGCCTGGTATATATATGTTATCTCTAACTCGTAGTCTTGAAGTGCTAATATCCATTTTGTCAGCCGGCCACTGGTTAGTCTACATTATGTCAAAAATGTTAGCGCATGATGGTCCGTCTGTACTATGGTTTTGTTTCCCGGTATGTACTGTCTTAACTTTGCACAACACTATACTAATAATAATAATAATTCCTCGATTTCTGTTGCTGTGTATCTTGTCTCTGGGGCCTTCAATGTCCTACTAGCATAACCCAATATTGTCTTTTCATTATTTTCTAAAATTTGAAATAATTCTCCACCAATTGCTATTCCGGATGCATCTGTGTTAATATACATGGGCCTGCTAAAATCTGGAACTACCATGATTACTTCTTTTAAAAATGCTTCTTTTGATTTTTCGAATGCCTCTTGGTGTCTATCTTCACATTTCCATTTTTTTCCTTCTCTAGTTAATTCAATAAGTGATTGTATGATACCTGCAAATTTTCCTATATATTTCCTATAGAAATTTAGAAACTCTAAGTACCTAGCTTTGTACTTCTTTTTTCTTTTGTGGTGTTTTATATGTTTGAACTTTGAACCGTCTTAATTTTTTCCGGGTCCATTTTTATTCCTTTTGTAGTAATAATGTAACTTCTCTTAAAAAATTTGCATTTTTCCATGTTTACTATGATGTTAAATTGTTGAAGTCTTTCTAAATTTAAAACTATTCATATATGTTTGAAGTGGCTCTCCTCATTTTCTTTTCTGATTAATATGTCGTCTACACATATTGTAACAAATGGATGTAGTAGTTATCCTTGTACCATATCTATGCTTTTCTGGAATTTAGACCCACTTATATTTAGTCCGAATGGCATTTGTTTGTATGAATAGTTACTTCCATTTATTAAAAAAGAACATGGTTCTCTGATATCATTTGTTAATAGTACTTGCCAATTATACAATTATTTTAAGTATAATAAATATTTCATACTTACATCTAATACTACATCATTTTTATATTTTTGTAAAGCTATTTTTAAGAACTATAAATATTTTAATAATTTAGAAATCAACTGTTCAAAAGTATTATCCACTACTTAATTTATAATAAAATGGGTTTTTATTTGAAAAACAAAAGTTTGAATCACCAAAGGGGATAAGTACTTCATAAATGGCTTAAATAGTTCAAAAAAATTAAAATATTGTTTTTAAGAGTACTTTTTATTTTATTATTTTTACAAAAGAATATTTGCATTTTGCAATCTATAATATTTATATACAATAAGTAAATTTGGTAGCAATAGATAACAACGTGAGGAGGCTCACTGACTTGAGAGGATTGAGGTTTTTTAGTAAACTAATACACGTCAGAATTCAAAAGATTTCAATAATAGTGTCTGTTTAATCGACGTGGGGGAGATGGTTGTTACTTGAGATGAATTCACTGGATAAGTTAGAATAGTTAGATGCTTGGAGATTTGTGTGGTTGATTGATTTAGTGGGAAGTTTTTATAGTAGTTTTTAGCTGTAATAAAGATTGTTTTAATTTTTAGTAGGAGTACTTAATAATTCTAGAAATCAGATTTAGAAAACCTATTACTAATAGGTTATTAGGTACCTAACCTAATTGTTATATTCTGTGACACTGACCCAACTGCGTTATTTAGGAAAGAGGCAATACTAAAATATTAATTAATACTGAGTGTGTTCGATCACTTCGACACTTGATGAATTACTTCGTATAAATATATTATGGTATTTTTGTATTTATTATTTTAATCCAAGGAGGCAAGGATATTCGAGGCAAAACCCATGAGTTAAGTTTTTAATACATGTATGAGTAAGATTGTCGAACGAGATACGTCATAAACAAACAAAAAGAAACTATAGAACTAAGATGTCTACGATAATTAGTAGGTAATTACTATAAAAAAAAATAATTTTATTTTCATCGTTCACGAAATGGCAAATTATAAAATACGAATCTATTTTAATTATCATATTGTGGTATTAATATTATTATGTAGTGGTTACTTCAGCGATGGACGGTGACAACAGTGATAAATGATAATGCTCATTCTTATCATTCTAACGCCGAAAAACAAGTAAACCGCGATTTGATTTTGTGTATGAAGTCGTGTATGGTGTTTTTAATACTATTCTCTTACCTATTAAAAGTTTATACAAATAGTTATTATTAGTTATGCTTTTATTAAATTAATTCACTTATTTTCACTTATTAGTTACAAGTAATTGTACATTTTTTCTCTGTCGATTTTTGACTTCTTGTAAGTGAAGTATCTATTTAATAATAATTTTGTATGTATTAAATTGATTTGTTTAAGTATAGGCGTTAATTTTTGTAAAATTAAACTTATTTAACATTAGTATATTTGTATATTTTATTCAATTAATACTTGATAATTTATAACTATTTTATTTCAGTAGCGAGGCTGATTGTAATTTGTTGTATTTCTGAATATTACAATGAGTTCAGGACTAGAGAGCTATGTAAACCGTATCCTTTAAAAAATATACCTAATTTATGTTTTATAAAGTTCATTGCTACACTGTTGGTTAAAAATTGAATATTTGCACTGATATTTTAAAATTAATTTAGTTATACTCATTAATATAATTGTAACATTATAGCTCTATAGAATGAGCAGGGCCGTATTTAAGATTTTAGCCTCCCCTCTGTCTTGTGTATGATTAATGTTTTAACTATTTTGTAAGTAATACTAATTATTATAGAGATTTGTGGTATTCAATTTATTATTAAGATAAAAAAACTTAAAAAACAAATGCAGTAAAGAGTAAATAATATTATAATAATAAATAATGGTTAGTGATATGTATTACATATAACTTTTATTTTTTCTTGCTTGTTTTGCTGCAAATGTTTTTTTATCACATCTGTATAATTCAAACTTGCTTTGACAGTAGCTTCTATGTTTATAATTTCAAGACTTAAGTTTTTCTAAAAACATAGATGATATTTATTAGTTTTTTACTCAATGAAAATTTACAACATTATTTTGTTTATTTTAAAAGTCAAATAACAATAAAATATAAAATTGATATGTCATTCCTTCAAAAATATTATTATCCATCTTTTTTGTAATGGGCGATTTTACTCTAAGATAACTAAAAAATATAGAAAAATTGATTCTGCGTAAATGTGTTATGTGTATGTTGCACGTGGGCCAGAGAGAGAAAACAAATAGTGTGCTGACATCCTCTTAATTTTTTTTCCAAAAAAATGTTCATAGTTTAAAAATTATAAAGTTCCTAACATATTTCAGGGCCCATGGGGTACTATTGCCCTCTAAACCATCTCTTAAATACTTCTTTGAGAATGAGCATTATATTATCATTGGTATATTATGATGGATACATTTTATTAATAACTGATTTAAATGTATGGTATACTTTAATGGGTCATAATATGGTTTAGGTACTATTTTTCTTAATACTTTATTGTTAGATACTGTTTCTATTATAACATCAGATGGCAGAAACTTTGTGGTAAGTATTATTGTTTAATAAATATATGGTTTGATAAAATTACTTATTAACTTTTTTTTTTTTTTATTCAGGGAACACTTAAAGGATTTGATCAAACTATAAATATAATTTTAGATGACAGCCATGAGCGTGTATACAGCCCAAATCAAGGTGTTGAACAAATTATATTAGGTTTACATTTGATTCGCGGTGACAATGTGTAAGTATTTGTTAAAATCATATTATACCTAATCAGTAATCTTGAGTAATATTATTATTTTTAGCTTATATAAATATTTGAAATTTTGATTAAATAGTTCTCCAATTTTAGAAATATTCTCATAATTGTACATAGAAGTAATTTGATTATGGTGAAAAAAAACATTTGTAATATTCATAATTTACACATATATAAAATGTTTAATCATATATTTTATAATGAAATATTGAACAATCATTTTAGGTCTTACGAAAAAATAATTGGTGATTATTGAGGTTATTGAAATTATTATTATTATGTATTTATATAAAACTAGGATATTTTTCATTTTGAAATCTTTTTTATGACTGGTTATCTTATTTATAGTAACAAAATTCACCAATTAAAATAGGCAAATAATTTTAGAAAAATTTCTGAAATTATCAATTTATTGTTTCCATTAACAATATCGTAAATTTATACAGGTAAAATATCAAAATTCTAAAATAAATATTTGTCTAACAATAAAAAATATATTGAATTATTATATTTATTATATAATTATTTTGTAAAGTTAATATCTATGTAAAATTGTTTTATAATTTATTGTATAAAACGTTAGATATATAATTATATTTTCAAGAGAACATTAAATTTTATAGAATCACGTCTCATTAAACATGTGTACGAGTGATTTTAATTATTTTGCACTTTTCTAATTATTGAATTTAAATTTTCTTTTCGCAAAATAAAATAAATAATGTTTTGTGTGATTTGTTTATTTAAATATAATAATTTTTCATTAAATTATATTATGGTTATTAAAACCCTTGTATGCATGCCTTATTTGCCCCTAATGTTTGTAACATTGAATAATAATAATTTTTTTTAAATCTTTAAAATTATGGCTTATGTATAGTGAATCATTATGCCAAATTTAACTATTTATTCCATCTAGTATATTAATTAACAAAATAATTAATATTATTGTTATATTAATTTTTGGATTTGAATGTTGTGTGCAAAACTCAGTGTTTCAATTTATTTCATATGTTATTTATTCTACTAATTATAATTGTTTTTAATAAGTTTAGATCATTCTTTTTATGTAATTTAATTATTTTAACTGTACCTCTTTTTAAATTCATTTGTTTTGTTATAATTTTATCTATGATTTTTTTAGAGACAAAAAAATATTAATTTTATGTTTGTTTATAGTTGAAAATGTATTTATTATTTTAATAAATATAGTCATTAACTTTTCAGTGCTATAATTGGTGAAGTAGATGAAACAATGGATTCCTCAATAGATTTGAGTGCAATCAGAGCAGAACCTATTGGATCAGTAGTATTTTAAGACATTTATATGATATTATGATATTTTATAATATTACGAATAATTAAATGCATTGATCCTGTTATATTAAGTGATTGTTACTATTAAAGCTATGATAGTAATATAAATATAAGGGCAAATATTGTGTTTTTATTAATTAAAATGTATTTGTAATGAGACATTGATTTTATAAATTATGATTTCCTACAATTAAATAATAACAGTATGTGCTAAAATAAATATTTCTATTTTGTAATTAATAATTATGAATTTCTTAATAGATGATATATATTGTATAACATACCAATTATTAAATTTAAATTTAAATTTAACTAAAAAAAGAATACTTCCAAAAAGGGTCATTACTTTTTCTTTCATCTGGCTACCATTAAGTATTGAATCTTGTAATGTCTATTAAAATATATGGGTTCTATGTTTAAATTTGGTCACATTTTCATAAAATGTACACTTTGTTTTAACATAAACTGTTATCTACTTACTATATACCTAGGTGGTTTGTTTTTAATAGACTTGAGCAGTGTAATAAAACATTGAAACATAAATAAATCAGTGGTTTGCACCTTAATCATTTATTCAGGCTTCAGTGCTGGATGTCTGAATGTATTTTGGTTTTCATTGTTCAAACACGAATAAATTGTTTAAACAAACATTTGGTTGTTTTAAACATCATTATTTGAGTTAATACGAGTATCTAGGAATTTAGAAAAACGTAAAAAAATATTAAAAGTGATCAGATGAATGTCCTAAATAATATCATATTCTTATCCGTGTGTTATTTAATAATTGATGTCTATTTAATTTATTTTTAATAAACTACTTAACATTAAACTAATATTCACACAAAATTTATTAAATACAAATTATTAGTATTTTAGGTTAATCAAACAGTTTTATTTGGGTTTTGGTTGATTCTGGTGCTTAGAAATAAAAAATCATTTGTTTTTTATGGGTTTCAGATGTTTGATTATTTTAAATATGGGTCTATTACGGTATAATCCTGGAGTAAATAAAATTGAACATTTCTGGTAAACATGATATATCTTGTGTTGTGTAATTATTAGCATTAAAATATTGTTATTTTTTGTCTTATCAAAACCATTTTATTAATTTTTTGACATTGTAGGCTGTGGCGCAAAATTTTCAGACGAGAGCAAATTAGAAATGTGAAATCTGATAGATCTTCTCGATTTTATATTTTGTGTTATGATTAAAATCATTGTTAAAAATGTAATCATAGATGGTAGATATAAATATATAATACAATTTGTGGAACGGTAGACTGTAGTCCGTAAGTATTTTACTAGATAGAAATTCTAGTTCACGAGTAAACGTTGCCGATTTCAAATTTCTGCGACGAGATATATTTACTACGATCATAATACCAAGAAAATACAAAAATGACCTACTTAATCACCCCTACTCATATCAGTTACGAACGATTTATTATTCCTATTATCAGCATTAAGCATGGATAGGTAATTTATATTAATATCTTATGTTGATAAAGTAAAATCTATTTGTTAGTCAGTACTCACTACTCGATGTATTATAATTAGTAATATTTAGTTAGTACATCCTTTCTGTGTTTCATTGTTGAATAAGCTTATTAATTATTATTCAGAAGGTGTTCACTGAAAGAAAAATAATAATAATAATGTTAAACCAAAAGAATTCGTTAAGACTATGAAATTTTATTTCTAATAACAATAAAAAGAAAATTAATATGCCATCTTTTAGACAGAAATTCTCTGGGTTTTTTAGGCAATTTTCAGCACCATCAGAGTCCAGAAATGACGAGAACGCTTCAAATCGTTTCATTAAAAAATATCTTAGTGGGTGAGTGATTACAATTTGTATTTAAAGTAAGACAATTTACAATCTACAACTCTACAAGGGTTAGTCAATAATCAATATGATATTGAATATATTTTATAAATGTATTAATAATACTTGAAATACATAATAAGACAAATTAAATCATCTATTTGTAGATTCCCTTAATGTAATAACAGGTCTCTACATAATTTATGTCTAGCTCTGCGTGTTTAAATTTTGGTTATAACAAAACAATATTATTAAGATATTATTTGGTCTTGTTGATTTTTTATTAGTTATTCAAATTTTTAAGTTATGTAAGGAAAGGATTGATACATACCTAGTAACGTTTGTCAGTATACTCAGTAAACTAGATTGGAATGACTGAATTGGCTTTATACTATTATGAACAAGACAAAACAAGCTTTATAGTTTTCTTATAATCTTGCATACTATAAGTATGTTTAGAAGTATTTTATGTAATGATATTTTGGAATTTATAAGACGTTGAGGGAGATATAATATTGACTGATTTTATTTTTTCCTTAAGATGATGAGGACGTGAAGTTGTAGATTATCTAATTATACACTTCTTATATATTTAACTTAATTTTGAAATTAATATAGAAATGTTGTACATATTTAATTGATGACATTCTGAAGAAAAATGTTTAAAGCGAAAATAACTTTTCCTGATTTGTCAGTATGAATATTAATTAACTTGAATTCTCATTTGATGTGAATAATTATTTTTGTGTATTTGGTTTATATATTAGTATTTGAGTAGTAAATTTCTAAATTTCTAAAAAGTGTGATAACATTAATCAGATTTAAACTTCATATTTTGTTAAACAAATGATTTTAGCCATGAAGTCCAAAAATATGAACCAATTATTTTGCACGGGAGAACTCCGCAAGAAGTACCACCTCAACAATTAGGTGCCATTAAAAGTTATGAAGTGGTATCATCATTGACTGGGCCACACGGTGGTCTTATTTCTGTTAATCAAACAGAAAAACATTTGTCGGCAAGTGATCCAGAAATTAATTTTATTGATAATCTAGAAGAAGACAGCAGTAAGTATTTTAAATTTAAAAAAAAAATTTAAAGTTTAATTAATTATAAATGATAAAATTAAATAATATTGTTTTATTGTTAGATAATGGAGAAAAGAAAGTGGGTACGTCAACTAATGATTCAGCTGATGAAACTTTGAATGTAGAGTCTAAACAAAATATTTTAAAAAAGCTTAGTGAGTTTCTACAAAATATGCATTTAAAATTGCTTATTAAATATTAACCATTTTTATAATTCCCAGGACATCCATTGGTAGCTGGTGTTGAGAATTGGAATGTTCCACACACAAATGCATATGGTGCTAGTTGTTCTTTATATGAGGTCCATCCCATAACACATCGCCATACAGGTGATCCAATTGCTGATTGTTTTGCTATTGTTACCAGAGCAAATTCTGCTATAATGGTATTAGCAGATGGTGTTAACTGGGGTGTCAAGTCAAGGACTGCAGCTAGATCCGCTGTCCATGGTTGTGTTGACTATTTAAACAAAACTTTATTTACAAAAGACAAAGAATCACCTAAAAACACTACAGTAAATATTTAGTTATTTTGTAGTTAAGTTTTTTATTTTATTTTATTCATTTTTATGTATAATTTAATTTATTTCTAATACACAGGAAAAATAGATATTTCATTTATAAAAGGGTGTAAAATATGAAATGAATGAATGTTTTGCTCTTAAATAAAGTATATGTAAATTTTTTTAAATTTATTTTTACTTAGATACTTTTTAATGAAATTTATTTTTTACTTTATAATTATTTATTGAATGCAGAAAAATAAAATGTAAAACTTTCAATAGTATTTTTGACTATAAAATATATCTCACCATTAAGGCTGTTGCTACGTTAGTGAGGATCAAATTGGTTTTCTGTGTAAAATGTCCTTTTATTAATTAATCATTTTGTTTTTATATTGAAATAATTTTTTTTTATAATTGCAGGATGTCCTTGTAACTTTACTGAGATCATTCCACGCTGCCCATAATATGATTCTACAAGAAGAAGGAACTTTAACTACTCTTACAGCAATTGTAGTACTTCCATCTACTGTTGATAATCATTATGTAGCTTGTTGTTGTAATGTTGGTGACAGTTTGGGTTATGTGTACAGTTCTAAATACGGTGTAAGAGAACTTACTCAAGGCTCACACGATGTTCACAGAATGAGAGATATGAGAGATGTCATGGGAGCTTTGGGTCCTGTTGATGGACATAATCCAGAATTGTCAAACTTGACATTGTCTATAACACAAGTTGATTTGGATGACATAGTTTTTATTACTTCTGATGGTGTATCAGATAATTTAGATCCTGTGGTTGGCCATTTTACTGGTATTCATTATTTGTTTTATATTTTAATGATTTTATTTCTAAAATGGTACTTAAACAGATAAAAAAATATTTATTTAGGACTTCCCAACGTTGAAGCATATCAAAGACACAAGCTTTCTCTTTTAAGAACAGAAGATTTGATTCGTAACGGAGTGTCTGGCAAGGGACCAGCAGTAGATACAGCTAAAGACTTAGTAACATTATTACTGGATTTTGTTACCAGATTAACTGCAGCTAAACGTCGTATATTAGAAGATATGGAAATATATGCTGATGCTAATGGAAAGCCTTACCTCAAGGAGAAGTCAGACAAAAAAGAAAGGAAATTATTAGAAAAATGTTTGGTGTGCCAGGTAAGTTAGATCATGCTACAGTAGTTGCATTCAAAATAAATTCTGGAAAGTAGAAATTTTTAAAGATATTAAATTTTTTTTTGTTTTTGTTTTATAATATGTTGATTTATTATTTATTTTAATGATTTGTTATTTTTTGATTGAGAAAACTGGCCTTAAAAATAGTATTAGGAACCTATGCAGTTTTTATTGTATCTTATGTAGTGAATATACTTTCAAAATATGTGAATATTGTACACATACAAGATTACATAACATACAAATTACCTTATTAAAATAAGCCTATATTAAATATTTATCCAGTTTTTATGATATCTTTATTTATGCTTAGTGATTTACCAATATATCTATTAGTGCAATATTGTTTCCGTCCAATGGATTGTTTGAAATAAACAACAAACTTTAATTTAGTCAGCTTATATATGCTTTAAACTTATACTTTATATTAAAAACTCATATGTGTTATATTTTATTGTTTAATTTATTTATATTTATATTTATTGATTGTTCATTTATAAGTTAAAACTAACATCATACTAAGACTATTGATATTGTGTATTATTAGTATTTATTAAAATATATGAGACAAATGTACTTTTATTCCAAAGTATATTAGGCCTAAAAATATATTCATATCAAATAAAAAATATTCTTATACTGTTTTTTTTTTACATTTACCTTAGAGTATACTTTTTTAATTAATTTTATAAAAATAAAAAATGATAAAAAAAAAGCATATTTGTCACATATTAGAACATAATTAGAACACAATGTAAAATATTTCAAAAATTAAGACAATGAAATATACTTTTAAGTTATAACTAACTTTTTAATTATTGTAATTATTTATAAAAATGTTTATGTATGTAGATACTATAAATAATTGTCTTAATTTAATTTGGTATAATATATTTGGTATAATTTTTTTTAAATGATTCAGTTTTTTGGTGAACCTAGAATATACTCTTCTATTATAATATGTCTTATACTCTTATATAATTCATTTTAATTTAATAAGGTAATATTATTAGCTACTTACATGATAATGGATATTATTTTAGTTAAATCACCTAAATATTTCATTTATAAAATTATCCCATGGATTGGTTTTCAGTAAATAGTCATTGAATTTGGAAATTTACTAATATATTATCGTGTTACCTATATTAATAATAGTTTAAAATCTTCATCTTCTTCAATTTAATAGTTCATTCAGTATCAGTTCTTCCATTTATGTCTAGGTTAGCTATTTGTAGGACTATGTTTTGGTCCATCATTGCAAGTATTTGGTTACTAAAATCATTTAAGTTGTTTTAGGTGGTCGCAGGGCTCAACATTTTCCTAGCTTTAATAGTATATACACCAAACATATTTAGTTTAAAATTTAGATCTTATAACTTTTTTTTTAAACATTAACTAGGTATATCTCTTCAACTGAAAAAATCTATGCATTGAGTACTTATTTTACTTATTTAATACTTAGGTTAAGCACAATGGCACTATATATCATATTATTATCATCTGTATATTCGAAGCGATGATGAGTAGCTTACCCTTCATCCTCTTATTCACACGAAAGTTGAGCTTTGGTTTTTTAAAAATGATATATGTAGCAATACAATATTATCCAATTAGTATTTGATAAATAAGATATAAATATTACTATTATTAAAAAAAAAATCCAAGACGTTGATTAATAACGTGGTGAACTACTCCGTCAAGAATTGTATTGACGAATTTCAATTGCCTCACACCCCATTTGAAGAGATTCTGATACGTCACTAACCTTACCTGTATATTATGTATAATACCTCTCTCTCTATATATATATAATATATATATTATATTATATAGGTATATATGTATATTATTACGTATAAAGATCACTTTATAGTATAAGCGGCACGTGGGAGTATTACATAATGTAACGTTATATTTATACGTCTGCATTATTCCTTTGTGTCTGCAGTATCATATAATACTTAGGTACTTGTATGATGTAGGTAATAAATAATAATATATGCAACACGTTTAAATAATGTACGATTTGAACGTTAAATTTGGCGTATAATATATACGCTTATATTTAACCTTGCACAATTTCGATAATTTTATATGCCTGTCCGATGTCCAGATGACTGGAATTTTAATTTTACTTCTAATTAATTTATAATGTACTGACTATTTGTATAAGTACCTTTTGTACCTAATATTATATTTAACCTCCGTTAACGTTGTGTGTATACCTATGTCCTATATGTATATAATACATTAATACGTATAAGCTTAGATAATATTATAACGACATTACTTTTATACATTCCTGGCGATTTATAATACCGTGGTTATCGTTGTGTAATCATTGTACCTACTACCTATATTTTAACTTCAATATCTTAAGTTAAACTATATTATAGTCGTATTTATGAGGCAGCTACATCCTACTTTACCCATGTACCTATTTATATACATGTTATGTAGTAAATATTGACATATTACATTAATACTTATACGGTAGTCGCCGTAATTTTGTGTTTGTGTCTAATCCATCGTCTGTTGGATATCGCTATTATAGACATAAAAATTATTGGGAAATTTGACTTGGGATTACGGAATTACAGATATTGGGCTGCGTTATAGCATCCAAAATAAAAACAATCCGAGCATTCCAATCAATTACTCTTTGTCTACTGCTTTCTGCACCTTGGCATGTCTCTAACAATTCGTTCCACAGTGACCTTAACATTGAAACCGTTAACAAAATTGCATAGGTACATTCATAATACAAAATTCCATTCCAAACTAGCCGCTCACACCACCCACTTATAGCCATTAAAGGTGGAGCCAAATTATTAAGAAATCCCCCCTCTGTCCATTAAACAGACGCTGGTGCAAAGATTTATTAAAATCCTCGGACAGTCAGACGACCATATAAAATATTAGGTATATGAGGGTCATTCTGTTACTAGACAGCTTCCCTCTAAGGTTCTGCCAGTAGATAATTGCCAAGTTTAAACGAGAACCAATTTTGAAACGACCAAAATGTTCGGCTTAAAAATAATATTCTTACTAAATTTAATTCAGGTAGGTACTGTACTATATAGTTGTTCTATTGTAGATTAACACCAAATTAATCACTAATACCTAAATGGCTAAATTTTCATTGTATATTTATAATAATTTGTAAATGTATTCTTATCATACGGCATACGCCTATATGCGGTTGAATACTTGAATATTAAAAAAGTGTAGTTGACGGATAATGGTCATATTTTCAATGTAACACAACGTCACAACATTATGCCATTTATTACTGTTATAAAACATTTCTTCCTAGGTATCCTTAGATCTTACTCAATTACATCGATCCATCTGCTCCTAGGTTTTCCACGAAGTATTTTAGTTTTTCTTGAATAAATAGCTCATATTTATTGAAATTTTAAATTTCCTTGAATATTTAATACGAAATTCCTCATAATAATTATTCTAATAGAAATATTAAAAAAATATCGAAAATACACACGATGTTTTTTTGCAGATTAAAATTTTCATGACATTAGATATTTAAACACGATATAATAACGATTTATCTTTAAACAATTTATTTTATTTTGTTATAATTTAAATTAAATTCTTCGTAAGGACTTGAAACTCTTTCCCATTAATAGTATATTATTATTGTTTATAATATATAGTTAACAAATACGTTTTTTAATCCATACGACTCATACAAGTATAAGGTTATGTTACGATAATTTAATTTTTGCTCTCAAAAGTCAAAAGTTGAATATTTTTTTTTATTTCTTTAAATAATAATGTTGCCTCATCCGTTATAGAAAAAAGATTGGTTTTTTTACAATTATTAAGTAATCTTAAGAGATATTATACAAATTTATTAGAATTTAGAGTATAGGTTGAATCACATCCAAAGACATTACCAAGCGCTGTTTTTAATCTGATACAGATGGATTGTCAAACTTGGTTGAATTAATTTACAACTAAATCGGTTTACAAACTGAAAAAGACAGAACAAATTCTGCACATCCGTTTCAGACTATACAGCCTAGTGCCTACATTGTAGACTAACTGTACTACCTAATGTAAACTCTACAGCATGGGTTCTCAACCTTTTGAGCTTCACGCCCCCTTTCAAACTATTGTATGAGTTCACACCCCACCCCCTCACTACTATAAGATTTATGTATGCATAATATTTTTATGTAAATATATATAAATATATGGATTTATAATATATACGTTATTGCTTACTTTAATGTTGGTAATTGGATTAATAACTTCAATGAAGTTTTTTTTATTATATCGTTTCATTTTTCTTTTTTTCAACATTTTCACGCTACCCCCCCCCCCCCCCCCCCTTGAAATTTTGTCACGCTCCCCAGGTTGAGAACCCTTGCTCTATAGTATGCTGATTGCAGCATTAAAAATCTATTATGCCAATGTCCTATACTATACAGCAGATGTGCTACTTCCTCCGTTTTTTTAAGGTTAAGTTTTTCAGTAAACTAATTTGTACTTATTTCTGTTTCTCTGTAATAAGTTAACAGAGCCAACCCATTTAGTATTAATAAACATTATTAATTTCACAAATTAATAAGATAATGACATAATGTATTATATTATGAGATACGTTGTTTGAAGTAATTATATAGTACCTATGGTACAAAAACACAAAAAATTAAAAATATCCAGAAGGTATATTCACCTATTCATCTTCCATATATTACTATAGTCAATACCGCGATCTCGAGTCGCAATTATGGTATCTACATTTGTTTAAATTTTAAAGAAAAAATATAGGTATGCCTAGGTACTCGTTTTAGTTGGATAATATTATACTCGTATTATATACATTTTTTTTTAATACATAATTATCATACCTGCAGCGTTCCTGTATACATTTCCATTCCAAATTTCCAACGTATAATAATAAAATTAATCTTGTTTCTTGATAAACATTTAAATTTTCATTAGAATCTATTAATTATATCGATCAAACTGTGCAAAAGTATTGTAATGCGTATATGCTTACTCTATGTTGCGGTATGCGCGTAGGTATTATATAACGACCTAATGCAGATCTAAGAATTTATTTATAAAATTGAATATTATAGGTCAATGACAATGGCATTATGGCAGTGGTTATATAACCGTAGGTATCCCTCAGGCCTCAATACCCACGATTTCATGCTATATTAGTATATTATTATACTTAGTATTATTCTTAGTAGTCTGTACATAAAATGTGTAAGGTACTTATAAGTACTTAATAATTAATTCCTTAAAGATGTTGAATTGTTAAGTGAAAACATTTAATTGCTTCTCCCCAGCTCCCTAGTTACGTCCCACCGATGAGTATAATCAGTATATTACTATATTGCACTAATCACTTTTTTCGAGAAAAAATATATGTGTTTTCAACAAGTCTGTTTTTTAATTTGTTATTTTGTAGATTTTATAGAATTACAATAATTATACTGAATAAAAGCAAGTGTGCATGTTTTTATATTTTGTATTTATTAATAATACAATGACTGGTACAAAAAAAAAAAAGTTTACATTTATAATTAGTAATTACCTAATACCAAACTCATAATAATTATATTAAAAACATTAATTTCAGAAGTGACTAACAATAATAAGTATAACTATACATTTATATTGTTATGAATATGAAAAAACAATTAATAAAAATTAAATTAATGTAGTTACGTAATATATAAATTAGAACAATTAACAATTAAGTTCTATTGTCCTAAAGTAATTTTTAAAATTATACGTTCGTCAAATTAATTACTGTACCGAATGATAAGGTATTCATGTGTGTGCATTTCACATATTAATATCTATGCATTGTTAATTTAATATGTTACTAATATTATTTCAGTATAGATCTATTGAATAAGTTAAACAATAAAATATTGCTATTTGTTAACGTAATTGCATATGTGTTTCATTTCCGGATAATATTTTGTATTACATATTGGCTTATTATTCTATTAAGATTTGAGGTTATTATAAGTAAAGCCTGCCTAATACATGTATAGTATTATAGTATATATAACCGGAAACTATACGAATTGCGATTTATGATGTAAGTATAATACAAAGAAACACCTATGGATTCAATCGCCAGTCTTGTACTTGCACGCATTACACGTCATGACGTGTATCTACACAATTTAAACATTTTGTGGATTTTCAATCTACGTGGGGCGTAAATTAATTGTTTTTTTTTCATCGGTATACGTTGTTAATAATTTAAATGTGTTTTGTCAAAGTAAATAGTAGTTTAGGTGTTTTAACTAACATATAGTGAATTACAGATTATTGCCGCTAAATACTTTATAGTCAATTATAGTTATGTATATAATAAGTACAGTCATAAGTAGTACTAGTAAGAAACTTAACGTTTAAACGAAAATCAAGCATTTATTCGTTAGAATTTGTCGATCAGTTGTTTGGTCTACTGGTTGTGGCGCGCAAGTATTACATAAGATCACAGTATAGGTAACTCATAAGACATACCGAACTACCTAACTCTACGGTGGCGTGTCGAAAACATCTATTACGTTTTTTTCGATTACACTTTTTTTCTTTCTATTCACGCTTTACTATTGTGTAGTATCTATCGGTGAATAATCATATAGGACAAATAATTAAAGATCATTACAATATATTTTACATCATAAATTTGACACTTAACACTCTAACCATAACTAACTTTACGCCACTGTGCGCAATAAGATTTTTTTTTCTTTGTTTACCAGTGAAGTATGAGCGTTATAAACATGTTCTTATAATTTAAACGTTTGTTTTTAAATGTTTAAATCATAAGTTTTTATGATATAGAACTGGCAGATACCACTAAACACACCTACTAATTACTGCACATCATATGTATAATTGTGTAATGTTTAACATAATATGTGTTCAGCGTATGTGTAAATTATTACATTTTTTTCTCTGGAATGGGTGCAAACATCTTTTCCACCAATGTAATCGCCGAGAACTGCTATTGCGATTTAAAACACTATCTCCCTTTATACGAAAATTAATAGTAAAATTGTATGTAGCTTAATCTCAACACAAATACCAAGAGCGTTATGTAACAGTTTAAAAATCACTCATCGAACCACATTCGATTAAAACGATTTGTCTGAAGTGGAAAACTCAATAAATTTAAGCCTGCAGTGACTGCAATATAACGGCAACTGCTTACGGTTAGTTGTAGTGTGCCTATGCAATTTTATTTTTATACTATTGTAGGCGTATGTATACACGAGCTAATACCGTCTATATTTACCTAATATGTTGATTTTTAAAATTAAATATTATATAACAGGTCAACATTATAGGGTGGTGTGTATTTGTTAAATTACATTCTAAATCATCCTGCACGCGTTTTATTTTATTTAATACCTATAAATAATACACAATATTGGCCTAAATAGATGACGCAGGTTAAAAAAAAATGTATTGCATATTGCACTTGCACGTTTAACATTAATTGATTGTACGTAATGATAATAAATTCGAATTAAATGAGTTGTGCAGTATTATATAATACGTAATTCTTATTATATATCATATATTATAGTTGTTTCATCCTTGTTGTTCTACAATGCTGTAAGCGATAATAAAATAATAATAATCTAATATATATATTTTTTTTTTTTTTTTTTTTTTTTTTTTTTTTTTATTATTATTATACGTTTTATTCCACTGGTCTTCCCCGGAGGTTGGGCATTATTTCGTATGAATTTCGAACGATCAGTGTGCAGGTGGTGGCGGTAGCCCGGAGGCCCGCCCCTGGCTCGGCGGTGACCACCGTTTGTAAGAAAAACACAGTATTACGTAAGAATATCGTGCGATCGTCGGTGGATGACAGTGACTATACCTGCGACAACCTTGAACGTTGGTACCGGAACCCGCTCGTCCTAAGAGACTACACGCCGAACAAGGTATATAGGTATCTCTAAATACGATATACTACACATGATGTATTTATTCTAAAGTGACTATAACTGCTATACGTACGGTGTGCGTGCCTCGAGAATAATTTTTTACTTGGGCATTATGCGAACGTGCAATCGACATAAAGCTCGTGTGTCTAAAACCACCGTCCACAATATATAATAACGAATTGTTTTATGCACGTGCATAATATAGCTATAGAATATTATAATAATCGGAACATATACGATTTTTTTTTTTTTGTAAACAAATTCAGCAATGACCAGATGGGGATTTTTTCTTCAAAGGCAACCCACCTGATACCCAGGTATCATAATATACATTTTGGTAGATAAATTACTTTGAAGTTTTTTATTATTATTATTATTATTATTATTTCTTTATATTTTGTCGGTTGTAGCGATATAAATATCTAATAATATTGCACAACTACCGCCATTATTATATTGAATTATAATGTTGTACATTAATTATTATTGTTATAATAATTTATACACGGAACAAGAAGATTATTTTTGAAAAGTTTATCAAAAAGTCTTCGGTATCCTTCTGGCTTCTACAAAAGGGTGAAATAGGGAAGAAGTATCGTCGTCGTTTGTTTATGACGATTTGAAACTTTTACTTGAACAATTAAAAATGCAATTCTTTTTATGCGTATAATATCATACCTATAGTCCTGTATAATATCGTACTGGCGACTGCACAACTTTTATAAGACATATGGGTATTATAACTTTGTTATCATCGAAGTTTGGTCTATTTAATTTTACAATACTGTATACAAATCATATTAATATTTCATCAAAATGAAAGCATGAAAGCCCATAATGAATTAATTTTTGCATTTATTTCAAATAAAAAAAATATATGTAGGTAACTTCTATTTATTTAAACTAAATACTTAAAATTTGTAATTACAATATGTTATATAAGTAGGTATAATGTTTACTTGTAATTATGATACTTACTTATGTAGAATTTTTATTATTATTTTATTTTAGAATCACTTATAAATGTACTATTCATGTTTTTTTCTACATAAATGGATTAATGTATTTTCATAGGTAGGTATATTGCATAATGTATAAACTAGATTAAGTTTAATTAATAATAAACATTAAGCAGTAATAATAAAAATATTAAAAATAAGGAACAAATATAACTGATACATACAATAATATGATGTTGATTTAATGCAAGATAAAAAATTATAATTAAAGTGGAAGAATAATAAATAATAACATTAAATTATATTTGAATTATTATTTGTTATAGCTAAAAATTAGCTGGTTTCATTATTTGTAAAAAAAAAAATACTTAAAAGCTCAAGTATGCGGCAGTGTTTATGAGATCATACATTATTCACATCTACATAACATTCATTATTTTATTTTGAATTGTATGTATATAATATTTTTTATTTTTTTAGTTTTTATACCTTAAAACTATGTGTACATAGTTTATTTTTTAATTTAAGTAATTTATGCGAAAAAATCCCGAATTTTAAAAAATTGGTAATTTTAGGATAAAAATATGTACCTACTTATCGTTATTCATTACCTAGATTCTAAGGATGTATGTACAACAAACAATTTACAAAATATACATATAATTGTGTAATAATAATAAAAAAAATAATTAATAAATAAAACTGTAAAAAATACTTATTTAGTAAGCATAATTTATAAAATTGACATGTTAACATTAATTTTTTTAGTTGAGAAAAACAACGTACCTACTAGTATTACTGTAAAATTATTCATTATCTATCTAATATGCAATTTTAGGTTACCAGTATTCTTAAAGTACGGTTAGAAAAATATGATATTTTTAAAATTGAACTAAATTACTTTCCAATACAATTGATATTGTTTGCAATATTAAATTCCAAACTACTGTCATTGTTTCATTAGTTAAATTATAATAAATAGGAAATTTAAAATTATTCTTAAAAATTAATATTATAATATAATTTTATACTTTTGCAATACTTGGCTTATATTTCCAATGCAAATAAGTTATATAAGAATATTGTTTTCTCAACACTGATTTTGTACAATTGTATACATATTTTAATATGTATCCAACAATGGTACATTTAATGTGTTATAATGTAAATGTCATCAAATAAATGAAATGTCTATATTTGCCATATACAGAAGATTTTAGAATAGATACTTTTATCTTATATTTGTATTCATGGTTTGTGATCATCACTTATCTTTATAAAAATATCTTAACTGAAATTAATCATGTTTATTAAGCAATTATATGTCACCTGTTCGTGTTTATGTTGTAAGAATATAATATTATTTAATGTACATGAAATGGACTTCAATATTGAGATTTTGCACCTTTATCGACTCCTCCTTTAATATATTTTATACGCCTACCATACATAACCTGTATATATTGTGATTATATAAGGTACATAAAAATAGTTCCTAGTGTGCTGATCAGCAGCATATTATCAAGTTATACGTAGTTTTTCCATTTAAATTTGTTATTTAAATATTCTTGGATCTTATTGCTGTTAACCTTATTAATAGTAATTTTAGTAAGTATTTATATGTTTCAATAAATTATTATATAGGTATTAATTAATTTTTTTTTTCAAATTTATCTAGCCTAATTTTAAATTCTAGTTTTATTGAGAAAAAACTGGTACCTATTTAAAATTTTTTATATAAATTAATGGACAATTATGTAATTTACTATGATTTATTATATTATATGAGTCAATGAAGTTATGAATGATTTTAAATTTTTTTACAAATTAATATTTATAACTAGGACCTGGAAGTCGATGAATTATTCATTTTATTTTGGATATCTTAGACCAAGGGTGCCCAAACCCAGGCCCGCGGGCCCCTTCGTGGCCCGTCAACGCTTTTGGATTTGCCCGCCAACATCTATACTCAATACAAAAATGTTTTTTAAATTTAAATACCTATCTGTCCTATCTAATTAAGTATCTATTGAAAATAGAATTTTAGATGAATTATAAGTGTAAGCAAGTCTTGTTCATAACATGGCCCGCCATCTAAATGTAATTGCAATTATAGCCCGCTTCCAAAATAAATTGGGCACCCTTGTCTTAGACAATGATTTCTTAACTAAATAAGTGTTTTAGTGCTATATGAATTTAAAAAATTCATTTTTGTTTGAATTTTTTTATTTTTTTTAATTATTAAGTTGTTTTTTTTTTTGAAATCTGATCATATTTTATTATTTTTCAATTATTGAAAAGAACTAAAATCATGTGTTTATAAAACATCGTATCCAACTAATATGACTAATGTACAAAAATATTTTAAACTATAGGTATTATCGTAAGTACTGGTATTTAATACAAGTTTGAGATTTATGAGAAGGTAATAATAAAATTACAAGTGTTTTAAAATTCCATTATAATACATTGTTTTAATTTTGTAGGTATTTTTTTAATTAAAAAAAAAAAAAAAAAAAAAAAAACAAAATTTAATTTAAGTATTTATAGCAACTCTAAGGTTGCTATTACAAAAGAATGTTAAATTTTAATTCAGTAATAAATCATAATAAAAATATAATGAGGATGGCCTATCAATCTATACTTTATGGATATTTAGTTATATTAATATATTATATAATAATTACCTATATTGTTCTCATTAATATATCATTTTATTAGTCATAGGTTGGTTGGTAGGTTGAACTAATTTTTGCTAAAAACAAATCACATATATTATTCTTATATAATAATAATTATTATGTAATTTCATATATTATTACTAACTGTTATTAACTTATAAGACAATTATACCAACGTAATAATATATAATAGTGTGAATAGGTTCATGGTACCTATAAATGTATTAAAAATTAATATTCATATTTTTAAAATTGTATCATGTTTAGTAAATAAAATAGTATATACATAGTTACGAAAACTTTAAGTTGTTACAAATAATATAATTAAAATTGTTAGTGTATATTAAAATATTAAATGTTGTTACAGTTCGAATTTAAAATGTGTGTAAACATTTCAAATTAGAACTTTGACGAGATTTAATATTTATTTAACAATAAAATTGGTTCTATCTAACCATAATCATCGAGATAAAAATAGTATCTAGCTAAAATTTCTCCTAATATAAAAAAATATATTCTCAACCTAAAACAGGCACCTGGAATCTATTTTAACTCAACCTATGATAAAACTTATAGGTATATACACTATACACATAATATTACATATTATAATATTATAATGGTTTCAAACTTGTATAATGATATATTGATATTCAATCAAGTTTCAAAAAATTGTTATATTTTAAAATCGGTTTAATAGCTTTAAATATTTAAAAAATTGGGGGTAAATATAAAATAAATATAAAAAAATATTGCTTAATAGCAAAAATTATTCTGTTAACTAAAAAATAATAATTTGTAATTCAAATATTATTTTAATAAGCTATTTGAAATCGTATGTGGACAATTATTGTTGCTTTTTTAAAAAAATAATAAAAATATATTCTTATAAAAATCTGTAATAATATTGCACCTGGATTAATTATTGTTGTTATTAAATTTCTAAAGATATTTATTTATAATATGTAATTATGTCTGAGTTTCAAAAAAATTAATTTTATATAAATTAAATATATCCACGTTTTTAAAAATGAGTCGATAGATCAATATTATGCGACTGGCACCACGTGACTGAACGTGAAAAAAGACAATACTTAATAATGATTGTTTAAGGTTAACTTTATGTTTGATAAAAATTCATTCTAAAATTAAAGCTAACATAAGCTTGGTTAATTAATGCTGAATTCAAATTTGCTATGATTTGCATGGTTTAGAGATAAAAAAACAAAATATAGTGCAGTAGGTACATCCTTTTAATGTTATACGTTTTTATGACAAACATAAATAGTTAACAGATAACCATAATATTATTAAGATAGATATTTAAATGATGGATAAATTAAACTTGCGCATTATGTTAAGTTTACTACAGCTACAATTGTAGTTAGTTAGGTTTTGGTGATAGCCTATCCATCAGTATGATAGGTACCTATAAATAAAAACAAATTATAATATTAACTTATGTATATTGTATATATATTTAAAAAATTATTTTGTGGTAATGTGAACGATTTTATTTGTTATAAATATTTTGTGAAATTAAATGAGTTTTATTGGCTCTTCAAAAAGTCCTTCCTCTTAAATTTTATAGTTTCATTTCTTTTCGTTAGTGAAATGTTAGTTTATGTTCAATTTCCATTATATAAATATTGGAGACTATTTGAGTGATTAGTATATTAAATGTTTATTACCATAAAAATCGATTTTAGAATTTTATCATTGTAAAATCAGTATAATATGCTACTTGACTTTAATCTATAAAAACGTAGTTAATAATATGGTGTATTATTATAAATATTTTCTTTATTTTATTATGAATTATGATAGAACGTTGCGAATGTGCAAAACTCATAATTAATTATTTATTTTATAAATAGATTTTCCAAATAATAAAATAAGTCGGTAAATTATCAGTAAATTATTATTATAAATTTATAAAATTAATTAACATGGTACAATGTACCTATATTTAAGTTACGTAATTAACGATAATTTATAATGATGCATTCATGTACTTAATCTGTTAATGTCCTTGTATAACTTTGTAAAGCTTGTTCTTAAGTTCTAAGACACATGGCATCACTAATTGTATCAAAATGTTAAATTCAATTTATTTTAATGCTAAAAATTAAACAAATAATAGTTGTGATTTTTAATTACATCTTTCTGCAGTTAGGTATAACAAAGTAAACGGTATGTGAAATCTTTTCAATTATTTTTTCCAATAAATTACTTCATTTATACTTACTAACATTACATTTTATAAAACAAAATACTTAATTTTATAAGGATTTGAAAAATTGAAGACAAAACAACAATAAATTATGTATAATATACTATACAGGTAAAAAAATATGTTATTTATATTATCAATAAGAATACTTTGCGAATTAGGATTTTCCTATACACTTAATGGAAAATATTAAAATTTTATTTCAACTTGATGCAGTCAATAATAATAAGCAACCATTATTTTATATAAATACATTTAGACATAAAATTAATCTATGTTATAGAATTATGCTTTTAAAAATCATTCTTAATTCCTAGTTATTATAATAATTAAAAGTTTATATTTATTCTTCTTTTACCATAATATTTAATGTAATTGTTAGTATTATTTTTTTAGGTTTATTTTAATGAATAATATAATTTAAAATCTAATCTAAACCTTAAATTTCTAATGCAAAGTTAATTAAGTAATACTTTTACAATTTGACAATTTAAGATCTATGACTATACAGATTATTAAAGAAAAATTAATATAATTCACTTATAAAATAAAGTACTTATTTGCTGTGATTATATTATATTTTATTGCTTTAAAATTTAAAATAATATTATGATACTAGTTTAAAATACCTTTGCAGGCACGTATACAGGGGGGTATTGGAGTTCAACCCCCCTACCCTCCGAAATAATTTATTTAAAAATTAAATCTAATTACACCTACTATTATAAAATATTTTTTAAATTTGTACTACTATATATTCCCCCCCCCCCCCGAAATTTTATTTTGTGCACTTTTGTATTTATTTGTGTTTAGGCTATAGAGTGTGAGGTATGTAATATCAATAAGTCTTTACATAACTCTACTCTGTTTAACTTTTTTTTTAAATACATATTAATTTAGAATATTATACTATAAATACATAATTTCATGTAAGTACGTAATATACATGAACAGTCGAACAGTTAACTCATATCTTACAACATATAGGTATAGGTAATTAAACTAAAATAAATGGTATCTAACATATACTTGTATAGATAGATACTGTCATGTTTTTTAATTGAAAAGTTTAATACGAATCGTTTAGAAATACATAAAATATAAAATATATTATAATCAGCATAATAATTGTATAGAAGTTATATAAATGACTTCTAGTTAAATGTTAAAAATTTTTTTTTTTTTGATAAATAATAAATTAACTACATAAATGTATGTACATGATGATATTTTTTAGAGGACGTGATCGTTATTTATATATTATTTATTTCAGTTTTAGAAAATTAATTCCTTTCTCCGTCTGTAAATGTATTTTAATGTTTTTAATTTTTATTTGTTTCAAATCATATTATGAATGATAAATATACTTGATTAGCTTAAATAGTAAAATGTGTAATAATAAAACCGCAACGAAAATTTAATTATTAATTATATATTTATATCTCAGATAGTGTATGCGCATGGTTATGTTCTAAAATGTTCACTCCTCGGTTCATGTACTTATCTTAAATACGTGCTGCAGCAGCCAAAAGAATATTTTCGTTTGTTGCTTACGTTGCCCAAATATTTTATGGTTTTTTTTACTTTATAATTTATAAGCGAGTAACCGCCACCAGGTAGACGAGACAGCAAACAGTCATTCGCTGTTTGTTAGTCGTTTAATTGCCATACGTTAAAGCTGATTTACATGAAAAAATTGATTTGTTAATTGGTTCACTAAAATTTAATGGACCAATCACAGACTACTAAATATCATATTGAAGGGACAATAATTTACTATTCATTCTTTAAATATCTAGTTATTGTTAATGCAACCCGGAATTATCTTAGTTGTTCAAGGATCAACTAATGAGTCAACTAGTATATATTGTTATTTAATTAGTTATTATTATAGTTTATTTTCTCAGTGCATTTATTTTTATACATACGTATATTCATTAAAAATATACCACATTACTATATCTAACTTAACATACTTATGAAAAACATATATTATATAAACTTAAAATGATAAATTAACTTACTAATCAAGAACCTACTTCTTATTAAAATTGTTACTTATCAGTCAAAAGAATCACGAAAACATATTTTTATAGGTATTAAAATATTATAGGCGTTTTGAATATGCAATACACTTACGTACGTGTTAAGTATCGCCCGTAACTATTATGTTATTGCGGTATTTGGTTTTCAGATAATTTTATTATTATGTAATGACATGAGTCATTTTTAATTATTGTTCAAAATAAATAAAGCTGATTGAAATATTAAATTTATAATCAATAATAAGAAATTCCAATTTTATATTATATATATTATATAGGCTATAATCGTGCTAAATAAAGTATTATTCGAGGAAATGAAAAAAAATATTTTAATCAATTATACTCTATATATTATATATAGTATTTTATAGAAGATTTTGAGAAAATAAAATAAAATGCTTATTAATTTAGGAATTAATAGAAAAACTTTCATAAAAAAGGTTTATAGATTTATAAATGATTTATGTCACATTTAACTTAAGTATTGAATTATGATTTTTTAACTGGTTAACTACTATGTTCTTTTATAAAGTATATATTTTTTAATATTCAAATGTTTGATGAATTAATTAATTTAAACAAAAAATAAATAAGTAGTGTTTTGTTATAGTTAATATAAAATAGATAATATTATTATACATTATAGACATTTTAAATTAACAATTTCATTATTCAGAGTATCATTGAATCAGCAGCTGTTCTATCCGAAATATTAGTTTTTATTTAAATATTCAGACACGCACTTCGTTAAACAAATTGCTCATATTATACAATATAATGAGTGATACAAATTAGTATTATGTAACCAGTATCAAAATGAGCTGATCAATTGTGTTAATATAATATTGTGTAACTTGAATAATTTCAAAATAATTACAATTCTAAAACAATTTGTTTTAGACAGCCAGTAAGGTGAAAAAATAATAGTTTCAAAATTAAGACCATTAGGTATACAAAATTCAAATTTATTATTTTGAGAAGAAATTTATATGACAGGTAGCTGGATATTACCAAAATCAAGATTAGAATTTTAGATTTTTTACATGTTTTAAATTCTAAGCGGGGTAATGAATGTATTGGTCTTACAATGTATAAGGTATATTTTTTTTTAAATTTACATTTTTTGTGTCTGTTGACTATTGCATGATGATTTAAAATGAAAAAAACTTCAATTTGTGTGGTGTTTGATAGCAAATTGGATTTAGTAATAACATATTTATGATTGGTATTTTAAAGGCGAAGGCCGGAGGGAGTCAAATAAATTCATAATATTTATAGCAGGGGAAATAAAAAATCTGGAAAAACTAAAAATAAAACATAATGGAAAAATGGAAATATTTACACAACTCTTGTTTTTGACGAAGTAAATTTTATTATTTTATATCTATCTACACCCCAAATAATAACTAGATGAATTTTTTAATACTCCAAAACACCATTGCGAATACTGTGAAATAAATTATACTTAACTATACTTACATAATATATTATATTATATTTATATTTATTTACTACTCCGCTCCCAATTATGGAAAAAATACTATTATATTTTTTTTATTAAAGTTGTTATTTTGTTAATTTTTGGATTTAAAATTTTTTTGAATTCGAATTTAGTTCTAATATAATTTTATTTTTATAACTTTAGAAATAAACATAGAAAGGTACTTAATACTTATTTAATTATATTATTACATAATTAATAATTTAAATATAATCTTATTTGTTAGGTAGGTACCATAACTAGAACTTGACTAGTTGTAATAATATTTATACATGATAGTTTATTCAGACAATGACTATACCAACGTGGTACTTGTTTTAATAAATAATAATATACCTAAAATTACATTGAATTCTAAAATAGTATTTTATATATTTTATTAAATAAATTCGATAGATAGGTAAATAAACATTAGATGACTTAAATTGTTGATTGTATTTGAATTTAATGTAAAATCATAAATGACGGAAATTCAATATATTTATGAATAATTCAATTTGAATTTTACAATATTTTCCATACGTATATTAATTATATAATATAAATTGTATTATTATTAGTATAAATTAATTTTACTTAAAAATTAATGAAATTATCTAGCGGAATATATTATATGTAATTTTATCAAATTAAACTAAAAAATCTTTTTTTACTTGGAACAACGTGAGTCGTTGTGAAAACAAGACTGAACTGTAAATTATTATCTATATTAGATAGGTCGCGGCGTCGCTGTTGAAAATGTGTGGTAGTCGTCGACGTGGTAACAAGCCACAAGGAGCGCTAGTAATCCACCCATGTCTGCGAACTGCTAGTTTTCTGCTACTCGGTTGAATGGACTAGTGATAATTTAAATTTTTGCTCGGTCGAGAATGTAATCGTTTTACGAAAATACGAACCAGTTGGCCGTCGGCGTTTCTTGCCGTATAACGTTGAGTTCGTGTTTGGTTTATCCCGTGTTGGTCTGTTAATTCTGTACTTTGCGTCTACAAACTAAATTATTTTTTTTTTTTTATCAATTTTTTATTGATATAATAGTACAGTGAATTTATTATACGATTTATTTAAACGCATCTAATAATTCGCAGAGGTGTCGCATGTTTATGAATTATTTGCAACGGTTAAATAAGAAATTTGGAATACAAAATATGTACTTCTCAAAAAATGATAATGAGAACTGTAAGTAAAATCGAATTATACAATTTATATCGTTTTTTTTTTTAATTTTTAAAGTTTTCCTGACAAAATCTTATCAACTTGGGCACATAGGTACAATTTCAATATTTTTACATTTCTCAAAACAAATAACATTAATTGATACATTTTAATAGAGTACGATAACAAATTGACATTATACAGTTATGCTGGAAATTTGAAAATTATGCAAAATATATTATATAATTTACAATACTAAGGTAAATGAGCTAATCTAAAACGTTTATGAGGATGCCCACGTTAGAGTCTGCGTCTGTTAAAACGGACATTCAGCCCGAAATATTGAGGTCCGTTTTTTTGTGTAAATGGCTGAAGAAGCTTACCAATAAGTCCTTGATGAAGTTTTTGATAGTTCGAATTTATATAATAATACTACTAAATTAATTATATTTATTTCTTAAAAATTATTTCTACTGTCAAAAATGTAAAAATGAATCACTTATAAGTTTTAATGTGAGAGGATTTTTAAAAAAAATAACAAAAATTATAATAAATTAAATTAATTAATTAATAAATACATTTTTAAAAATTTTTTTATTAAAAATCATCCTATTGATAAACAAATTAATTGGCATGTTTATACAAAACGATAGATATTCTTGTGAACAATATGACAATAAATTAAAAGATTCCGAAATGTCAATAAATACGGTATCTAGGCACCTGTTATTAAATTATTACTTTGTTTTTATTATTGCTGCATACGTGGGGGTGGTGAAAATAAATATCATAATATTATGATTATATTATAGGTGTATAAATTATGTAATTTTATTATAATGTCGTATAACTATACAACATATTATAAGACATGTTACGGGTGTGACGATAATACACAGGCGTGAAAAATAGCATAGGGTTTTTGATCAAAAAAGGATCGTTACGTAATGTTTGCGTAAATACATTTTACCAGGAGCTCCGGAAAATAAAATTACTGTCGCGTAATAATAACCGGGCAGGAAATTAATTTTTGAAAATATTTTCAATAACACAGCGACCCGAGATAGCGGCACGTATCGAAGGGCGGCGGTGTAAAGGTGGAAGGGTGTCGTTATGTATCCAAAATCATACGAATTATAATAATGTATAATAATATTTTACGCTGTGCGGATTTTAAGAATGCAAAAAAACGGCTCAAAATAAAAAAAATCTTATTTGTTTAAAAAAACCGTTGACACGCGCATAATCATATAAATGATACATATCTATATCAATGGCTTTGTGTGCGTGCGTGTGTGTGTGTTTAATTAAGGTTTTTCGCTGGAGTTTAATCGCATCGATTGCGTGCATATATAATATGATAATGAGGTGCACGGATACGTGTTGCACCCGTGGTGTATCACATCGTATTATTGCAGTATAAAATATAATATTATAATATTATGCACGTGGCGACGGCGTGTGAGTTGTGAGTAATGCGATACGTTTTGAACTTGGAAATGTCGGAGGCCCTTGCTCTGCGCGACATAATATTGTGTTTTCGTACCGAGACGCTATGGTGTAAAAAAATTTCAAAAACATACTTTAGCATGTGTCCATGAGAAATTTTAATTAATACACGACCGACCAGACGTTGACGACGTAACTCTTCCGATGATTTAATTCGTAATCATTCGATCGGCTGTTGTTATGTGGTGAGGAAAGGGTGGCAGGAATTGGGCTGTGTATAACATAACCACTAATATTGTAGCCCGCCCGCCGGCGAAACTATAAAATACGATTGTCATAACAATATACACGTATATATAGTATTGTTTTGTTGGGAAATAGCTTCGTCGTTATTTGTGAGTGAGCTAACAGTAGAAATAATAATAATAATATAATATTATGTACGTAAAATAATACGTAATACGTGTATCATTCGAATAAAAACCTTGATCTTGACGGTTGTGAATTCCTGTGGGATCAGAACGTTTACTATATACAATATATGTACATATAATATAACACTGCTCTATTATGTATAACGCTTATACATTAGGTACATATACTATAAATATTATATTATATATACCTATTACCGCATAATACCATATAATGGTAATTATTATTCTCTCCTGGACCCCGCGCGTGGGATAAAACTAATTGTATTTGATTACGTACCGCGTGAAGCAATTTATCGAAACTTATTATGTAATTAAAATTATATTTTAGCAGATACAACTGCAGCAGTTGTGGTAACTGAATTGAGGTATCGATACTAGCTTTAAAATTATTATTTAATGTTTATAATAAAAATCATTTTTCTTTTTTTTTAATAAATATAGTAATTTTTGTTGATTTTCTAAAATTTAATTTATGTGTACAAGTACGAGTACTGTACATGTGTAATATTTTGTACTCAGATATTATAATATTATGTAAATACCTAGTTACGTTTTATAAATATAGTTATAAATAGTTGCAAATACATCTTAATATATCAATATTATAACTTAGCAAGATGTTTTTATTTTGTTTATAATAATAGATATTTTGTACAAAGGGTAATGGAAAATCTCTGTAGGCACAATACAACTTTTCTTGCATCCATCAGTATATATTGATAAAAAATAATACATACAGAGTACAGATTGTTAAACTGTTGTCGAACCAACCTAAAATTTGTAAACTAAAAAAAACAAAAATGTATGTATTATAATATTGTACTTGAATAATTAATGAACCAGTATTAAGCGTTTCAGTCAATCGGATTATATCGTACATAATACAATTGTCTTAAAAAATATGTTAACTATAATTTCGCATATATTTTACGTTTGAAATTTATTTTTATGGTATATAAAAGTTAAAATTGTTTAAAATTATGTTATTTTTAATTTTTACCATCCCATTAAGTATTATTATTACAAACAAGTTTTAAATTAAGGCAGTTATTAACATGTAAACATGTATTTTATTTTACAGAGTAGAGTAAAAATTAAATAATTAATTAGGGATTAAATATTAGTAAACAATTATTTAAATAACGAAAATTGTATAAAAATTGTTTAATAATGAAATATTATGATTTTAATTCACAAATAACATGTATAATAAATAGATTCCCATACATACATAGGTACATGCATGGATCGTTGCACTTAATTCATAATAAATAATAATATGATATACTTGTAAATTATACATATTAATTGTTTATATGTACAAGGTTTTTAAAATTTTTTTTCAAAATGATGTTATACGTAACTTAAATTATATTTTTAGGTAAACTGATGTATAGTGATGTACTACCAATTTTGTAAAATAAAATTTGAATGACCTCGTGGCTTGCACTACGCCCATATATTATATACTATAATACATTATATTCATGTTTACAATTAAACATTCTATCATTTTTCTAGAACTTTTATAAGTAATGACTAATGAAGAATGTTTATTAATTATATTAATTTTGTGATTATAAAAACAAAAACCATTACAGAAAATTAAAACTAAAATACAATTTTCTTAAAATACATTTTATAAAAATAATTCAAATGTCTTGTTTGTAGAAGTTTTCATCACAATTAGTAATAGTTTTTAATAATTATTTGGGTAATATAATATTTATACATTTTAATTTAACAGTTTTAGTCATTGTGTGATTTTTTAATGAATATAGGTAGGAAATATTTTAGAAGGAGATTTTGGTCTAGATATACATTAAATTTAATTCACAATATTTAATATAAAATTGTTTTATTTTAAATTTGGGGGGGAGTGTTTGAACACCCAAAACACCCCCTTACCTACGGCCCTGAGTTTATCAACTTAATGCCTCTTGAATAAATAATTCATGTAGAATATTTTAATTTGCAAACGTGAATTTAATTTCTATTTTAAGAATTATTTTTATTATTTTTATTCATAAGTCAATTGACATTATTAATATCCATTTCTTCATCTAATCGTTGTTTGTCTCAATAAAACAATAATAATTAACGTATTTCCTGAGTATAAAAATAACATTTCCAAACAATGTTTGTGTTGAAACGTGAAACGTTAATATTTAATGATAAGACTGATATTTTAATGTATTATCAATTATTTATCCAGAGTTCATCAAACTGATACAAAATTGCATAAAGTGTTACGTTGTTTATCAATACAACATATTTCTTTATATAGTTATGATTTTAATAGATAGTTATAACACTAGTTAGTGGTATAGATGTTAAATTTGTATTATTTGCTAGAATCAAGATATACATTTTTTGATTGATAAAGTACTTTATATGTTTTAATTTATTTGTTCTTGTAAGTTTCAAGTAGTTGACATATAATATAGAAAATATTGATCATTTTTGCGGTGTATTGATAAAATGGTATAACATCCAAATGTTTTTATCGTGGTTTTTAAGTGTATTATAAAAATGTTCATTTACGTCTTATAGGACTTTGCGATTGACGTCAACCGTCTAGAAATTCACACATAGTTTGTTACTCTGATACCTACACGGTTATTTTTATCACAAGTTGAGAAGTTTAAAATTGTATTGATTTATGTTGTTAAATAGAATATTATCATATTATCATATTATTATATTATATAATCTACCGAATAAAATATAATTTTATTTAATAATTTTATAAAAAAAATTATACAATTCTACATATTATCTATATAAAATAATAATTTCTATTGCAATATGTTTAATAATAAAAACTTTTTTATTTAAATCAGTAATAATTATTATATTTTACACATTTTATAGCTGAATCTGAATGACACTTCTTAATAGTAGTACAAAAGTTTAAAAATTCAAAAATACTGCCATTGAGTGTAATTAAAAATTCTGCACAATAAGAATTTAAATAAATAGGTACATCATTAAAGAAAAAATGGGGTTAAGAACGCTTGATGAAACACTCTGCAATACCTATAGATGTAAGATAACCCGTTACTGTACGGTTTGGATAATTCATTTTTCGTGACTATTTTTTAAAACACTTGTATAATTGAAGTATACATGCCAATGAAATAAGATTTTTTGCATCTTAGTGATTACTTATAATACACATAATTTTGTAACAAATAAAATTAAAAAAAAAAAAAACAGACAAGTTACCTATTTTTATCACAGTGTTGTACTGTAGATGTCAAATATACTGACCACGTCACTGGGTGGGTTATTGTAATAGATGCATTAAATTTAATTAGGTAAATGATAAATCATTGTACAAGAAAAATGGTTCTGAGTGAAGATAGTCTGTCAGCCTATAAAGTACCTATAAGTACCTATATATTTGAACTACTACTGTAATGAGTAATTTAATTATTTAAAATTATTCTAAACATTTTGAAAATGTAATTTTGTATAATAGAAGTAAAATATTATAATACAAATAGAGGTTTCAAGTCCCCACAAATAATTTTTTTTAAATATAACAAAAAAAATAAAAAATGTTATTCTTCATTTGAATTACCAATTTTGTCAGTATCTGGACAAATGATTATAAATAAAAGTCGTATTTAAGTATCAAAAATTATTTTTAAATTGTTATAAAAACTTATGTGATATATTGTATTAAATTTTCAAGTTTTTACCCCGGCCCTAAAATTTTTTATCAATATTTACTTTAGAAATTATAGGTGATACAATTTTCTGAATTTTAAACTATTATATAATTGGTAAATGTTCGTAATTTTGATGAATTTCATACAAATTTTATCTTGTTTGTTTTTAAAAATAGTTTTGACTATTTATTTTCGATGTTTTTTTATTTGTTGTAAAAACAACTTACATGGAACCTTGTATTTATTTTTCAAGGTTTTTTAGTTTTTTACTCTCAAGTAGAAATTTGATTATTCATATAATATTTTGGAAATAACAAAACTCTAAGTAAACATGAATATTTAATGAACACTTTATAAGTTTATTGTTTTATTTTTGAATCACAATATCAATCGATTTGATCAGTTTTTTTTTTGTTGGATTTTTTCGGATTTTAAAAATTACTAGGAATTTTTTATTTTTAGTACCAACTAGATTCAATTTGCTACTAAAAATCACCTTCAAGACAAAAAAAAATATACATTGTAAAACCAATTTATCTACATTCTCACTCCGCTTAGAATCTAAAATTATTTACGTTTTCGAATTATTGGTAGAACAGACGTTACTAACCTTGAATTATTTGGCGCTAAAATTTATTTTGAATTTTTCACGCTTTATTATTTGTAAGAGTAAAAGTATATCGTTCATAGATAGATATTTTTTAAATAGCTAAAAATTAATAATGAGTAATCATCGAGGTTATGGTCATTGGTTCTCAAAATATTTTATCCAAGTATGATATATCTAATTAGGTAATTACCGTTTGAGAATTGAAAATTGCAAATAGTTATAGAATATTTTGCTTACATCACTGAAAATTCTAACAGGTATGTGGCGCCATATGGCCGTTTATCCACGTATATCGTAAATTTAGTGAGTATACGAGTACACGGTAAAAAAAACTAGAGAAGTAAGTATACGTAGCTAAATGATTGATAAAAGTGAAAGTGATATATTTTGTAAACATAATTTGGTAGGGTTAGATTAGATTTAACTACATATATATGTATACATAGTATATACACATAAGAAATAGGTAAATGGAATGGGAATTTGGTTATACACTTTAAGTACTGAAATGTTGAAAAAAAAAATGATACCGCGTGTGTGTTCTACTTGCGATAGGGCGTCCAAATCGTCACTAAACTGTAAAATTATAGGTAGCTGTACAATGCATGTACTATGCATAAAAGATTATATAATCCGATAATCGTATATGTTCAGTAAAACTTTTGATCGCTATCTCGATAAATAGACAGATAATGGACTGTTGTAGGGACATAGGGTATAGAATATTCGTAAACATTCTAAATTCAGTAACCAATTTAAACTTCAGATGGTTTTTTACCTTTGAAACCTACTTTAAAAAGTTTGTTTATTGAAATATTTACGTATTTAGTTGATTTTTATGTGTAGTTAAATAGTTTGAATGCGTCGGGATGGTGTGCATAATAGGCATGTATTTTATTATTATTTCGTAACAATCGCAGTTATGGTAGATTCACACCGCGCGATTGCCAAAACAAAAAAGAGGTATTGTAACTAGGCGGTATAATACGCTTGTGTCTCAATATTAATAATAATATTATATAGTTGGTTACAGAAATGACCTAATAACATTCAATCGTGCAGTCATTACGCACTCGGGCCGTTTTATTACAATTGTTTGCTTATAATATAATATTATTATAATTCACACAGAGCCGCAGGAATCATAACATAACACTTTTTAGATTTCGCTCTGGTGATTTATGATTTATAACCTGGCCATTTTGTGTGCTTATAATACGCTATGTTGTATGCATTACGAAATCTAAAGTGCGTAATACGAAATTATAAAGTACATACAACTTTGTATAGTGGGTGTTCATGCTTCGTTGTGCAATTTCGTTTATTCATGTTTATAAACTAAACAAAAAATTACGAATAAAAGATATTGAATCTTATAATACTGTTTTTTATGCGAATTAGCCATACCATCCAGTTTTCAGTTTTTATTTTTTTAATCGTAGGTGGTATTAATTAACTGTCTGTAAACCTTGAGTTTCATCCACAAATTTCCCATATTCTAAGACAAACAACAATATATATTTAAATAATCAAATGCAAATACTACATTATTATTCGCACGTGTCAAAAGCCTACGTGGATAATAATTTCTTATAATAGGCAATGTTTAAAAGTCGCTACTGAACAAAAATGTCTAAAAAAATCTATCAAAAACCAAACATATGATTCTTACCTATGGTAAATCAATAACATTGTATTCTTGCAATCGTATGTAATATGACTATAACATAATGTTTTAATAATAAAAAATGAAAACGATCGTTTTCTAACCCGACGATAACATGCGCGAGTTTGTGCGATTGTGTTGAGTATGTGTCGGTGTGTGTAGATTTTATGTCATTATGTTCTTGTAAACATTTCTGACTGGTTCTGCCCGGGTTACGTAATCCGTATAATACATAATAGTAATAATAATAATAATGCGACTAAACGGAACGGTGTGTGCAGTGAAGGGTAGGGAGTGGGCGCGCGCATTCGTGACTCGCTTGCTCGCTGTTGCTACGTCGAGAATTGCCAGTCAATCAGTGGGGGCGAAAAAAGGAGCACGATACGCACGTGCTTTATTTATGAATTTACAGTTGGTCGTGTATCGCGGTTAGACTGATTTTGTGTTTACGATATATAACCATAATATATATTTATGTATAAATTTACAAACTATGGTCATCGGAGTTTTAAATCGTTAAAAAATTCAAGTTTTAAAAAGAAATAATATACTCTGGTAGACAATTTAAACGGGCTGAGAGAAAAGTATTTGATCACATCCTTGAATAGGATGATCACACACTCAGCGCAGATGACCGATGACATATTATTGTTATTAATATATTTAGGTATATTAAATAAATAATAAGTTCTTACATGTAATAGGTAAACGTACAGATATTTTGAACACGCGCAGGTGACGCGGTAATCGAACGCAATTGCCAATGGTTTTATGTTTTAGGGGTATAGGTTAATATAATAACAAATTAATCACATAATATATACCCATCTATAAGTTATAGGATATAGATATTTTACAAGATAGGCTGTATAAGGGTATAACGAACAATATTCGTTTTTTATTTTCAGTCGGGCAAGACACCGAAGTCTGATATTATTATTTACACTTTAACTTAAAATGCGCGTGATCAACAGTCATTGTATTATTATTTTTGGATTGAATAAACATATTGTTTATAATAATTATAGGTATAAATAATATAATGTCATATGAAATGTGATAATATTAAACACGAGTGGTGCGTATACTGTTCGCAGGTTAATGTCGTTCTTCGTTCAAGAGGTGGAAGTTAGCATAAATGATTTTATGGCCAAAGTAGCAGCAAACGACAAGTTCTCCGGTCTATACATCAGTACGTATGGCGGCGGCGGACAACAGCACCACCAGGAACACCAGCAGCAGCAACAACAACAGCTGCAGCACGAACAGCAACAGGAGGGACTGCAACAGATCCGGAATGGCAGCGTCGAAGTCGATTACAACAACTTGGACGCGTGCATCGCGTACGCCGATTCGGTGGCCAAGTGCGGTCGCGTGTGCGAATCCCTGGACCTGTACGCCCAGTGCTTCCGGATGGGTCCGCTTCCCGCCGACTGCCTGTGGCACGTGACCTCGGCGTTCCTCGACTTGATCCGACAACAGTTCGACGACGACCCTCAGACGATCCCGAATCCCTCGTCGCCGTCGCTACAGTCGCAACAACAACTTCAGCACCAGCAGCACAACAACCATCAGTACCACACGTACACCCACGTCCATCACCACCACAACACCCGCCACGACCATCAGCAGCACCAACAGTCTTGCCCGTTCGTCTGCTGCGTCTGCAACCTGGTGCTCCGAGAACCGGTCACGTTACTGTGCGGTCACACGTGTTGCCGGAGGTGCGGGGGCGGCACTGCGTGCAAGCCGATAGTGTGCAACAAGTGTGGCGTGCGCACGCCGTTCCAACCGCACGTCGATGTACTGGTCAAGTCGTTGGTCGAGAAACTGTGGCCGGTGCAATTGCGCGCCTCCGAGCTGCTGGACGAGGGCAAGGCTTTGTACAGACAAGACAAAATCCACTCGGCCCTCATAAAGTTCAACCAGGCATATTACACAGGTATGGCAATCGATTTTTATCTTATTTACTTGTGCAGTATTGTCGTGCGATAGTCATCATATATCTTTAATAGCAGCATGTAAAGGTCAGTAACCCCGGTTCACGGTGTAGGTACAGTGTGCAATGTGCATATTATGTGCTGTAGTGCAGTGTACCGTATAAACACCATAATAAACGGGTGATTGTTAGTCGCGTATTATATACATTAAAACAATTTAATATCTGCAATGCGTCCTGAATTAAGGTTATTAATTTTATAATTCATTAACATACCTACATATATTTATTCATACCTATAAACTGATAAATAAAATAAAAATTTCTCCCGCTCCACCTGTAGTGGTTTTTAATTTTTTCGGGGGCAGAAGTTTAACAGGAATTCTGTTCCTGTCACAAAAATTGACTGCAGGAATTAAGCACTTAATATTGGCATCGAAAGATTGAAATGTGTAGGGGTGGAGAAATGTACGTATATGTTTATGTGTGCATAAAACAAAACTTACAATTGATTATACCTATTGGCTATTACATATTACCTATATTGTATAAAGCTATCGTAAAGTGTAAACCAAGAAAAATGATATTAATATTAAAATACAATATTAAAAAACAATAAATTAAATTTTCAACATATTAAGCGATATTAATGTTTATATTGATTTATCCACTTTCCATATAATGCTCACATATTATAAATATAATATGTTTTAATGTTTAAGATTTTTTAGTAGAAGTATAGACAATTTATTTGATTATTTACATTTTGAATACCGACATTAAATTAAAACAAGATTTTAGTTATTTTTATAAAAAAAATATATATGTGTGTGTGTGTGCGTTAGCGTTAGACATATAGATTACATTTTTGGATAAATTCCAGACTGAAATTTAGAATCATACCATTAGGATACCATATAAATTTATATAATACTCTGATTGGAAACAAATAGGAAAATGTATATAATTTTCATTGCTTTGAATTAAATTTATTAAACACATCTAAAAGAGGAATATTGAAATATAATTTATAATAAAATCTATATTACACATGGAGTAATAATAATAGAACCGATAAAAAGCGAGTATTCTTTTAAGCGTTATATATACACGAATTTGAGTCTGTATTTGAACTTTGAAGAACAAAAAAACAATTTTTGTATCGCTGAAAATTATTCTGAACTGTAGAGTCTTATAGCTATAAAACATTATAATTTTTTAAGATTGAATATCTGAGGTAATATTAATATCTTCTGGAGATTAAATATAAGATTAAATTAAGCCACTTGCCACTATAAGGATTCTAGATTATTAATCAATATTTTATATTAATTCGTAGATTGAACTGAGATATATGGAGATTAGACTATCCTCTTTTTTCTTAATTTGTGTAATTTTATTTTCAAATTCTGCAATTTTGCTTGTTAAATTATTATAAAGAGATCGTTAATATATTTGACGTTAGATTTTGATTTAGTTGAGTGATTTAGTAATATTTACTTGTTTTTTTCCATTTAATCATTTAATATTAAGTTGTAATGTATCTATGTAGTAGATACTGAATATTGTAGTAAACAACAATATTGAAAATATTTAAAATACTATAATATATTAATGCATAACATACCCAAAAAACTACCAATCAGCAACCATAGTAATATAAATATATGCGTTCAAGTCAATCGTACGATTCATCGTACCATTTTTTATGAACATGTGTATATGTTTGTTCCAAATGAAGGTCTTATACATACCTATAAATATAATATAAATTATAGTTATACAATAATATCTATGTGCCAAAATATAATTGTTCGTAGAAAAAAAAATTTATTGCTGTTACATGCGTAAAATATAATTATCTAACTCCTGTTATAGATAATATTTTTATCAGTGATGGTTATAATCTACGAATTTGTTTGATTCATTTTTTGTCCATTTTGAAATACGGCAACGTTTAAACTTTTATGTCGAAAAATAAAGATGTAAATCGTTGCTTTAGTCATCTATAAAAACTTGTTGATTTCTATTATTTATTTGTTGTTCACCTTATTCAAAGTGAAAATTATCTTAATTATTTTAATGAAATATTGCGGAAAATTTCTGAGATAAATAACATGATTAAATAAAATTATGCACAAGGGATAATAATAAATTTAAAGTAAAAATATTGTGTAAACCAATTTACATTATTTAAATTACTATTATCGATGCGGACATAACACATTAGTATATGGTATGAGAATATAAGTTAGTTACGAACAGTATATTATACAGTTATCTTTGATATAGACATTTAATAAATACAAAAAGGTCATTCATCAAACTATTACAAATTAGGGAATTTTAAAGAAGTGATTCGCAAAACATTTTTATTTTTTCGGTTCATTAACACTTTAAGTATAAGCATTTTAGAATATTATCATCGTCATTAAAAGAACGTGAGCGCTAAAGCATTTACATTTGAAAAAATTAAGCAAAATAAATGTTGTGATTTTATTCTGCGTTTCATTATATATTTTTCATTTTCAAGAAATGTTACTAATTAAATATATTATATTATTTTTTATAGTATAATATAAGCCTATTTAGCCTATTTATATTTATATTAGATATCTAAATATCAAACTATTTATTCCATATTTGCGCGCATCGTTTTTTGAAAGAATAGCCTTGGGATACTTGGACTAAATAGTCGTATCGAGGCAAACTGCAAATTCAATGTACTTAATATAATTTTGTTAAAATTTACATTGCTTTTGGTTTACTGAAGTGTTGCGAGAAAATCACTCGTATCATAGATATAGTGATTTGTGCATATATTATAAATATAAGTTCAGTAGAATATAGTTGTTGGGTAGCACTGTCGAGTGCCTGATCACTAATACTAACCTCCTGTCATTTACCCACCAATATTTATGATCAAATTAATTAATTATTTTATTAGATGTATAGAATAAAAATAGCTTTAATAAATAATAATAAAAAAGAATATAACTGAATTTTGAAAATAAATCAAATACCTTATTAGAATGTTAATAATATTTATTTATACAAAAAATGATTCTATTACCATACATATTAATTTGTTTTTCGAAGGAAAACAAATAACTAGGTTATTATATAGTATAGTGGCGCTCACAGGATTTTTTTTCGAGGGGGGTCAAGGTAAAAATAGAACACATTTTACAATTAACAAAAGTATGACCTAATTTTAACCTAGACCTCGTAGAAAATTTCGGGCGGGGTTAAAACCCTTTACCCCCCCTGCGTGCGCCACTGTTATGTACATTGTACATTCTGAAGGTATATCCTGCTGCAGTATCTTATTTCTGATCCTTTAAAATTTATAATTTACATAATTTTTGAATAAGTGAAAAAATAAAATAAATACCAGCATTATTATTTTTAGATTCCGAGCCGAGCAATAAATGTATTGATTATACAATCATGTGTTTTTAGTTTTTCTGTCACCAACTTTAAAGTATTTTTAGTACTCTAATAATACATTTTTATGGTATTTTATGGTAGGAGAGTGAATTTAGTTAGTTCTTTAAGGGGGAGGGAGTGTTAAAAATAACAACAAAACAAAACAAAACAAATAATAAAGGGATATATAGGAATTATAACTAAAAACCAGTTTTTGTAAAAATTAATTTTGTTCTAATTTAAAAACAAATGACCGTTGACACTGGCAATTTTTACCAATTATGTTTATATTGTATTAGAATTTTCTATACATAGCATACATATATTTTGTTTCTTTTTGTGGTTTATAGATTCCAAAAGATATTTTCTACTTTCTTTTTAGTTATTTTTTGATATATATTTTATACATCATAATAGGTAACTTTTTTGTGAGTAAAAATTCTTGAAAATTTATTGTAAGATTCCTTGTACATTTTTAATACTGGAATTACCAAAATAGTAGAGCAGTGTAAATAATAATTTTATAAAGATATGTATTTTTGTGTGTCTGTGTACACACTAAGTAAGTAGTCAAAAAAAACTTTTGAAAACCAAAATTAAAATTTCCTAATACTTTATAACCGGAAAAAGCAAATAAAAAGTTAAGGAAAAAAGGCAATTTTTATGCAAATCCAACCGTATTATTAAAATAGTTGTTTTGTGACTATAATTACCTTATACAATTTGTACGCATATTATTAATTATACGAAATAAAATTTTAAAAATATATAGATTAATTTTAAGATATTACCTTCTAATTTATACTATGAACTTATTCATACTGTTTTACGGCATTGACTCAAACATATTAATAATAATAATAATAATATGGTTCAATATACACATATTTTATACTTAAGCTGCATAAAAAAAAATATATACATATTATAAAATATATTTAGTTTTCATATATAATGATAATTCATTGAATTTAAATTTAACACATTCATAATAGTGAACCAGCGACACCTAAATAAGTACTCAAAGTGAAGTACCCACTTCACTATCTTATTTTCAAAGTATTGATAAACATTTTATTTTTTAGTTAAAAAACTTGAAAATTAAAATAAGATTTCTCATAGGTTGATCATATAGCAATATAAAAACATAAAAAATACATATCATACATAATTTTGTTTTAAAAGTTAAACTTTTTACTAAATTTGTTAATCATGAAAATCTGCTAATTATTCTATAACTAAAAATTTTATGAAGTGTTAATTTTTTATACTGTAGGTTTGTAAATTTGTTTAAAGGTTTCTCGTGAATAGCTCTTACTGGAATTCATAAATCTAAAAAAATATTTTTATAGGCACGTTTTTTAAATAGACAATCAAAGTTTAAAATTTGACGAAATTTGATCTTAATTCGAAGAATAACGATTTTAGGTAGTTTAAATATTTATGGAGACTAGATACCTTTAGTTTAATATTGTTATAATTGTTATATTTTACTGTTTGCAATGACTTTATAAAAATATTAAAATTAGTATTTTGCCTATATTTTTTCCATAAATGTTATAATAGTAAAATTAACAACTATAATAGTAATATAAATATTTGATAAAATATATTTAGTATTATAAATTAACTGACCTTTTGTCTACTCTATTGAATAACCTTTTAACTTCGCACAGAATCATTTTTCGAATGTAACAAATAAATTATTGAATTCAATTGCAATTTATCCAGTGACCTATTTAATGACGAGATATACTCAATACCTATACTGTCGAAGTATTGTGGTTATTTATACTTTTTTTCATTTTTTCTTTTATTATAATTAAACCAAAGAATTTGTCTATGTAATTTTTCTTTAAATTATAGGCCAATATAGGTACTAATATATGTATTGTGCGTGGTCATGTATTTTACGCATAGTTCTAGATATTATATAATGCATGACTTTCAATTTCCGAAACATAAAACAAGTATTTATAGTTCAGTGTTGGAAGTTTTCAAGACCGATTTCGGTAATCTAAGTAGAAAAAGAGTAGAATATCGGAATCAACTTACTATTTCCAGTTTTAGTAGTATTATGACATCCGAACCTTAACGATAGCCGTCACATTTTACGTACGCGTTATGTACTTATAATAGACACTCAGCTGAATAGTATAATATATATACATATATTTATATATAATCTGGTCAGCCGAGTTTTTTTTTATTCGAGTGTAACCTAATTTGGTAGCGCACGTGTTTAAGTGTTTTGGTGTTGTTTACGAACCTATACAGGTGATTTTTTTGAAAAATTATCTTGATCTGAAATTATTATGTTTTTATATTTTTTAATAATAAAAAAAAAAAAAATGTTTTCACACAGTTTGAAATAGGTTCTAATAACTAGTAACTATAATTAGTATTAATAATACAATTTTGAAATAATAAACAACTTTTTTCATATGATTGTAATTTTTAATCTATTTATTACATAAATTACTTTGAAAAAAAAGTGTAGCCTCCCCAAATTTTAGATTTTGGTGTCTGTGACTGAATAGAAATCTATAGCATTCTGTATGAACACTATAAATCTAGAATCATAATAATGTTGTATTATAAAGTGATCCTTATTCGCGTTTCTCAATGACCCAATTATGTAACACTCTATTAATAGGATGTAAACATGTTATAATACATATTATGTATATTTTGTGTGTCGACTGTATACATTGTACATAGAATATATACATAATGGTATACATTAATATAATATATATATATATGCTTGCACTAGATCGTCGCATCTATTTGTAGTACCTACCTATATATACGACGAGAGTTCCAAAAAAGCCGATAGGCTCGTCTGCACGAATAAAAATAAGTCACGTAATCGGATCGGACATTGGCAAAGGTGACAGTGGTGACACAATATTATAATATACGGATGTAGCGATTTCGGGTGAAACCTTTACTATTATCTAAACTATACCTACTATATTAACCTGTACTGCTTAAAATGTTATATCTATTTATTAGTCATTATTCAAAGATTAAGGTTTTCCTCGGTCAATATGTATCGATTACTGTCGTAACTTTTCATATTATTATACGTATTACATGTGCAGTACATGTGCTGTATCCGTAACCTAACCTATGTAAAATGTTATAGTTATATAGGTTATAATCTATGATATATAGTTATTGTATATAGTTATACATTACATATACATCCTAAATATACACACATTTATTGTATAAATATAATATTGTAATGTAGCTTAGTAGTTACAGCAACTATAATAATAGGCCTAAAACCTATAAAAAGATATCATTCGGCGAGCATACGTGAGATACGAGAGCTACCAACCAAATTTCGTATGATCAAATATTTCATATAGCTTACTTAAGCTACGCAAGCTGTATGTACCTATATACACTGTGCCACGGCGGTCTAATATATACTTAGAAAAGTACTGTACAAATAACGATATTTAAAAATAAAAAATATTAATATTCTAGGTACCCTGTACTTTAAACAGTAAAACACACTTATATAATATTATAGTCGCACATTTGAATCCATGTTTCAGATGGTATATGCATGGGCGTAGATAAGAAATATTTTTGGAGGGAGTTTTGATCTAGATATACATTAGGTTAAATTCACTATACTTATTTTAAAATTGTTTTATCTTTAATTTCGGGAGTTGCTTGAACACCCGAAACCTCCCCTTACCTACGCCCTACGTATATATGGTATACATGACGTATAAATTTGAATGCGAGCGTACAATGAATGACCTTATAAAATAATATATAATTCGTAGGGTGTTGTTTTGTTAATATTTTAACCTATATATCATAAGTATATACATGCAGATATTGAAAAACTATCGTTTTATTAGGTAGTTAAGACGATAAGGACACACACCAATAAAAAATATTTTTTAACTAAGACACTAAGTATTAAAAATTTTCGGTGGAGTCATTTTGTGGGCACCCTAATATGTTTATTGTTTACACGATTAATTCGAAGTAGGTATATAATATAATTTTTAATGGACACTATTTTATTATTACCTTGTAAAGTCTTTGTCAGTTTATCTTCAAAACAGAAATGAGTTAAACGAAATAATTTTTTTCGAAAAAATATTGTGGTGTGAAAATTATAAAACGGACCGATTAGTTGATGTATATTAAATTATGTAGTAAATCAGCTAGTTAGTTAATACCTCCTATATACCGAGTCTATTACCTATTACTTATTGTGTATTACACTCTATAAATCTTTTAGATTTGTCTATGTATGTGCCACTGTGTACCTATTTTATATTTATATATATATATATATATATAATATGTATATAAGTGTATAACAACGTTTGTCGATATTATCTTATTTATAAAACATAGTGTGTTCGTTTGCCCAAAATTATATTTTCAATAGGTATAGATATCGTATAACGTCGTTTTTTGAACGGTTTCATACCGATTGTAAAGGCATGTCGTAGGAAATAAATAATTAACATTATATTTGTTGTATTATACACGGCGCTGTCGGTGAAACAATAACATCTAATTACACGCCTTAAACGGAACACACGAATAGCATGGAGACCTCCGGAGAAAATTAAAAGGTGTTATATAACATTAATAATATATATTTATATACAGAGAGGTGCACGGGTAACTATACGACTTGTGTGCTCACTCTTGCTCATGTGCGTGACGGTGTTGTTATAACAATAAATATACGGTATACCTATTTTACGTTATAATGCGTAAGCTGCTGTCTGCTGTCATGTATATTATGTATTCTTATTTGGATCTTATGCTCTCGACAGCTGTAGAGGCTGGACCCTTAAACCATTATATTATATTTATATAAGTAAACAATTAATAAAAAAAATAATAAAATAGTTATGCTATGCAGTGTTTATTAATACATAGGTACAAGAGATAAATGTTTGATACATAGGTATATTATATACATTGACACAAAAACCGACGTGTCCTTGCGCAGTCTATCAATCAGATATACTTACTATTTATATACTTACCCGAGATGACTGTGATTAGCGTACGTGTATTTGTCTCTTATTGTTTGCGTAATTAATAATTCAGTTGGGTACGGAAAAAAATATCAAAGCATTGACCGATAAAAGAAAAAAAACTACCGTCGACCCCGAGACGATGATTTACTTTGAAGGGAAAACGATGTATATAATTGACATTATATTTGATACAAAGAAATATTTTATATTATATACAGTACAGGCGACAGTCGTATTAGATCGAGTATCTACTTGTCACTTCAGTGATGGGTTATATCCCTAAAATTCGAGATCCTCTTAGAGCAGTTTTTAATTTAGAAGTCGTAATATACGTCTCTAACTCGAAGATAAATTATTGTACGAGTAAAAATAATAATTTTATAACGATTTATATAAGTCACATTATTTCATAATCACATGTAGGTAACTAGTTCATAACCTAGCTATATAATGTAGCTTATATTGGTTACTTGTTATACAATTATAATATACTATACATTGTAGGTATTTATCTCTTTACTTTTTCAAATTTCTTAAAGGAATCGATTTATGTGTTCTTCCTAAAAAAAATTCCTAGACAACTTCGGATTACTCTCAATACCTATCTTTTTAGTACATATAATATATGTAATGTATATGATATGCATGCATACATTTAACGATATCGGCTGGCTGCTATGTGTGTGTATATATATATATATATACATCTTAAACGGAGAAAAACGCGGGTTGAAGCGGAAGAAAAAAGCGTAGTATACATGCGTATTTTATTCGGGTCAACGTTGGCCGAAAGCGTGAATTTTTTGTATTTTATTTTATGTATGCGTACCTTGACATCCAGGTCATCGCTGCCGCATGGCTTTCACTCAATTTGTTTACTGATCAGCTGTTGTCGCTACTCTTGTGCAGCATAATTACAAAATTTATAATACGTAATAATTGATAGAAATAATAGTAACGATACTATATTCGTTCTCTTAATATGTATGATATTATATACAAGATATTATCAGATCTAAAATCTTACATTATTACACTGTATACGAGTATATCGATTATCGAAACCTAACCCACATAGGTATACCCACTATACCCTATAAATCATAATTTACCAATACTTAAACACCGCCAAAGTTGCTACCTATAATCGCAATCATATTATTTAAGTCGATTTCTTTAAGAAGATAGGGGATTTGATTATAAAACCGCTTTACTGTATGTTTTTAACTTTTTTCGTTTAACCTTACAAGTTTTTCACATAGGTACATATAGAAAATTATACAAAGGTGTATCACACTGTGTTAATCGTGTCTTCTTCAATATAACTTATTTACTATGATTAATTAAAATTTTTTAAATATATTTTTGGAAAATTATAATAATTATAAATTATTTATTATATATTTATAATAATAAAAGATTATTGTTCTATGTTAATATTTTTGTTTGCATAAGCTTGAAAATTGAAATACAATTTTTGTTGTAGAATAATTATTATCGTATATAAATTATAAATGTATAAAGTGGATGTCATATACTATGTATAAACTAATGGGTGGGTATTCACGAGGAAACAAATACACTTTGTATTACGTCTAATTATATCGTACTTACATCGTAGATGTTATTTTAAAATGTGCCTATCTTAAAATCTTAACCTCCTCATTGAAAACAAATTCATGGGATTTGACTAATAACATTTTTTTTATATAATATAAACACAAAATAATAATAATTTATTTTCATAAAGAACGCTGTACCGGACGGTGTTGTTTTTATCCCCACTACCAATCATTATTTGCGTTCGAATACGTCGATTGATAATTAAAACTAAGTTGTATATATTATCGTACTAAAATATATCTATCGACCAAAACAAGAATACATTTTGGCCTCCAGGAATAAATAAATAAATAAATATGTTAAATACTATACAAGTATTATTATATAAGTCAATGACCGCATTGATCTTTTATATACATGGCGAAATACCGCGCGTAAAACAGGAAAAACAAAACTAATAATAGTATGCATTTATAATCACGTTGTTTTCGTTCACAAAATTTCGATCTGAAAACCATAGCACGTGTACATATTATGTGTAAATACAAAATGCGTTGTATATAGTATGATGAGAATGTGTACTTATTAATAAATAATAATGTTATATACTTTATTGAATTGTTTAATAGCATACTATTTTCATTTTATCTGTATACATTTTTTTTTTTAAATGTGTTTGACATAAATTAATTCTGTAAGTGTTCTATCTTGGAATTTTGTGAATCACCGCGAAAACAAAATACTTCAAGTATAATATGTAAGTAAACCGATAATTTATAATACTGTTGCTCTCCAGTTTATACTCAGTTACTATTTTCTGAAACCGTAAATTATATTTCGAAATTACCTATACTGATTAGAAAACATAATATTTGTTGACATGAGTATAAATTCGATGCTTAGGAAATAGGAGACACCCTGTATGCATAAATTATAGAGACGTTATCGGCAGCATGACTGATTTTTCACGGTCGGGCGGACTCAAGGGCAAGTTTAGCGGGTATAAAATATTATAAACACGTATACCTAGTATCTACCTACTTACCAACCTACACCTATGCGAAATTTTGTTTGAGCGATCCGTCAACGACAGTGGCAACAGGTTCATCGCCTTACATACACATAGTTAGTATAGGTACCGATAATACTATTGCGTACACAAAACGCGTTTACCCGTATTCGTCAAACATAACACACATATACTATACATATTATTTCTAATTCTATTTCAGTGAAATCCCCGAACTTAATCGTGAGTTGCAAAATTTTATTCCCATTCACTCATCGTTTTACGATTATTATTATCGTTTTTACTCAAAACCAAAGTGGGTATGTTTACTGTCATTTTAATATGTACAACGTATAATGTACAAGTTAGAACTTATTGTACGAATATAGAGGTACGATGCAATAGTTGTAACATGATTTTGCGCTCGCTAACAGTACCAAAACCAAATAATATTTTACAAGACGCGGGTCAAAACCTGCCCACCTTCTCCCCCCCCTAATTTGTGTGTGTTATTTTTAACGATTTTTTTTTTTTGTAGAAAGTTTTTTTTTGGCCGTCTACTAGTTGTTGTTACTAATAACTGCACTAGATTGAACGAAAATTGTAATAGTTTTCCGTCTATAGTGGTTTGTATACGTGTCACAAATCAATTCATTAATTTTAGGCAATTTATTGCGCGTGTGCCGTGTCGAAATGATAACGTATGATGATCAATCGATGAAGATCGTTATTGTATTATATAAATTATTTATACTTACACTTTAAACAAGTCGGTATGTTTGTGTGTATAAATGTCAATGTTATGTACGGCTTATTAAAATTTAAATTATCGACGTGACAACATGTGATAATATTTATTATAATATATACATCGTTCAATAATTAATTCATAATTGCAGTGCGTATTACGTATACACATATAATGGGTTTATTATATTATATATAATAAGTAATAAGTAATAGATGTTACATATTTAGTGTGCTGAACGCAAAAAGAAATTATTAAAATATTATTCGTGCGTATCCTACCTATTGGCTTCGCTATTATAATATAGTATAATATTATTATATTATGTCAAAATATTATGGTGTCGATTATGTATAAGACCGGATTTTGAATGTAATACATGTTGATATTTTTATAAGCAATTTCACGTAGTAAATGGATTTTCTTCTATATCATATTAAAATAAAGAAAATTGCAAATTTTTGTTTTGCATATTTTTGTATATTTTGGGTGCGATTTTTTTTCTACATATAAACGCATATTTTTGCATATTAACTGTACATTTAAAATATGTTTTAATTTTATTTCATATTTTGTCATATGATTTTACCTTACAACATAAAAATTAAAAACTTTTTTAAAAACAATACAATACTACTTTTGTGAACAGGATTCATCAGATTAGATTATAGATATCTTTCATGAAATAAATGATTTATTTAACAACATAAAAAAAGATATTTTTGAAAACTTCTTATAGAACTCAATATTATATCACGATATGTTACCTAATAAACCATTAGTGCCTTAACTTAAAATAATACGGTGGGGTGTTTAGAATCGGCAATAGTTTATGTAAACAATTTCGAAGATCTTAAAAATATTATTCAAAATCTACAAGAAATTATGTCAACAGCATTAAAATTAAAGAAATTTTAGTTACATCAAATTGATAAAAAAACTAATTTTTAATAATTACTTATAGTTTTACTTACAGAAAATTTAAAATTTTTTGAACATGTTATAAATTTTATTAATAATATTTTTGAAAATGAAAATAGTATATGAATTTAAAAAAAATGTTCTGAAATTATTAATAAACAAAATAAAATCTTGCTAATTTTAAATATTATTATATAATATTTTAAAAATTTTAAAATACACCAAGGTAAGAATATTGACTTCAAGAGTTTCAAAATCCAAAGTTTTTCTCAGAAATGTTATTGAATTTTAAATATGCATTATGCACCCATAACAAGTGTTGATAGGAAACGTGGCTTTTCTGCGTACACTTAGTTCTAATTATAAATTGTCGATATAATTTAGCCGAGACCAATATGCAAAATATTATCGTTACTTATCGATTTTCCAACAAAGTTTATTGTATATTTTGTCATCTTAAATATTGTAGTTAATTTATATAGTTATTTTTTTTTTATCATTAATGCCTTGTGGTTTTATAACTTAGTAATAAATAAATGTAGCTATACTGCATAATATAGGTAATATAATATAGATCATACGTTATTTTTTTTATGAATTATGTATTTTAATAATTTTCTATTAGGTAACTGATAATTAATTAATAAATATCCGTAACAACATATTATAATTTATAACGTAAAAATTAAATTAAAAAATATTAAAAAATTATTTTCATATTTTGTATTTTTTAAGTGCATATTTTGCAATTTAAAATGTAAGTATATACATAAATTCGATTTTCAATTATTATTACATACTGTTAGCAGGTAATCGATGTAAACGATATTATTACGTACAATTGGAAAAAAAAAATAATAAAAAGTTTATATTATACGTTATATTATTATTACCATCTAATTCGATATTATATTATATATCCGCCTTGGTTGAGGGGTACCGCGTGATGTTATAATTTTGTTAGGTATTTGATTTTTTTACATAAGATGGTATACTTACTAAGAGACCGGGAGAGGGTTATGTAAGTTTGAGTAACACTAAAACGAAAAAATATACAACATAACAAGGAGGTTTTGTTGGATAACACGGGTTGGCGCAATCCACTAGAGGGCGTCGATACAGACAGGCAGGCAGGTACCGTCGTCGTTTATAATATACGCGAGGCAATTGCGTCATTGACAAACTTGGTACCAATATATAATATTCTTATTTTTATTATGTAAAACCTTAGGTAAACCTCTGGCGGTCGGGACATTTTTACCGCATTATGTGTTGTACGTACGATGACGGCAACAATAATAATAATAATAATAGTAATAAAGTAATATATTATACACATACGCCGCTACACAAGCGTTGTTATACGTATAGAAACTGAAGACTAAATAATAATAAAAGTATTATTGCCTGCGTTGAACAGTTTTCAGGGGGCCACAGATTTTTAGTATTTTTACGAAATCTTGTGTTGGACGGGAAGAGTCAATAAAGTAATTTAATAACTATTAACAGTGTACAGTAAATACTATATTATTAATATTTTTATCCGTCATAAGTATAGAAAATATTATTATTCATAGAGCTATAATAACTTATAATATTATTAATACCTAATATCGCATCGACCCTCCCTCACCTCGCACAATAATATTTAACTACATTTATTTGTTTAGGTTAGAGACGAGCACTTGCTATAGCATATGTCAAAAAACGATTTAAATTAAGAGTGATGTTATTAGTATACATATTATATATATATATATACATGTATATATTACTTTATGACCCATGTTATATATTGAATCATTGGCATTATGTTGATTAGTCGACTAAGACTAACAATCAGTTAAACGGTTTTTTTACCTTGTGCATATTATTATGGTATAAACCCATGTTATATAATTATTAATTAATGTTTAAACAGTTTTCACGCAACAAGTAATTACTTCCATTAATTGATATAAGATTGATACGACGCGAATACACTACCATTTTAATACTATAATATACATATTAACCTTAGCACGTGGTTAATGTCATAATTTATTATTAGTGAACAATATCTGTATTGCAAAATATGAACAATACATTTTGACAAAAGTTAATTTTCTTAAGAGTTACGACTTACAACGTTTAAAATGTGAACAGTATAAGTATAATGGGATTTTAACTCATAAAACATAATATAATCATCGAAAAATTACACATTATGTAACTGTTATGTGATAATGTTTAAAAGGCTTACAGTATACACTGTTATTATTACATATATATTTACATATGTTAGTAGCAAAGCATTCCGTTAGATATGATTTCATTGTTAATTTGTTTAGAAAATAATAATAGTCAATATCTAATATGGTTTTACACCAAATACAATCTAACATTTGTGGTTTTAACAGTGGCGTGGCAAGCATATTTCAAACCCTAAGCAAAGTATTTAAACAATGAATGAACTACTTCCCCACAATATAATATATAATTTAAAACTGTAGGCTAATTTAGAATTGTTGTTATGAGATATAGGTCAACAACAATTTAATATAAAATAAATAGCTTGATAATTAATTATACTTTTATCCACACAAATTTTAATTTTTAAATTTAAAATAAATTTCTAGGGCTCATCAACTCATTTGGTAAATGTCGCTCATCATGTCACTGGTTTTTAATATGATTTGAATGCGTTATCTTGATATTGCAGTATTTGGTTATATTTTTAGTACAATTTAGTATATAGTATATACCTATGGGTCAAACGAAGGTTCTTAGCTCCTTCTTCCTCAGTAGTGCACTGGTTTGGGTATAGCCCATCCATGTCAAAAAAAAAATTAAAAATGATCCGACCGCCCATTTAGGCAAGATAAACCTGCGTTTTACAGTGATTTTACATAATAATAATAAATTAAATATATAGATATTTATTTTTAATATTATATATTATAATAGTTATAATGAGTACAAAATAAAATTAAAACCACCAATAAATAAGAAACTTTTCATGCTCACTTCAATAAACAATTTCATAAATCACAATCTAATATTAATATATTTACATTTTTAAAAATTTTAATTAATTTAGTTTAAACATATGTTTGTATTCAAATTAGTAGTAGTAGTATCAACAATATTTTCAACCATCCGAAAAATTTACAAATCAAAATCAGATTAAAATAACTTTAAAAGTAGGTAATAGATAATTACTATAAAAATAAAAATTAATGCGTTATGGATTTATAAAAATAGTTATATTTAACTATAATAAAGATTAGGTTATTATCAAAAAAGATAAGTGTAATTTATTATTATTTTTAAAAAAATGTAGGTATACATTATAGTACTATATAATGTACATAATATTATATCGTGGCAACTATTTTTAAAAGGAAATGTATATTATTGACTACTATCTGAATACAGTATTATACGCATTATATTATTTTTGTGTTATTATTACTAACAAGTGACAATTATTGAATTATTTGAAAAAAAAAATTATCTATTAATTTATTATAGTTTCCAAAAAATGTGAGCTATTAAGTAGGTATTAGTGTTATTGTCTAAAATTTAAAAAAAAATGTATAAATAATTATTACTAAAAAAACAAAAATGTATTATCGACGGTTATAAAGCAAATTATATTATAACTATTATAATGTTAAAAAAAATGTACATATTTAATAGATATTAAATATTAAATTTTATAGTGTAAAATCACTGTAGGTACAACTCAGGTAAATAAGTCGCAAATAGGTTATTGGGAATAATGTACCTTTTTATTTTGGCGCGGATGATGATGGGCTGTAAATATAAAAATTAAGAAAACTATTTAAAATTAAAAACATTTTTAATTTATATTTAGTAATTGTTTATCGAATAGATATATAATGCATTAATGTTATAATATGTTATATTGGATGTATTTTAGAGCATAAAGTACCATTTTTGGGATAAGAATTTGTTGATCTATATTATACATTTTATAACAGGCTATTAAGTATTTATGTGTCAAGAGTGCACGAATTATTTTAAATTATCATCATTGATGTAAAAGCATATAATTACTGTATGTATTCAGTATTAAGTATACTTATATATATTGAATTTGACACATTGTATATAATATAAAAGGTATTTGTTATAACTTACTAGAAGTGGTTTAAAACTATTGTTTTCAATTGACTAGTTTTCGTGCCGACTTTGATGTCTTGATGTATATTTAATGAAGACAGGAGGAATTTTAACTAAAACAGTCAACGAAAAAGTATCGACTAAATTATGTATTAATTATTAAAATTGTGATGTGGCAATACGTTGTATAATATTGGAAGTTAATACAAGATTACAACAAGCAATATTTAATGTTATTACTTATTACTTTTAAATCTAAATTTAAATATAATATAGTTTTTACTTGATTTTTAGATAGGCACTATATTTATAGAATACATTTTTTTTTTTAGATTATTTTGATGATAGAAAATGAATTATTATATCAGTACCTATAAGTAGTATTTTTGGTAAGTGGACAATAATTGTACAACAATTATTTTTCATTAACACGAGACCACATTTTTGTACAGGTAGTTCTTCATTTAATGAGTATTATGACAAAATAATTGAACTATGGTCAATACGCAGTTAGTGAACAATAAGCATCTAATAGCCTACATTCAGTGTGTATCTTTTTATTAATGTGGTATCACAACTGAAGCACAACTGAAGCAGGAACCACTTTTATCAGATAAATAAATATAATACTTATATAGTTGTATGAAATTGTATTTAGTGTTTAAAAATATAATTTGGAATAATTCGAATAATACACATAGAGCGTAGATAATAGTCTTCTATTATCTATAGTTACATGCACTGAGATAGATAAGATATACTGGAGCGCGCACTCGCTATTCCCGCAATGATACAAAAAACGAGCCGTCTCGAATCCCGCTTCCCCCACCATCGAAGGGCAAAACATTTCATTTTTACATACGATATACGTGTAGTTATGATTATTTTCGTTCATAATTCTTAATTTATTTTCTTATTTCTTTAACAAATTAAATGTAGTAGTAATTATTCATTACCTTATTGTATTACCATGATTATAATATAAGATATAACGATATGGAAAGTGATCAAGCAGGGATTTTGAGATTTACAATGGACATTTTTGTTTATAAATAGTTGTTCACTACATAAAGTGCTATACATTGTAGGTATAAAATTCTTCCTATTAACTTCAATCAACCATTTTTTAAGTAATTCAGGATTATTAAGTGGAAATCTATATATTATAAAATATTAATATTTAGGTAGGTATAATAACTTAATTTGTTAGTTATTTTTGTTCAATCAAACTTATTAATATAATATAACTTATTCAGTTAAATTTTGTATTGTTTTAACTTAGCTTTTATAGTTAATTATCATTATTATACAGTTAAGTTAATTTTAATTTTTTTATGTATAGATATAGCCTAGAGGTTATTGTTGAATTTTATCATGATTGTATTGACTACTTATCGAAAATTATTTTTTAAATTAACAATTTACTATTATTATATTATTTAATTATTATGACTATGATCTCTCGTATTATAATTATTAGTTATTATTATGTTACCACAAACGAGAATATTTTGTATTTTTAATATTTTTTTCCTATGTTCTATTAAATAATAATATGATAAAATTATTTAAAAAATATTATTATTTATTATTAAAAATGTATTATATGATTGTAAATCCATTGTATAATCAACAATCAACCACAGTTTATAAAATATTTCAAAATATAAGATTACAATGATAGCACTTTTATTTTCTTGGGCTTTTTTTCAGGTGTGATTGTAGTTTGGGTTTTTTTTCGTGGGTATTTTTTCCGCTTCTCATTAATTAAATATTTAATTATATAAAATTATAAAACCATCGGGGCTTCAAGAAACCTCCGGGCCCCTGGCCACAAATAAAACTGTATAAAATGTTAATATTTAGGTACTTGTGGAACTAAATACTTCCACCTTTAATGTGCCTATTAGTACATCCAAAAGCTGAACACGAGACAACCATATTGAATATAGGTACTAGGTATACAAAATTGTAACAAATTACAAACTAACGAAAAGGCTTGAGATTATATAGGCATTTGAGTAAATATCTCAGCTATTAAGAACGAAAATAAATTGTTATTTACAAATTCATCGTATTTTCCTATGTAAAAATGAAATGTTTTGCCCTTCGGTGGTGGGGGTAACGTCAAACACGACGGCTCGTTTTTACGGCCGAGTGCGCGCTCCAGTATATCTTATCTATCTCAGTGGTTACATGGGATATAGTATTATCAATTATTATAGATAAAATTTCAGATGATGAAAATCAAAAATGTAGTATAAAATCAGAAACCGAGAAAAAAATTTATATTATACACAATAACAAATGTCGTAGATCGTGCCTTTGTATGACAGGTTAGGCTTGCCTTTAGTGTACCCAGGGTCGGATTTAGGGGATGGTTGAGTGGGTTGCAGCCCATGGGCCCACACAATTGTATGATATTTTAATAAGTAAAAAAATGTATTTTCTTGTTTATGTATAAGAGGCTACCACAATGCATTCCGCATACGGACCACCCCCACTACATTTTTAAATCCACCTCTGGGTGTACCTATACATAATATGTCAATATTATGATTAAAGGTAATGTCGACTTATTATTCAGTCTATGGATTTTTAGAATAATTAACACCATTATCAATATAAAACATTTATAAATTGTCTTATTATCATGTATGCACTTCACAAGATATTATGTTTTATGTATTGTAATACATTTCTATTAACGTATTAATTGGCGTAAAAACTCAATTAGCTGTCCTTTTTTTTCAGGAGGTGAAAATTATGATTTGTTAAACGTTAGATCAAGAACACTGCTTAAACTTGGACTCCATGAAAACGCTCTTTTGGATGCTGTCCGTGTGGTCCAAATTAAACCGAAGTGGTCCAAAGTATGTTTTTATAAATTTTTACTTATTTTTGCGGCATTAGATCAATAATTTGAAATTTATTAGGGACATTTCACACGTGGTATGGCGTTATTTTCTCTGAAGAGATATCAAGAGGCGTTATTAGAGTTTTCGTTAAGCGCAGTGCTCGGCGAAAACAATCAAAAACTCAAGTCACAAATTAACGAGGTGCTACAAAGGTTACTGACAATATATTGCAATGAAACTGAAGATCTAGATCTAGAGGGTTGGAATCCCATATCTCACAGTTACTTAAGATCGTACTTGAATACATTTATCAATAGATCTAACGTATTCGACAAGAGTTCAAACTCCTTAAAAGTAGTATGTCGATGATAAAAATGTTATTTTGAAAATCAAATTATCATATTTTTGTTTGTTTTTAGAAATCTATCATAAAAGAGAGTACATTTATGAAAAAACAACTCTGTGAAATCAGTACATTGACCGAATTGATTCAACATATTTTTGTTGAAATAATGCAGACTAAACGTAAGTGAATTTTATTATGTTAATTATTAGAAATTAGAATCTAAGACAAGGCTGGAAATTAATAAATACAATTTTTTTAATTAATTTAAAAAGTTAAGTTATTATTACCTAAGTTACATTACAAGTTATTTTTTTTAATAAAAAATTAACTTCTAAATTAATAAGTTAATTTGTTTTTGACACAATTTAGTTATTAATCATTAATCATTTATAGGTAGTTACGTTAAATTAATTTTCCTTAATTTAAATCCCATAGATTAAAAATATATGGGTTTTGTACAAATTATCGTTTTTTATAAAAATAAATATCAAATGAACTTTTATTAATGTATATATATATATTACATAATTTTATTAAATTTACTTATTGTGTTTTGAAATCGATTGTAAATACTTGTTAAAAGAAAATTGTACTTGTTTTTTACTAAGTTAAGTTATTTTAAAATTCAGCTAAATTTTTCAATAATAACTCTATTTAATGGGTTAAAATAATTGTTTAACTTACCTTGTCTTTCTAGTTATCGGTTACTTATTTTTTAATCCAATTATTATTTTTAGAGCTCATATTTTCATAAATATATAATTATACTAGAGTAAATGTTTTGAGTAGATACTATAAATAATTATAATTTATAGACTAATCTTATGCAACTATTTATTTCTAATTGGTTTGAATGATCTAGAAAACGAGTAGATAACCTATTGTTATTATATGTTTGGTGTTTGTTTCAATAATATGATAATATGTATGGATTATATCTAATGTTTCATTCTATAATTCGCCTACCTCAAGCACAGGCTGTTCATTTATTAAAGAGGCGCTAATGTTAAAGTGTTTTTTCCTTAAGTCATCGCTTATTTTAAATTGAAATTTTATTTTATTTAACAATAATAATAAATCAATTCTTTTAATGTATTTTATTAACATTCAGACAATCTTCCTAACATATTTTTTAAAAACAAAATTCATTTCATTATTACAAAATGTATATATTATAATCAGTAGTATAACTTATTGAAAAGGGATGATATTTGTCATTTTTTTTTTTTTTTTTATAGTTTTAGATATCTTTAAGAAAGTTTTAATGTTTGTTAATGATGCTGAAATGTAGGTAATATCAAAGTAAATCGAATGATAATATTTTAATATTTACAATCAAACATAGAAATACGCGTAATACGAACTAAAAAAATATCTACATTTAAATTGATATCTTTCACCCCTATGCTAAATAAAAAATTTTTTCACTCATAAAAACATCAGTGTAATAATATTAGTATTTATGCGAGCAGTATGTTTTGAAATAAAACAAATTATATGAATATATTTTGTTTTTACGGCATATATACTTTATTATATTCGAAAATTATGCAACTAACTTTACGGACAAATGATAATATTATTATGCGCCACAATAATAGTATACTAGTATAGATACCTATAGGTTTATTCGATAGGTACTTTGAATACCATTAAGTAATATTAACATTTCATAAGTGTTATGGAATATTATTTTCATGAGATAATACGAACTATGTGAAACACTTAGACCATTATGATATTTTGGTCACGCAATTTTGTGTACACATAATAATATAATCTAATGTATATAGCAATTAGTCGTGCTCAATGAATATTGACGAGACTCAAAACAACGGCCGTCGTTTTGGATTTGATTTTTCAGATTACACTTCGAGCGTCTTAATCAATAACACGCTGAACGTGGACACGTCGTTGTTGGACGAATCGGACTTCAATTGCGTCCTGTGTTGCGGAATGTTGAGGAACCCGGTGACGACACCGTGTGGACACACGTACTGCTTAGACTGTCTAGAGCACAATTTCGATTACAGTTTTCACTGTCCGCTGTGTCTGACGTCATTGCCGCCCGTGAGTAAAAATATCATAATCATCTCGATGCAATAGCTGATTATTGTAATGGTATATAGTACTATAGTAATATAGTAATAATAATAATAATAATAATGAATATAGTAATAGTAATATACTATTGAATAATATCACGTCGATACAAAGTCGTCGGTGTTTATTGTCAATTATTAAAATAATATTGTAATCGGTATAATATCACAATCGACCGTCAACTTAATATGTCGTTATATGCTGACTACTGGCGCACCTATATACTAAATACACATTGTGTGTATACGTCATATATTATACGTGTTCCACAAAAATTTAAAATTTTTAATTATCTAAAAGTGATTAAAATTGCATTTATTAATTTTGTTATTTTTTAGTGACTAATATTTATAATGTATATAAACTGTTTTGTGCTGTTTATGCATTTATATGTGTTTGAAAAATTATATGTGTAAATACTGTTTTATTTTATGGCTCTGTTTCGCAAAAAACCTTATAAAATGTTAAGTATTCTGTCATTCGAAAAAGGTTAAGAACTACTGTAATATAATATCATGGACGTTCTATCTGTAAAAGGAACCAAAAGCATATTTTCTAAAAAAATTACAAGAGGGACCAGACGAAATTGTTATTTTTTGAATATTAATTATTTATATTATGTTTGAAAACAAAATTTTGCGTATTTGTTATCTTCTATACTTATTATTATTACGATAAATTGTGCACTCATATCGTAAACATAGATACACAGAATAAGAAACACGTGTAAAAGATTTTGAATCCCGAATACTAAGTAGAATATTGTCCGGTCGTTTTGCAGAGCTTGGCACTGAGTAAAAAAAACACCTCGGAATTTGTCAACGAACTAATCAGCTGTAAGTACACCAAAAACAGCCTTATGCAGACGATTAACTGGAAACCAGAACCGGAACAAGACAGCACGTACTTGCCGGTGTTCGTTTGCACTAACGCTTTCCCGTCTGTGTCATGTCCGTTACACGTGTTTGAACCTCGGTACAGACTGATGATCAGGAGGTGCATAGAATCGGGTACGCGGAGATTCGCCATGATCAGCAACTGCTGTCCTCCCATGAAGTTCGTACACTTACGCACGTATACATAATAATAACAATAATGATATAATACTATTTTATTGGGGAACCAGATTTAATGTATTCGCATATTTGTTCAGGAGAAAAAATAGAAAAACATCTGATTCGTATTTATAAATACGCACATTAGAAATTTAAACATTTTAAACGCATATTTTTGAATAAAATTAATGTGCCAACTTATATTTTAGATTCTCTGTATTTTCTTTTCTTTATGTCTTTTGATTTCACGTTTTTGAGCAGAGAATTCGCTTTAATATTCAACATAAACGGTGGTTTCTAATAATAAATTTTATCTAGTTGGTTTTTTGGCGGGTCAATTATTTTTCTTTATAGTTGGGAAAAGAAGCGGGTACCTTTTATGCAACACCAGTTTTAAAAAAAAATTTCTCAATTTGTAAAATTAATAATTAATTAATAAATCATCGTTGATGTTTATTTAAATTATAATCAAATATTTATATTAACATTTTCTAGAAAGATAAAATTTCAAAATTATTTTTTCTGATTTTTTCGACTTGTGCTATTTCATATTTTAAAATTTTTATCATAGGTATTAATGTCCGAGTTATGATTATTATTTATTATATTATTGGGATGATTATGTATTATTTAAATGGCTTATGGATACGTGTACAAAAAATAAATGCCAAAAATCGTAAAATTTTCACTTTGTCACGTGATGCTATATGTTTTTTTAACAATTAAATTATAAATTTCTACCTTGGATTTTAGATTTGCTGAGTTCGGGACAGTGTTGGAAATCAAAGATCGGATCATGATGGGTAATGGTTGCTCTTTTCTATCGACAATCGGAACGCGACGATTTAAAGTGTTGGTCCGAAAAGAACACGATGGCTATGACATGGCTACTGTGCAATACATAGAGGACGAAAAAGTTCCTTCAAAAAAATTATCAGGTCAGTAAATGTCATACAATATATTATGCTACTATCATATTATTATTTGCATAGTTGAACTGTTTTTATAAAAAAAAAAAACCCATCGGTGGCATTTAATTTGCGTACCTCCGTAAAGCACAATATTATTATGTGTAAAATTAATAAGCTCCTTATTTTGGTCATATATATATAGAATTATATAAACTTCATGACGACGTTCGGCAACGGGGATTGACGTGGTTTGATAGTTTTCGGTCCGAAATAAAATCTGAAATCTTGAGAACTGTCGGATTTCCACCAAGCACCGAACCAAATTGGGAAGAACTGTCTGACGGTCCAGCTTGGACGTGGTGGCTGTTGTCGTTATTACCACTGGGACAAAATGCCCATGTAAGTTTAATTATATATTTATATCATATGAATTTATTTGAAACTTAATAATATTATCCTGTACCTATTTACCTAAGTGTGTCAAGATTTACATTATAATTAAGGGACCACTAAATGGTGGCCCAAATAAATTTTTTTAAGGTGAATTAGGTGAAGTTTTTATTAGTTTTCATTCTATTTTTGTTTTTGCGTTTTCATTCTTTGGTTAATTACCTACGTAGTTATATTAAATATTGAAGGTAGGTTTCCTGGTTTAATAATGTGGCCCTCCAAAAATATTAATTGGTAACCCCTTTTATAAACTAGATATATCCGCAGATACCATATAATTAATCCCATCAATAAAAGTACCACTTTCCATTATTCAGTGATGATTTGTTTAGTATAATTTGTGAATACAAAGTAAATCGTACTGTTTCCGTGCATTGATTACGATTTATATCTATAAATTATATTGAATCCGCTCGTGGGTAACTTTTTTTTTTATCTAAGTTTTAATATTCTTGTTTATTAAAATAACGAGTAATATAATATTATAAAGTATTTAATATGGAAAATGGAATGACATAATGTCTTACTTAACTTCGTCGGGTGTGTTGTATACAGCATCCGTTTTGTATATTATTTGTACCTTTTGAGTATTACCTTATATAATTTATAAACAATTGTTTTTTATTATTATTAATATTTTTACTATAAAACATAAATAATTAATTAATTGAGAATACATACAATATTATTGTATATTGTTATATTATGTATAGAAACGTTTACAAAAGTATCTACTTTAGTTTAAACAAATGAATAGTCTAAAAAATACTACAAATAATTAGTGGTATATGATTATACTACATTCTGTTGGCTTAAAAAATAGATAAACGACAATTTATAAAGTTATTAACATTTTCAAACTAAATGTCTTCATTTGTTTACACAGACTTTATTATATTTTGAAGTAGGTAGATCATAGATATTAATATTACAATAATAATGTAATTAGATTAAATATTTATTATTTGTATAAGTTTTTTTTTTGTTTTTGTTGAGTGCAAGATTTATAGAACAAATAACGTAAAATAAATTTATCGTTTTACAAAAATTAAACTATGATAATCAAGTAAAACTATTTTAGGTAATAAGTATCAAAAGTTTAAGGTTTAAAATTTATATAATGGGAAATTTGTTATTGTATAATGACGAGTTATATAGTTGTGTTTTTAAATACCACGCTTTTCATGAATTATTATACCTATGTTTATCATCATAATAGTAAATAATTTAATGTGAACCAATTTACGCGCTTGGTAATTTAAGAATAATTCCTACACAAATAAATAAAAACATATAATAATATACTTACTTTTAATCTGCCTATTATATTTGAGTTAGATATTATTATTTTGACATCATAAACTTTGCTATTATAAATGCTATATTGTTTTTAAAGAAATGCTATTAAATATTCATCATATTTTCTAAAGTTTAAATGCATTGCATTGCATTGTTGTTATTTTTTTATAAAATTAATCTGATATAAGTAATAACTTATATCGTTTATGGATTCTCATTATGTAATATAGTCATTTAAATAATAAACATTAATGCCATTAAATATTATTATTGCCGTATTATACGATTGCTCATCTCAGGGTAATAAAAACGTATTCTGTTGTTATAGTGTATATATTGTATACAGATTTCCCAAGTCTCTATAGGTTTACTGCAGTTTATTTATTTTTCGGAAAATAGGGTCAATATTATACTATGTTTTTATTAAGCTTTGAACAGAATTATAAATAATTATCTGCATTTTATTTAAAAAACATTAATTAATGTCAAAAGATGTGTAAATAATATACGTAGGTAGGTAAATAATATAACTAATATGTTTTGTTGTTTGTCTTTAACCAACAATCGTTAACAAAATAATACGAAATAAAACTAAAAATGGTATTGCCTATAGCATAAATAGATAGGTTTTACTCAACGAACGTCGCCACGGCGGAAACCTTATTTTCAGTACATGATAAAATTTCGTCAACAGCCGTGAATTGCAAAAAAATCGAAATAATACATAACCTAACCTACTACATAAACGAACACACACACACACACACATCGCACAATAAAAATCATTATATTAGATTATACACGCACTGATTTGACATTAGTCCGATGTCCAACGGTTCTTATGTAACTCGTTCCGTAATAGTAAACACACGCAAGTTGCGCCCGTTTTTTTTTTTTATCATTCGTAGTTTATACAGCGTAGGCATATACTACCTAATAGGTATGTAATAAGTGTTGTTATTATTATTCGTTTCGCGTATATGCCCGTATGAGAAAAGCTTCTATATAGACAAACGCGCGCCGCCGCGCCATGTGTATTGCCGATACGGTCAGTAAATTATATATTTATGTATAATGAAATATATAAATGTATAAAAAATAATAACTCAAATTACATTATGAGGACGCCACGCTAGCATATTATTATGTCGTATCCGTCTTGCAAACGTACGACAGCAAATTTTTGTTCAATCAAACCGATCTCGTGATGTTGACTGTTTTAGATTCCACTAACCCATGATATTATCAAACTTAAAGCCACGGACGTTATTATCCGTGCTCGTGCGTACCTACTGTTTTAAAATATTTTAATTTTTAAAGGAGTTATGAACATTTATAATAATAGTTATTATAATTGCTCTTTAAAGTGATATCTATTTTCACGTTATTTAATATTACAATGTAGGTACAATAATATAGCAGGAATGTGGTACACCCAAATACTAATTCAATACATTCGTCAGCAGCTCGAGAGTTTAACTAATTAATTTTAAGGACCATTAGTGTGGTTTTTTATTAAGAACACAATATTATTATCTACATAATAATAATTATAAGGATGTATTAAATTAGATTAGGTTATATACACTGGAAATACAATTTGTTTTTTAAAACCTATTCCTATTTAATAAAAATAAAATTCCGCAAGTCTTGTGCAATAAGTACCTATTATATATACAGAGGTTATTTTCGATAGTTTTTAATGCAAAAAAAAATGTTTCAAATACATGCGGGTATTATGCGTATACTCGTGTATACATACATACATGCATGATGCTCAGGTGTATAACTATAGTCACTAATAATTTGATATTATATTATTATTATTATTATTACATCGACCGCCAAATATTATTTAACGAGCTAGTTTCATTATCGGTGATAATTTTAGGGTCGACTGACCCATGCCCGCTGAGACACCTTTGTGTGTAATTGTGTTAAAAAAACGTAAAAAACAACATTCTCGAGGGCATTCTTTATCGTATTTACGCACTTACATTATGCATTCTACTTTTGTGTATAATTGGATGGTCGATTAAACCGATCATGTTTATCAAAGAAAAAATGAAAAACCAAATCGCGGGAGTTTCGAGAATGTTAGGAAAATTCACCCATTCAGTATATTGACTACAGACTGATGATGACTAAATGCATTATCTCTGGAATAATATCGATCATTAATAGAGAACTTATAGAATTAATTATAATTTCCTACACCAACTGCAATATACACACGCAGCGTGAAATAACAAATATAGTATACTACTCAACTCAACTATATACATTCTGATTGGTTAGATTAGGTTCAGTGGCCTGCGAAAGCTGTTCCGCGGCGTTATTGGTATCAAAATGAAAAAAAAATGGTTCACTGACAGGTTTTGGTTTTGTATAACACTCATAAGTCATTGGTAGTTAGTCGCATTTATGTAAAATGTATAGGTATTTAATATTATATGCTTTGGATATCAGCTAAAGAACGTGTTGTTATATGGTACTGTTTCATGTTTATGATAATACAATTGTTGTACAATTAATTATACTACAACGGAACATTCAAGTACATAGTTTAAAATCTTAATTTCTTACTAATAATTATATCTCGATAGTTTATTTTTGAAAATTGTTCAGTGATCCTGTGATCCTCGTTAAAACATCAAGGCAACGACACCGGGCGTTTGATCGTCGGGTTTTAAATTTTCGAGATTCGATATTTTACACGAGCTCATATTATAATAATAAATTCGTCGTTTAACAATATTATTATTTAAGCACGGTGGTTAGGATTATAGTTGAGATTATGTGGTTACACACGAACACGAGTGTGACGTCCTGGAAAACTACGCGCGCCGTCGAGGGCAAATATGTGCGCGCGGGGAAGGTAGCGACGGCGGCCGCGCCCCTGGTACCGCGAACCGTCGAGACGCGGCAACATCGCGGCCGACCGGCGGCGGCGCGACCACGGGGGCTATTCCTGCGATCCCGTTACCGGTGTCGTCCAACCGGCCGGTGTTGCACTCGCCCAGGGTGGTGTCCGTACACTGCAAACGCCCCGTCGCCGACCGCGTTCATGGGACCCTGGTAGTCGAAGACGCATATGTGATGCAAGAGTTTGCTTGACGGGCACGTCCAAAGCAACACGCAGCACCGCGCCCGGCGGTGGCGATTGTGGTGCGCGGGGGGGTTGCCTCGACGGTCACGGCGTTTCCGAACGTATTTTGTCGTTTCCGATTGGCACTCGAAACTCCTCGTAGTATACGTTCAAAGGCTTTTCGGGAGAAAACGAATTTTTCAATTTTTCGAGCCATCTGTTATTTATCGTATTACAAAGTAATTATTTTTTATTATTTTTTTTTTTTATTTGGTTTTCGTGCGCTCAAGAGAACCCGCAGGTGTTGTCTTCCTCTTACATAACATAATATTATACCAACATAATAATATTATTATACCTTCCTATGTCGTGTTGTTAACTCAAACAATAATATGTTAGAGTGACCTATTATGAAATTTAAGTTTAATAACTGTAAATTTACATTTGCTGCGAAATAAATAATTATTATTGTTGTTGTTATGAATATTAAAGGTTAGGTAGGTATATGCGACGTATTGTAACGTGTTAGTACCGTTTTCTCTTATTATTTTATTTTATTTTTTACGATATTTTAATTTTTAAGCGAGTTAATGTTATTTTTAAATAATATTAATTTTACATACTTTTTACTTGCTTAGTAATTAAAATTTGAAAGAAAAAAATTTATTGAATTCAAAAACCAAAATATTTTTATTCATCCGATGGCATTAAAGATTTTATCGTTGCGTATTTTTGCATTTAAATTATACCCAGTATCTATCATTGATTATAGTTTGTAATTTATAAATATAGAATTACTTGTATTCCATCTATTATCAAAAATGAATTTTTTCGGTTAAAGTTATTATATTTTATAGTACTTTGATACTTAATACCTAATTACATTACTATTTTCTATACACTGTTTAAAAGAAAGAAAAATACTAAAATTTTGTTTGAGAATTGTCGTTCTTTCCGTAAAAAATAATATTATTATCAAGATAATGATTTAGGTGCAATCGTTTTTTTTTTTTTTGTACTTTTTATTTGGAAATGAGAATAACAATTAGTGGTGGTCATTGTAGATAAAAAATTCATCGTTGTACACGAGTTATTAAGAAACCGACTAATTTTTCTAATCTCGCGGTGAATAACAAAATATTATATACTTTAACGGTTTATCATTATTTTACTACCTAGTACATACCTATTCATTAGATTTCTACACAATCATCATAAAATATATTATTCACCGATATGATGATAATATTAATTTATGTATAATATTGTGCAGTCGAATTCCGTACTACACAAATACCATGCTTAGTACCATACAATAATAATAATTTTATTTTCGCAGGTGGACCTCTTAGCGAACACTAGTATCGAAGTCCGATTAAAAGTGATCAACAAAATTCTTAGCCGCATCGAACGAAGCTCACTGTCCTTAAGAATAACTTCGTCATCATTATAATATAATAATAATCGACAATAATGAACTATATTGTAATTATTATGTTGATGATAGAACTATTAATATTATTTTTAACTGTTAAACGACTGGAAGTCTCGACGACAATAACCACTTATTCATGTTTGTACATAATATTTGTAGGCAGCGTGGTTGTAGTCCGATGTTATTTTTATTTATGTACCTACCTACCAACAATATCATTAAGAATTGGACGAATTGGACGTCTTAGATAATATTATTTCATTTTAATAATTATTATATTATTTACTATCATACAATATTCTGTGATCTCCGAATCTGGTCAATAATTCAGTTGTTGATAAATAATATTACGTACCTACTATCTAAGTAAATTGAACGATTTTTATTTAACGTGTTTCTATATTATGGTACCGAGCTTCCCGAGATTAAATGAAATACCTACTACAAAATTTATCGGATTCATCTCAATTTATTATTTAAGATAACGCACATTTCTACTAAATTGAAAATAATAATTATCAGATTGTTTGGATAATAATAATAATTATATTTCCAATAACGAGTCACGCTTGAAATATCTTATGATTTTGAATTATTATCGTAATTTTTGATTTTTGACTATTACCTACAACGAATTCTCAGTGTATTGCTATTATGTTGATACATTTTAAATTACCCATAAGCCGCTTACGCGGTTCAATTTGTGATATTGTAATGTGTAATTGTTTATTTTAATTTATTAATAATATTATTTTTATAAAATAATATTATTATTTAATATGCTTACTGCCTCTTTAAGAATGCAGGTGATAGGGGATTTTCTTAAAGTTTTTTTTTACTTATTTTATTTCTGAGCTTAAATATTATTGTAAATTTACAAAACTAAATGTCCTTGTTGTATTTCATGTTACCAAAGCTCATTTTTTTTTTTAGCTTATATTATATATTCTATAAATTAATAAACCTAATTTGTGCCTGTATGATTACTCACTTTCTGCTGCAGTTAGAGTCTCTAACTTAGAGAGAGGTATTTTGTGTTTCCATTAAAATGGATTACTAGTCGTTTATTTTCTTATCGATAGTTAAAAAATAGAAAATAAATTGTAATTTTTCCTTTTATTTATTTTTGTATTTACAAATATAAATACAGAAATTATAAACTATGTAAATGTATATAATATTATGTAATTATTTATCATATTATACATGTGTTTTTAATTTATTTTTTTGTGAATGATTTGTCTTTTTGTGAAAACTTTTATTTATAGAATTTAATATTTTTAGTAATTACACGATTTTACCTATGTGTGTAATTGCTGCTCATATACCGGATTTTTTTACCTAAACTAAAATTATGGGAATTTATTGTTTTGATTAGATTGTATTATTATTTCTTTTTGAATTAGTATTACTTATAAAATATATATCTTATGTTACCTAAACAAATTTAATTGTAAACGAATGTATGATCAATTGAAACCTATGTAAACCTTATAAGTAATAACAATAAGCAATTATAATAAATTGTATCTTAATTATTATCAAAGTATAATTATTATAATTTAAATAGATGCATGCGTGACCTAACACCAGTCACCAGTACTACATGTGAAGTACCTAGTGATAATTTGAACTCATGATTTGTTCATATTAATACAACATCTTGTTAGATATGTATTTGTAAAATATTTAAAATACTAGTACGCTCAAAACTTTAGGTTCAATTGTATTCAGAGCTTTTGGATACTCTGAAAATAAAACAAGAAAACATGAGTCATAAGTCATAACTGAAAAAAGGCTAAGGTTTTATCAACTTATCAGAGTGGCCGATTTTGGTACATTTATTATATGTTTATCGGTTTATTTACTTTTAGATTTTGAGTGGAACGAGATGGTTGTTTTATTTTTTTTTAAAAATTTATGAATTTAATTTTTGTGTATTTTTTAAAGAAAAAAAATATATATTTCAATATCTTTTGAACAAATTATAAAAATACTTATATTAGCACATGATTTTTTATTGAAATCGTTTGTTTTTATTTATTAATAATGATTTTAATAGTAGTCGAAATAATGCTTCGATTTTCAATTTAGAGGGTTGTTTCGGATAAGAAATTAGATATAGTTTGTAGGTGCTTTAAAAGTGGAAAAAGTAAAAATGATTAATATTTTTCAATAATCAGGAAAAACAAAAAAATTATTACGCAAATCCAATTCTTGACAAAATCGATTTTGATTTTTTTGATTTAACATTTCACAAAATGTTCATATAATTATTTTCTATTTCATAATATATATATTTTTTAAATATTTGACTCTTTTTTAGCTATTTATAAATACTTGAAGTTTTTTTTTATATATGTATAATATATAAATGTCAATGAAAATTTATTTGCATCATAATGATGATTAAAAGGAATTAATGCTTAGTTCCTTATAAGTTGTTAATTTTCAAATTAAAATTAGTAGTCACAATTCATTTTTTTTATAAATGATTAGATTAAAAATGTTTACATTAGTAAAATTTCAAAAAATGATTAAACTATTTTGTAGATAGGAATTTATAAACAATTTTTTTTTTATCTATGGTTTGAAAATGTAATACAAGGTTCTTTGTACAATTTTTAAGTTATATAATGATTTTTTATATTTTATTTTAATTAAAAAACAAATAACCGAAGATACTTGGCATTTTTATGATAATGAAACATGATAATTCTCAATCCATTATAAAATTTTCAAAATATTTGAAATCTTTTTGATTTATTTACAGATATTAAAATTTTTTTTTAGTTTTATTTCTATATAAATAGTATTAATTTTTTATTTTATCAATACAAAAAACTTGAAAGATTAATGCATGATTCACATAATCTATTTTTATACTTGTGAAATATTGAAAATATTATATAAGCACAATTTATTTTTATAATAATTTGAATTTCAAATTTTCATTAAATATGCAAATTGTTTTGCAGTTGAAAATTTATAAAATGTTCAATTTTGATTACAAAGACTTGAACATTTTAAACAAATTTCTTTATGAATAATTCATAGTGAAACCAACAACTTTAGTGAAGAAATAGCGTTATGAAGATAAAAAGTAGCCTGAAGTAGTCTTAACACACATCCGAAAAAAATAGACCTATGGGAGGAGAAAAAAAGACACACACTTACAAATACGTACGGATCTAAATGATCAAAATGTAAATTGTATTAATGTGGTAAGTATGGAAGACCCTTAATAGAAGAATAGAACAAGAATCGAAATTGGTAGAATTAGTGGGGTAGTATAAAGGTATAGGAAATGAAAGATCTTGGGTGTGAAATGCGGATGTGAATGCGTTATGGAACAAGATGAAGACCATCTAAACCGATTTTCAATATTACCAGTTAAGAGCGAAGAAGAATATATAGCGGCAAATGTTAGCATACAAACAGGTCACTACTTATTGAGAAGGTATTAAAGAGAAGGTTTTTGGTATTTTAGCTGAAAAAAGAGTGAAACCGAAAAATTTAAAAAAATATAAAAGCACATATTTTTTTTATACTTATTTTAAGTTAAAATAAGTATGAGATTGTATATTCAAAAATGTTATCCGTGGGAACATAAAATATTTATACGTATTATTATATTTTATACACACGATGAAATTTTCAAATGCAATAATTTCGAGAAAAAATAATTCAATCTATACCTACTAATATACTATTACTAATAGTAATCGAAATTAATATACCTAATAGCAATATACAAAATATAACATGAAGTATACTTAGTGCCGATTAACTATTTCAGCTCAAAATAGTTTTTCGTTTATAATGACGAATCTTTAAATTTAAATTTAACGTATCAATCACAGGTCACTCAAAAGGGTGACCATTCGATATCTATTGTACAACAGAGCGATACCTATACTTAACTACTTTTTTTTTTAAATTTTCTATTATTAAGGTTTTATTTTGAAATATATATTAATATTTTTTTAACTTAGTTTGTACAGATTTTCTCCTAAATTTGGCTGACCTGTTAATAAACAATGGGCGCGTTATTAGATTATTAATAAGTAAAGAGAATTTTTTTTTGCAATGAATATTTCCTGTTTGAATTTAAAACAGCATTGATAGACGTTGACTATCTTGTTAAGTTAATCTTTTGTCTAACATAACATCCAGATACTAGACCAAGGAATTGCAAAACACGTCATTGTTGAAATTGAATAATTTTAGATTATGATTACGACATAGACCGAATAATATATTTAAGCTTTTCGTGGGTTATATTAATTTATAATATTTTTAAATTATTGCACCAAGATGATAAGATATTTAAATTGTTTTATAAATTGATTGTTATTGTTTATACGTTCCATAAAGTATAAAGTAGCTTCGATAAAAATAACTTAATTAGTACGTGGGATTTCATGTATGTATTGTAGATATCAAATCAAGTAAGGCCAAGTTTGAACCGCAAGGAACCTCATCTGTTGCACATTTTTGCGATTTCGACAATTTTAATCTAAAATAAAACTGCAAACGCTAATGAAAAAATTGTAACTGTTTTGTTATATTTTCTTGTTTTTCACAATTATTTTAAATTTTAATGTATATTTGGACTTATCTACTTTTGATCAACCCTTGAAAATTGAATTTATTTTATTTCTCCAAAAAATACAAAAATAAATACCTATAACCCCACTGCACACAGAATCTACAATATAAATGTAAATTGTTAAAGATTTAATAATATAGTATATAGTTACCAGTATATTATGTAATTACAACAATATATAAGACGTAATAAAACATAATTAAAATAGCATAATATGATTAGTGAAAATTGAGCCAAATTAATTATACATTAATAAGTTTTTTTATTCTCGATAATTACTATTTATTAAAATGTTAAAGTATTAGTCTTAAACAATTTTTGTAATTTCCCCTTTCTGAACGCAATCTAATATACACGTATATGTAAGTTAGATTGCCTGTTAAACAGGGGCGTTCTTGTTTTTCGTTTAAAACATTTTTCGGTTCGTATATTGGTTATTGTATACAAAGTTTTTTTCCAGCAGACTTATGAGAATTTTTAAATAATTTCTATTCTTTTTCCTTAAAATCATATAATATAATGTACCTATTCACTAAAAAATAAAAAATACAAATTAATTAAAGACATTTTAACACTATCAAAATTGTTTATAGTAAGTGAAAAACATTTATATACGTTAAGCTGATAAAATATATAATAGCAAACCATCAATGCTTATCTATTGATAGATTTATATTTATGTTTTATCAATTAAGGTTTTCAGCTACTAAAAAAGTTGTTTTTTTCACCTTCAAAATATAAATTAAACTACATTAATTAGTTGAAAACATAAAAATAAGTTATGAGCTCTGAGATGTGTAATAACCCGAAAAAACTAAATTAACTAATGAAATATTATTTTTATTCGGAGTTGTAAAAAAAAAATAATAATAATAACAAACAATAGATCAACCGGAGTCGTATACTCGTGTACATTTTTTTTTTTTTTTAGATATGCATTGTCTAACGTTTAAACAATATCTATTATTGATAGTACATAATATTATATTAAATGTAAATTCAATTTTCACTTTATCACGTCATGTAAATTCAAATTTGTTAGATATCTTGTTTAGTTATTGTGTGAGCTGCTTGTATCGATGTATGTATTATACTGCAGTGCCATTATTTTAAGAAACGTTCGACCTACCGAAATTATTGATAAAGCCTGCACCATTATATTGTACCTATATAATATATTACAATAGGTATTTTTTTTTTATATTAAATTACAGAATTACACTAATTGTGCAATATTGATTGTGCGGTGGTGGTAGTGCATAAATAAGCTGCAGTGCAATTAAAGCTGAAAAGGAAGTACAATATGACAAGTCATATTAAAAAAAAAAAAAAAAAAAAAAAAAAAAACAATACTAATAATAATTAGTTAATGATAAAAGTGATTGCGGTTGATATGCAATTGTAAACGTAGGTACTTGTGTGACAGTGTTTTGTATATTTATTATTTACTAGAAATATATATATATATTATGTATAGCCCCGCACCGTGTTGTTACCTATGAGATTATCACCAGGCGATTTGCCATCGAATTATTGATAATTATTAACATATATTTAAGATTCGGTTTTTTATTTTAGAAATTAAGTAAGTATTTATTTATTTTATTTTTCGTGTACACTGTACAATAATAATAATGACGTGATAAATATGAAGTAGGTGACTAATAATTACTTAACGAGTAACAAATATTTTGAAGATTTATAAGTTTAATAATTTTATTATAATTTATAATACTCTCAATAGTTTCTATGGATGTATAAGTTTTGTTTGCGCAGTTACTTTCTATATTAATATAGTCTTACGAGTAGAAATATGAAAAACAACAATAATAATTAACAGGAAACCTACCAGTTCTCCCGGAGTGTGATAAGGATTGTATTAGAATTGACCCGAGTAATCAATACACCTATCCGGTTACTCATAGGTATACCTATCATTATAATGTGTTTATTATAGAAATAGATTTATGATGATATATATACTTGTATAGCAACTATTATTTGGGCATTGCTGTATTATAATGATCTGACTATTATTGCATAAACAAAAAATAATAAAACGAAAATTATTATGATGTAGGCGGATTAAAATTTATATTAGAAATAAATAATAATATGTTAGTGTAAATAAGTAAAAATAATCGAGATCTGAAAATAAAAGCATTTAATCGTTGAATTTTTTAAAACACGTCATATTATATTGTACTATCAGTTATGTTATTACCTACTTATATTAGTAATTTTTCTGCGAATACAGGTGAGTAGTTATATGTATCTGGCATGTACTCGTACTCGTTATTATACTATTATAATAGTATTATTTACATGTTTATTAATCCATTCGACTATTATTAAAATACTCAAATTTTTTTCGCAATATTATTTTGAGCGAAATATACATAGTCGGCAAGTAAATTAAAACGCCGTATTATAAAATGTTATAAAAGACGTATTATTATAATTAATCGGTTACAAAAATTATTGACTATATAATATATATTATAACCAATGATAAAATGTAAGCAACAGCTTAGGTAATCAATTCAATTATTCTATAGGTGAATAAATAAAGGTAGATTCTTTTGCTTAAGCTAATATATTTAACAAGAATTTATACAGTTGTATTAGGTGTATCAAATGTGATACTAAATTGGCATAAAACTTATTTGTGATGTATTGATACTATATTATTTGTTGAATAATGTTTCGATTTGCAAAATGTGTTGAAAAAAAAAAACATTCCTATATTTATATTCACGAAAAATGTTTACCTCGGTCCGAATCGATAGTATAAGGTATTAAGGTTACGTTAACCATTTTTATAAAGTTTGTGGTGACGGTGGCTCGAGCCGTTATCCATTTCACGGTCAAATAATACATAAATATATGCATGGTGACATTTATGCGCTTGATATAACATCAATGATAATAAGCAATTATAAGCTGATGCATAAAATGAAATCGTTTTAACAACTTTAAATTGATACGGATTTTTTTTTTCGGCGTAGGATATGTGGTTATTATAATAATATTTATTATTCTTATTATGTACATAACGTATATGATACCGTAATATACTATCAAGGGGAGAGTATTGCAGCCTAATAAATAATTTGCGATAAAACAATTCACGAAGAATATATAATATTAATATGTGTATTTAACATTATGATATAGCCATTGACGGCGTTAGAACGAAAAAAAAACTGACTAGTTTTAAATTTGTGAGTTGAGGGGCACCGATCTCTGCTATAACCACGCTAAAACATACCACGATAATATTTTTAATAATACGTTTATATACTGGTCATGTATATACGCATGTATAACTGGTTCAACGTGCACAGGAATCCGACAAGGACATGTGTCAAAATCATAAAAAAAAAAAAAAAAAATACAGCAGGATATAAATATATTTCGCGAACGCTCATCTGTACAGAGTACCTACTCTCGCGTAGATACCTATCGTTTAAATAACACATGACCATTGACCATTATACATTCCATAATATATTATGTTTCCATTTAATTCCGTTCGTTCAATACCGTTCAAATTATTGCCGTAAAATAAAATAATAATAATAATAATAATAATGATATAATATGGTAATTGACATTTCCGTAGTTTTGAAGTACCTATATTATGTGTATACATAATACATAATACCGTATATATACTGGTATTATAGGTATATATTGCGGAAACGGTTGATTGTCGAAGTATGTATTTTTAGTGTGCAAAAATCCTAAAAACTTGTTTGGAGCGGTAAAAAAACGTTTTTTGGATTATTGCGGGAACAGAATTCACAATATTTTATCGTCGTAAACAGTATTCATAGCGGTAGTATGTAAATGTAATAGCAGGAAGCTAGGTAAAGAAAATTAAATAGTCAAACTGTTTCAATACGACGTGCCGCAACGAGATTTTGAATACTTTGTATGGTAGGTACAGTAGTATAGTCGGTAGTAATTATTTTAGTGGTACCTAGCAGATGATTGACGACTTCAATTTTTCGCAAATAATTATAGATAGGTATCGCTTAAACCCATGATTATACGATAATTATATGTTTGTAGCTATTTAGGAGAAACGAAGATTTCATTAGTTTGCAAATTTAAAATATATAACGCGTGCATATAATATAATATAACGTTGGTATCGCAATTTACTTATGAGTTTAATATTTTTATTACTATGTTTAGTCTTAGATTTTGCTCGTCCGAATTGTACTCAATACGAAATTTCGACATACTTTTCATTATTCAGTTTGATTTTCTACATTGTTAACATCCGTAACTTATGGCTGTTAGAGCCGACCAGCTTTTAGTACTAAAATTTGCCTTACAAAACTTTCACGTCTTGTGAAATCGTCAGATTTTAGTAATTATTTTTTGTATATGATAATTTTATCCAAGTTTTCTTTGACTCAAATCATATATTTCGGAGTATTTTGATATGTATTATTTAAATTCAATTCAAAAATTGAAAATAAATCGAATGCGACCTAAATAAAAATTTACCTCTTTTGAGTAAAAAATAAAATAAGTTAAATCCATTTAAATAATTTTCTGTAATTTCGTTTTTGACCTTTGAAATTTTTTCGTATGACTACAGTGCCTTGTAACTAGAAATTATCTGTATTTTTATCTTAAGTAAATAGTCAATTTAGATATCAATAACTTAAAAAAGCGGAGGTTATTATTACTTAACAAACGTCACAAGACACAAAAACTATTAACACATATTAGCTTTTGATTATTAACATGTTTATATTACATACCTATTTATATTATATCATTGATTATATAAAATATATCCTGACACTATTGTTTAAATAATATTATAATAAATATATATGTTCAAAAGCATTACATGTGTGTTATGCAATTAAAAAGGTCCTATTGTAATCCTATTTTATATAATAATGAGTAATTACTAGTTACTGTCGATTTTTAAGCAATATCCATTGAATTTTCACAGGCCGTTACCATAAATTCTTTACAGCATACTATCTTGTAGCAAGGTCTCGTGATCATGTATTACTCATATATATAATAATAAATAATAACAGTAGGTACTCATATTTATATATTTTGAAGTTTAATTGTTATTACTTTAATAATTTCTTTAAACACATGGAAATGCGTTCGATAATAGCACTAATCTCGAGACTAGAATATATTATTTTTCGTTGTGATTTCATAAACACTTTGTTTTTTTTTTATTTTTAAAAATGAAATATGTGTTAGTAAATTATGACATACTTAGTAGTTATCACAGTTGGTTGTCAGTTGATGATATAAAATTATGTGTGAGAGAGTCTTCCATGGCATATGCGGACGATGTGGTACTCATAGACAATTAACACAATAGTGAGAAAATTAAGATCATTATTCAATTAATTTGAGAAAATGGTGAATACATGGTAACAGATAAATATGATGTGTGACAGAATGATTATAATGACCGAAAACCCTACTAAGAATAAAAAAAAAGTATATAACAATATTATCATATAAATAATTTTACTTGAACTTTTGCTTTTGTCAGCATAGTCACCGTCTCGTTCAAATCGTTCAATACTCGAAAATACCGAGTAAAATTTTTTTGATCTACATTACAATATATTAGGATTTAGGGTGATTGATCATTTTATTATGGACCCCTCATTTTTTAAAAATCTATTAATTTTTTTTACTTAATTTCCAGTAGTAATAAAACATTATATTTTTTTAAGTTTTTTCTTTTTTAAATTCATATGTTCATATTTTGAAGCAGAATATAGTATTACACTAAAATTTTTCGGGGTATCTCCCTATTCCACACTATTCTGCTTTCCTAAATTATAAAATATATTTTTAAATCATGAACTACTCATTAAAATTTCGTATTATATGTATCGAAGTATTCCGAAAAATGTTCTGCTTCAGAAAATTAATTTAAAAATATATATTATCATTCAAAAAAGTTAACATTTTAAAAAATATATCGAGAAAACTATGTATTTAAAAAAAAAAATTGTTTTATTTAGACTGTAAATTATGTAAGAAAAATATTTTCAAAAACGTTAATAGATTTTGAAATAATGAGTGGTTTTTGATAAAAGAACTACCTGTAATGTCGCATTTTATCGTGTCTTATCATATATTATTTTAATTTATCATTATTAATTTTTTTTTTTTTGTAATTGTTAAAAATATATTTTCTTATAAGTTATACGGGTAGTAGAATACCTTGAACTTGGCTTGACGTAAGAACCTTCTTTCTTTATTTTATATTATATTATTTGCTATGTTATTATTTATTATAGGGTTGTTATGAACTTTCATAAAGTATTAAATCACTTTTTATGCCACCTATAAAAGTGTTAATTGTCGACGTGGGTGGCATGCACAATCATAAGTTAATATGGCATTTTGGTGGTGCGGTAAAGGTTACAATTCTTTTGTCGTCTGTGAAAGGGGAGGAAAAAAACCGAGCAAAATGGATAATGGAGTAGGTATACTTGCCGTACTTATGGGGCGTCACAATTAAATAATGATTATGATGTCTTGTTTATGGAATCGACTGAAATAATATACATCTATCATGACGTGTTCATCGTCTGTTAGTGCCTTTAACACATGGATTTATAATTGTTATGTTTATGAATATAACATTTTTGTAGTATATGGACATAATATTATAGTAAAGTTGTTTAGTATAATATATATAATATATAAATACAATTTCCATGTTTGTTCTAAATTGTCATTTTAATTAAATATTACTTTACCGGATTAAATAGTAATGACTAGGGCTCAGATTTTAAAACATAGATATGCTTCTTTTTTATTTTTATATATAAATGCTTTTTTTTGTATTTTTATTGCTTTTTTTTTAGTTATTCCAGACGTGATTTTTTTATATGTATATTATGCTATTGTAATAATAAAAAAATAATATTAATAAGAAATGTAAAAACCCAGAATGCGGATGTTGGGTTATTATTATTTTGTTATCGGCTTGTTTATTAAATATATTAAAAGTATAGATTATCGATCTATCTATTATAGCAAGCAGTACCTACTACCTATACGGTCATTAGGCCTTTAACATCGTTATACGTCATTTCAAAATTTAGTGTTTTAATTTGAAACCTCTTATATAGAGTATGCACCAATCACTTCAGTTGATGTAGAGAGTTTGTTTTCTACGTATAAAAATAGTCTGCCGGACAGTAGAGTCAGTTTCACTACTGAAAATCTAGGGAAATATATGGTAATTAATTTTTTTTTTTTAATTTAAATTAATACTTTAAATTTTTTATTGATTTCTATAACTAGTTTTTGCAAATTTTTGGTCATGCTTTTTTAAAAAATAAATATGCTTCTTTTTGCTTATTTTAACTGCTTATTATGCTTTAAAATCCGAGCCCTAGTTATGACACTCACACTTACGATATTAAGGGTAGAGATTAATTCACAGTTATTGTGTTTTTATTATTATTATTTTTTTTTTGTAATTTAAAAATGTTTTCACATCTTAATAAACAATTTCTCTCATCTTTTGAGAGTCATAATATTAATGTTCGTAGTGCCCGTAGTAGTTACTTATAAGTACCTACTTACAACGGCTGCATGTTACTTGCGTCCCAAAAAAAAAATATTTTTCAGGTAGTAAATTTGACCGGTAAGTTGCGTCCCGTTTTGGGGGACGCAAGTCAGCCATATTATTATCATCGATATTATCTTCAAAAATCATTAAAATCGATAGTATCGTGTCACTAAAATCCATAATTCATAAATTGTACTGTAATAGTATATTATATTAATAACTTAATTAATACATATGTCTTAATTAATAGCGTTAATACTCAAAAGAAAGATTATAGAAAAAAAAACATTTAAAATTAGATTACTTAAATAAACAAATTGAAAGTTTTAAAAAAACGATATTTCACCATTAAATTTTATAATTAACGTTTCATTTAAATTTCAACCAATATAATAATTCATAACATATGATTTTTTTATTATTTTTTATTATATTATACTATATTTATTATGACAAAATGTATAACATGAATTTTTATATTATTATTATTGCAATTGAATTGAACTGATAATTTATTATAACCATTTTTATTTGTATTAAATTTGTATCATCAATGTACATTTTTATATCGATTATATCGATATTTTCGGGACGCAATTAAGTCATAGAAAAAGGTATACCGGGACGCAAATACGCTATGACCTTTTTGAATCTTTTTTTTGCGGGACGCAACTCACCTACTGATAATAATTTTGGACGCAAGTAGTATGCTCCCTTTACAACGAATATCAATGCGAAAAAAGTTTAATTTACGCTACATTAAATATATTTAACATGCCTAATATTATTGTTTACGCATATATAAACAGCTGCAGATCAATCGGTGAATTAAAATAATGTATTGTAATAATTGAATTTATATAGCGAAATCATATCGGATTCGACCGAAACATCATAATATTACCTATTTAAGTTCATCGGTTTATCCTTACACTCGAGTTTTTTCACTGTGTTTAACTTGTTATTTTCTTCATTATGTGTCATATTATTATTGAGATAGTAATCCGAGTGTGGCCGATTTTTGTAAAGAGTTCGAAATCATTTCTTCTCTACGGGTATTAGATTAATTGTGTTTTCCCATTTGTCTTCTGCGGCCGCAGCGTTTGGTTCATTTAATTTCTCCTCGACTTATTGTCTTGAGCGAGTATGTATTCCCACATAGTATATAATATAACCATCATAAAATATAATGAATGGTATACTATACTTACCTGTACATAAGTTGATTATGATTTTTCCAATTTCTTTTTTGAAATCGTTACAATACGTTATTGGAGTAAAATATTAATATCCATCCAAGATTTTTTCGTATCCACAACAAGTATAATATCCTATAAAAATGATGTGGTTGGTTTTTAAAATTCACATACATTTTGATTGTATTGTTTGGATTTATTACGTTTGGATCGTTTCGTATGTAAAATTTGAGCTAAACATTAAAAATAAAGTAAATGCGATTTGGAAATATATACACAGTTGCAATTTGTATTGAATTTATAACAATAATATTAATATTTTTATGATGTTTATGTATTGATATGGCTTAGTTACATTTTATATTATAACAAACAATGGAATTCTGCCTTTACTATTTTATTGTTAGAATACCTTATATTTATAGTATTTATACGTTTCTTTTCTTTATATTGCTAACAAATTTAATAAATACGCATTCTTATAATAATTATGACTTTATTCATATAGAATATATAGGTATATAATTTAATTGTCAAAAGTTATTTTTATTTCTGTTTAAGACAAAAAATAGTTGATTAAAATATAATAAATCCTTAACGTGAACTATTGAAAATAAAATAAAAATTGAAAAATTGTTCTGGGGTATAGTAGGGTGGGATAGTGACCTATATTGTCATCACAGAATAATTCGCGTATTATGAATTGGAATCAAAGACAAAGCATTATTCAGAAATAGCAACCGAAAAAAGAATGCATGCAAGAAGAGTTGGGAGTTAAAAAGATCCAAAACGGCAATCATTGTGCATGCTTTGTCTTTGTAGTTGCCAATTCAAAATACGCGAATGCCATGTTTTGCAAGGATTTGGCCTTTTTGATAGATTTCGGTCGAAAACTGGTTTTGCGTAAAAATTCCCGTTTTCCGTCACTTTTTTTTCTTTTTTTTTGATAACTGTTGGAAAATGTTTACTTTTGACCCCTATTATACACTAAGGATATTCACTTTGCCATCGAAAACTACCCCCAAAGTTTGAAATTGAAGCATTATTTCGACTAGTTAGCTATACACAGACATACAAAAAAAAAAAAAAAACATACACACATTATTGTAGAATCAATACATTCATCACTCCGTTCAGAATCTAAAAAAAGATAGTTTAGGTAAATTGTATTTATATTATAATAAGATTTTCAGTTTTTTCTTAATTCAGTTGGTTGATCAAAAGTTGTTTACTATGTACAATGGATATAACTTAAAAGTCAACACTGAACAATTATAGAAGTATGTATGTGAATATTATGATCATTGGAAATAGATTAAAATTAGACTAAATGATTGAAAAAGCTATCGTGTGTGTAGAAAAGTATTATACCAAACGTATGAAAATATATGAAGTTTTAAGTTCTTAGGATTAAAGTTTTTTGAGTTACATAAAAATAACTAAAATGAATAAGCCAAATTAGGTATCTGAGAAAAAGTTGTTAACGAAGTGATACGTATTTTTTTTCTTTTTTCGTATGCATTTCAAAATAAGTAGTTGAAAGTATTATTTGATTTTCAACGTTGAGGGTTAGCTCAACCTTCAAATAATCTACCTTTTTTTTTAAATATCAATTATTTAAAATATGAACTTCAAACGTTTATAAAAAACATTGAGATACTTAATGTATATTTTCAATTCAATATTTTTTAATTGCTGTAGGAAAAACTTTGTATTTAATTAATGGTATAAAGTAAATATTCCTGTTTAAAGTAGTTTTTTGATCATTTTTTTTATCTTACTTTGTTACTCATAAGTATCAATTAGAATTATTTTGCTAATAGAAACAACGAACAATGTTGAAGATTTATCTACTCCAAAATGTAATGATCGGACATACAAAAAAAAAAATACATTATTATTGTAAAACTATTAAATTCCTTGCTGCGTTCAGAACCTAAAATATCTCCCGTCGTGTCGTCTAACTAGAGAATTGGGTTTTTTTAGCAATGCTAAAACTATCCGGATATCCGCCGTGTATTCGTTTTATTTTTTGGATGTCAAACGTTTGAATTTCCGAGGTAATTAAGTATAAATAATAATAATAATAATATAACAATAACAATAAAAATAATAGTTATATGGTTGTTATTATTAACGCATGGTTATTATGTTTTTGTACAAAAAATATAGACAGGTCCCATGTATTGTAGTAATAACTAACTTAACTTTATTGAGTATTAATTAAAATAAACATAAAATTATGTTTAAATCAACTTATTAGTTTAGTTCGTATTACTATATTTATATACATAAATATTATATCTAAGCTCTATAAGAGTTCCAGTACCTAGTATAATTGATAAAGTCTAACTTATGGTATACCTACCTAATAATTATTATTCAATCTAAACTCATTGTAGGTAAAGTAATCGAACGAAAATTAATCGTAGTAGAAGTACTCGTTATACCTATTGCACTGTAGGGTTCAAGAGTAAACTAACTGAAATATGCACTTCGATGGTATTATAATAAATGTAAAAACTAGAAATATGCACCAACAATCAAAAATTATAGAAAATATTTAAACAACATATTAGGTTATTAATTTTTTTATAGAATTTTTAAAAAGTGACGTTTATTTATAAATTTTCAATTATAGTAATTACTCTCTATGTTTTGCTACAATCATATCAAGTTGCATAGAAAATTGATTATTTAAAATTTAAATGGTTCATTAATAAAATGGAATGCGCCAATGATATTTAAGGGATAATCATTAGATCACTACTAAATACTATTGAATTTTTTGTTTATGCGACCCGTGACATCGATAAGTAATAGTGACTCATGCTACGAGTCACAAACTCTGTAATTATTAGATAATAGATATATTAATTATGCTTATAAAAAAAAAAATAATTTTTTACATAATCACTTGGAGCAAAATATTATTGTAGTAGGTATCTAACATAAACATTAACCAATTAAAACTATTTATAATTTATTTTTTTTTTTATTTTTTTAGTGCCCCGAATTCCGTTTTTAATGAAGCGCCCCGTCAATATCCCGATTTTTTTTTAAATATTACATTTCAAAAAGTTATACCCTGTGGGTTAAAAAAAAATCCCAGCCCTAATTAATTGAAATAAGATTATTACGAATGTTTGTGTTGATTATATTATATTATGGAAAAATATTCAAATGTGCATACACGATTTCGTAATTTAAACAATAAAATACAGGAAACAGAGATAAGAAAATACATCATTTTAATTGAATGAAAACTAACTCATGCTCTAATTGGTATATAATATTTAATATAGTATACTATTGTGATACGTTATTTATAGACAATAAGTTATAATTTTTATACCGACCGTTTTTTAAAAAAAACTCAATTAAAAAAAAAAATAAAATTTCAAAATTCACGTAATATGATTGTTTCTCGATTTGCATTATTTACTAGATGCACTACTACTAATAAATAAATGTATGGCAATTGATGACATTGGCTAATTGTATAAAAGAACGAAAACTATACTAAGGTTTTTATATTTCATCAATCATACGAGGGTACATATAAGTATTTCTATACAATGTAACTATAAGTCATAGCGTTAATAATATTATTATCTTTAGTAAAATGTAAAATAAACGATCGTCCGATAAATAATAATCTATGGAATTATGCTGGTGACATTTTTTTATTTTGTATATTTTATTTTCCGTGTGAATTAAAAGTAATTGAAACATGCAATCCCGATAAAATAAAAAAAAAATCTTTATCGTTTGATATTCATTATTGGTACTCACAAAAAAACTTGTATGTTACATCATAATATACTCACATATTATGCGTTTATATAGATAGGTAGTCAGGTAGATTAATAATATAGTTTTAAGTATTTTTGACAAGTTCGTATAATATATTATATTGAAGGGCGTGAGAAGCTAAAAAAGAGTACGAAATTAAAAAAAAAAAAAAATTAGAATCAGATATCAATATAGTACTTATATTAAAAACAATATATTATATGGCGTACATGTTTATGATTTATGAACATTTGTGAATGTTTGATAACCTTATAATGTTGATATGAACTTGTACAGTTGTAAATACTTATATCAAAATTTATTTGTGATTTTTCTGTAAGAATAGAAAACGTGTAATTTTTATTTTTATTATAATTATTTTTTTCAATTTTTTTTCTTTTTTTTTTATACCTGAGGCGTTTGTGGTTTCTTAACTGTCGACGCTACCCTTCAGCTAAACCTTATAGTGTGTTTAATAATAATATAATATTTCCAATGAGATAATATAGTAAATCACCTTGCAAACAGCGCGTGCTGAAACTTATCATAGCGTAGTAACTCACACGTTTTGCATTTTCCATCATCTTGTCTGCCACGAATCGCGTTTGAAAAAGTGTGTAATACAAAGTAGTAGGTATTATATATGTTTTATTTAAATTATAAAGATTCGTAAGCGTTTGATTGATTTCAATATCATGTTTGTTGATCACGCAGGCATGATATTTCAATGGCGGAACGATAGCATACATACTGTACAAGAAAATTGATCATTTACAATAAACACAGAATAAAAAATAAACGAAAGAGTATAAATAAAAAAATCAATCTCGACACGCCTCGTGCCCTTCGATGAAAGGTTTTTTTAAAGCTTCTTTTAAAGGTTTTCGTCTATGTAGATATATGTATACAGTGTAAAACAATTTTTTTTAATATTTATTTACGCATATTTCATAATCCACACGTAATGACATGCGTCGGTATTGTGATTACAATCAATGATATAAATATTATACTACTCATAAATTTACACGTGTACGATATTAAGTTATTTATGTGCAAAACAATGTTAACTGTACAACATATATATCATAGACTAGTGATTTTAAAGCTGACGAAAAAAAATTAACATAATATTTATCTATCTATATTAACTGTATTAATGTAGTTTATGTATTAAAATGTATATATATATGGAATACAAAAAATGTTTATTAAATAGGTAAGGTTAGATATGAAAGGATGTTCGTCAAATGATGTTTTGTAGACAAGAAATTTATTTTTTAAATTATTATTTTTTTGGTAAATTATAAATGCTTATTAAGTTTTTATCGTATTTTGTCTTTACTTGTTTTAGTAAGATAAGTAAGTACATTGAAATTTTATGTTTTGCTCAAATTCCTCGGTTTTCAAATGTGGCCTTAAAAAGTACTCATATGTATATTGGTACAATATTGGAAACATGACGTACATTGCGCCAGCACCGCCCATTAGGAAAATGTCATATTTTATATTATCAATAATTAAAATTTAAAAATTTAAAACGCAACGTACGTTGCGAAACATGATAATATTGCGCAACGTATAATTTAGTGTATTTTTAAATTATTTATTTTTAAACATAAAATACGTGAATATTAGACAACTTTTTCAATTATTTACATTTAGTTTTACAAAACTTCATTATCGTGTTACCTGTCCGAATTCAATTTTATTGATGAATCTAATCAGTTTTCGGTTGCTTTTTCTATCGGCGCTAGTATTTATTTTCCATATTTAATGTATTATGTAGATTCATTTTTAGAAATGTACCTATATAATATCAGTTAAAAGACCTGTCATAATTTATAATTGCTTAGTTAAAGAATCGGGCTATAAATTTTTTGTTTAAATAACATTCTGGCATTTGTATTTATTTGAATAAAATTTGAGGAAGACGATTTTTGAACCTATAAATTCTGATACAGTGGTTTCATATAATAAAATAATATCCCATATAAATTCCCTATAATTTTTTTTTATTTTATCATGCACTTAACTTCTGCACTGTAGAGTAAACTTAACTACGTATTGTTTGTTTTGTCTTCTTTATTTTTCTAAGTATTATAACCCTTGGAAATATAAATATTTTATTAATTAATTTTTGATCGAAAACGAAAGTGACTAAGGCATTTACTTTGATCTTTTATTATACCTATGTTTTCTGTGAAAAACACATGGGTATGGAAGACTCTGAGGACGTACTGCATATTAAGTAAAATAATTAATATAATACAAATGTAAATAACCACATAGTGTACTTATGGTAGTGTACATTATGTTTTTGTATTTTGTTATAGGCATTCATTTTACGCATAATAATAGCATTGGTAAATCGTAAATGTAAATTAGATCTACGAAAAAACTCTATTCCGGAAAACAATACGGTCGTATTCATATACCTAACTTACAGCAATTATATAACGAGGATCAACCGAACGGTTTTTGAAAGAGAGATAAAGAAACAAAATCGTAGCCTGTACTCTGCAGGTAACAACGTATGTGTATAGTATTATAAAGGCGTATTGTGGTCTATGCTTAACCCTAAGAATAAAAATATAAGAATGTAAAACCTGATAGGAATGTATGATTTTCAAAAAATGTAAGGAAGTGGCTGTCCCTGCTGTCCAAAAACAAACAAAGCCTCCTAAAAAAATTTTATTACGAGTTTGTGATTATGGATTCTGAACTGAGCAAAGAATGTATTGTTGTATTCGTTTTACAATAATTTGTGATATTTTGTTAGTATGTTATTCATCTTTACTTGGATCAGAAATTTTTCAAATATTTTTAAAATCGATGATGGTTTTTTGTAAAAAAACTTATCTTGTACCAACTAAAACCAAATGGTTCAAAAATAGGAAATTCAGAGTAATTTACTTATTTATTGAGAAATACATTCCAAATTAACATAAAAATAGCATAAATTATTACACAACACCATTTTGTCTACAGAATCGAGTTTGTTTTTGTAATAAAGAAAAAATAACTTTAAAGATTTTTTGGCATTTGAAATATTTAAACAAGTAACAGTAAAAGTAAAATGTTTTATACTTACTTATTTATATTATTTTATAGGGATTTAAATACATTTTGTTTTATGTTTATATATACATATATTTTAATAAGATTACTAAAAAAAACCATTAAAATTTAATTGATTGATTTTATTTCATTATTTTCACCATTCATTATCATATATTTTGAGCATTAGTAATATTTAATATTCACAATTAAATGGGTATCATAAATGTTACTTCTTTAATTGGACTAATAAATAGGTACATTAAATATTTCTACGTTAGAATTATAATATAACTATTAGTAGTATGAACGGTATAAAATGCGAACCTAGTCATTATTTTTAATATTTCGACGATTTTCATTGTTGTTCTACTTTCTACAGTACAGGCAATTGAATGATTTAATTTATTTTCTAATTAAACAAACTGTCGAAAAGTACACTTAAATGGCACGTTACTTTAAAAACAAATAAGTCGATGATAATTTTTTGTATTTATTGTTATTAGTGTAATAAAAGCTATTGGTACCTTTATCTGTTTATCGTATAAATAAATAATAGTATAATTGATAAATGCAATCATTGTTTACGTGTATTATATTATACTATTTATATTATACTAACACACACGCGCTCTCGATTTAAACTCGGAAAAATAACAAAACGAAAAAAAAAAAAAATTGCCAAAGGCTGTTTATGATATTATTTTCTATAGATCCGTCTTACTAATTATTACGGGTAAGCGCGCGAGTGTAAAAATCCTAAGACAATATACGATATTACTATAATATATGAGCTCGTACGTCATTCACCAGCAGACGTGTAAATTATATTATACGAGTCACATAATATAACATAATATAATACGCGACGCCAAGACGGAATTACCATGTGAGTGTGTGTATATATATATATATATAAATCTTCTAATTGCGTTTGACTTTACCACTCGAGACAACCGCAGAAAATGTATACCTACCGCGTTCTTGGCCCGTCCACGGTAATGAGTTTGGGCGTTTTTTTTTTTTTTTTTTTTGGGCACAGTCGAGCCGACCAGCGTGTGTAATAATGTATAATATAATAATAATATATTATTATTATATTATATTTTATTGTTTCCGCAAAACATGACTCTGCCGAATTCCGATATGGACCGCATTTCTCCACGGGCGGCTGCAATATTATATTATTATATTATTCATGGAACTAAAGACATATATATAGGCACCTATCTATACTATAATACGTTATTATGTAGAAAAGATTTGTTTTTAGATTGATATTATATACAGTATAGGTAGGTATTATCGGTACTCGCATAGCTATATCATACTATTATAATACTGCTCGTACCTAATACCTATAATATTCATGGTAATGTATTATAACGTTTTCACATTTGACGCGTACTTTTAGTACAAAAACTTGTTTCCTCGAGAAAAATGATCACGCCGTGAAATCGAGAGATTTCAACAATATTGTTTTTCTTTATCTGAAAGTCAAAAACTTTAGGCGGATCGTATTTGCCTTCGAACTAAACATATACATTAAGTAAGTATATACTATGTATAAACACACTATCTTCAGAAATTGTAATGATTAATTATTGTTGTATATCAAAACGATTATTTAGTTATTAGTTGCACATATAGTATTTTTTCTGGAGAGGAGGATTATAATGATTGATTTAATCATAAAAATTGTAAAAATAGGTCAAAATAATTTTTATGAACTAAGAAATCACGTGAGAGATTTGTAACCTTTTAACACTCCCTTGGTGCCAATGTATGGTATAAATTATAGATAGTTAATATAAAGTTATATCGTAATATTTTAACTATACCGTAGTTTTGATAGGTGCCAAAGCCAATAGTATTTAAATAATTTATAACTTATTAAGCCATTCATAGTTTTTAATAAATGATTAATAGTAATATGTTGTTATAATGATATGTATTATGTATCACATATATAGATAGCTTAGTGAACTTTAAGATTTAAATAAATGTTATATAGAATATAAAATATTATCCTTATAAATGTAATGAATAAGTATTAATATTATATAAAATAAAATAAAATGATCACGCTGATAATACTTTATCAGTTTATTCCACCAATGATGGGATCTATAATATGTTTGCTAAAACATTAATTTATATAGATATGATTTCATGCAGAAAATGTAGTCTTTATCAGTTGCAATTTACCTTTTCCTTACCTTCAAATTTCAATTTATTCATTATTATTTATTATACACAATACATTTTTAAATTTAAAACTCAATAACATCGAATTTGACGTATAAGGTTAATTTGTTTTAATAACGTGACATATAGAATATAAATACATAGGTACGTTGAACGCGTAGTGTATGCATACATATTATTGTGTATACAAAAAATAATTTAGTTAAAAACTAATTTATAATTTATATAATTTATACTAAAAGTTGACGGGATATTAAGTTTTATAATTTTGTGATTTAAAAAAATCGAATCTCTGAAGTAAACTGTAAATTACTAAAATTTACATACCTAACTTAACGTTCCTAAAAATTGTAAACTAGCCAATATTTGTATTTTCAATAATTATAATTAAGACTAACTTCTATGTAACATAATCATGTTTTCCAATAGCCTATATCGATATTTTATTAAAAAAAAATTTGGAACTGCGATTGTAATATATTTTGTATGGCCAAATTCAATACATTTAATCAGAGGCTCTAACAATATAAGAAATATATGAACAGTAATGTAGTATATTATAATCTATAATATGAGTGTATATCTAGTTTAAAAACTTAATCTAATGATAGAAATCTTATGATTTGTAGTTATAATTTTCAGTTTTGTATGGTCCAGCTAGGTATATTTATTATTTTTTCCAAGCTTTTTGTGCAACTTTAACATTTATAAGACGTAATTTTAGTTCAGTTTCTGGTAGAATTTCATCAGTTGTTGATTCACAAAAATAGAAAACAAACAATTGAATAAATTTACTGTATTAGTATACGTAGTGCTAATATTGTTTTAAAGCAAAGCGTATATTTTATGATTTATCCATGCAACTTCTGGACCGGGAGCAACGTCTTGTCCTTAAGGCGAACACTTAATAATATTATACACAGGAGTGGTTTTTTATATTATATATTGCGTGTATATAATAGCATAGTACATATATATATACATACCACATACGTACAATTAACGTGATGTTTGACCAGAATACGGTGTTGTGTGAAGGAGTGGGTGGGCGGGTGGGTGTAAAAATCGCACACACTTTTATAATATATGCAAATAAAAGTGCTGAGAAAAAATATCGAACAGTGTGTATATAATAAATAATAATATACATCGTAGTTCGGGTCGTGTAAAAATATCTACGCAGAGAGGTTCACGGTCACTCAGGGCGTGTCCTTACAGTCCTAAGTGGATTATATAATATTTCTAATATACGTATATGATATTATTATTAAAAGAAAAAAATAAACATAACGGATAGGACACGATACCACTTAGTGTACACACGAGAAGGATTTACACGAGCGAGAGGTATATAATGTATACTAATATACACCTACTGTTTGAACCGAATATCTATTAATTTATGTAAGAATTTCTCGCAGAATTGGCTCGTTTATATGTAAAATATTTAATAGTAATAATAATAATGTTACTCGCACATAAATGGTACATAGTTGTTGATATCCAATGTTCTAATATATAAATTAATACATGGAATGATAAGAAGACGTGATATCTGCAGTATTGTAAATGATTTAAGTTCAGCATTAAGTTGATTGGTTTCTCCTAATTTTGTTAATTTTAACAAATTCTAGTGTAAATGTCCTTATTATCAAACTTATAATTTATAAAGTTAAGATTATAAGATACACATAGGTACGTATATTATCTCGTCAAATATTTTTCAATATCTGAATTTTAATATGAGCTATTTATTAGTAGTAGGCTTATAGAATATTAAAATTTAAAAATTAACATTTTACCTATACCCCGATTGGCAATGCAAATATCGATAAAAAACCAATGAGACAACATACCTATATAGATAATAGTATTTATTTTTTACAATAAGTTGATTTTTACTTAAAAATGATAGAGCCTATACAGTATCAAATTAACTACTAAAGGGAACTACCTAGGAGAACGTGAATTCAGCATGTTATGCGTATTTGACGAAAACAACTAATACGACGGGTTCATGTCCTCATAATTCATAAAGATAAGATGCGCGTGAGTGTATTGACATGAACCGGTGTATGCACAATATGTTATACAGAGTGTTTGTCGTAATTATCTTACAAACTCATCTCTCATACGCAGGTTACATGGAATATATTATAATGTTCCTATTATCTACTTATGAATCATCTACTTGATTACTACCTTTTATATTTGGTGACTGTAATAATTAAGGTTTTAAGATATTTTTATGCATTGTCCCTTCATAAATTGGACATTATGTGTTTGTAAGGTGTATCCACTCTGTGTTACAAGTAATTGTTCTCTTAAGTTCGGTTATGATTTAAAAAAAATCATCAGACGGAAACACACAATGCGGCACTCCGTATACTTATGGTAGGACGATGAGAAGATTATTTGCAGGAGTCGTATCATACATATGTATTTAATATTATATAAATATGTGTAAATACCTGTGATTGTAGTTATAGTTAACACAAACATCATTTAAATTATTCATTAGCCAGTGGCAGAACCAGTAACCAGTTACTGGTTATTATACTTATTATTTTATTTTTCCTAATTTTTTCAATACGCGTCGTAATGATAACTGTATAATAACTGACCGCCTAAATTATCTAACGTATTGCGCGTCATATTGTGATTTAACACTCAGCGCGCGATGTCCGAGACGTGCGAAAATAACGACGGCGTTTAATTCCATAAAGTCCCGCAGTTCTTCTGCTTCTTCGCCTTTCTCTACTTGCAACCACGTGGGGCAGACTATCTCCGCCCTATAGTTCCAAATCTAATAAAAGTAAATAAATAGTAATATTTGTTCAATAACAAGTCGGAGGTGTCATCCTTTCGGCTTCTACGTACATTTAATAAACACACACACACACATAATTTTATAACATTAAATTATAATATCATCGGTGTTAGTTATGCACCAGAGTATGTATATATATATATAACATAAAAAAAAATGATTTCGTAATATATATTTTGTCTTTATTATACAATCTAGTTTTTATACACATTTCTACGAGATAAATCACATCACAGTTGCTGCTGATGAGGATATACCTATATATTATATTTTTATTGTCTATATCGTTTTATATAATATAATATATTGTAGGATATATGCCTAAGCTGTCGAGCGAATTAAAATCTAAATGTATCAAATACACATCATACACAAAAATTATAATAATAAGTAACAACAATAATATTCAATTTTTAATTACACACTATCTAAATCTATATCTATTTAATATAATATGTATATTATATTATAATAATACTATTGGACGTGTTTTGTAAAGGAAAACAAAATAATTGACTAACTACGCGAAGTATCTATCTACTTTAATACTTATAACTAGGCATATAAATAATTTAACTCATTTTATCATAATATATAATTAACGTAAACCATCTATGACGGATAGTTAGTAATAGTTAATGTTAAAACTAGATCACTTTCACTACAAAAAAAAAAAAGGGTCGATATTTAATAATAATACTAATGCTAATAATATTGTAAAAGTAATGTACAATTTTTTTTTTTTACTGATACATATTTTCTATGCAAATTATGAAGCTGTATAAATACTATGTACAAAATGCAGTAATAAATTACACAGTATTGGTAATTAGTGTAATCAATACATCACACAGATTCCCATACGTATTTGCGTTACAAAATATAATTTATAGTAAAAATAAATATATTTTAAAAGTGATGAAGACGTTTAATAACATAGCAACTGAGCATCTTGGTTTATTTTATATATAGCACACCGATTAAGTCTGTAAAACAAAAACACAAATAATTAGAATAAGTAGGCAAAGCTGGCTTAAGTATAATGATTGGCAAAATACTAATTTGCAGTTCAGTTCGAGCACGTCGTCATAATATCATCAATATAAGTAAATGTAGCTTATTATAATAATAATTGATAACACCACGGGTAAAGTGATGTTATAATTTAAACTGACAGTTATTATAATTTTATATTCCGAATCTCTGTACGCGTACCTATATTGTATGTACTTGTGATATTAGATCATAATGCACACTTACAATATTATAGTTTTTTTCCTGTGAGCATATGATGTGTTGTCGCTCAGGAGAATTCTAGTGTCGAACTCAAACATAATATAATATGAAACGGGGGTGGTCAACTTGCCTAGTCTAATTTATAAAATCAAAATTTACTTATTATTGTTATGAATTTTAATATTTTTTTTTTTTGATAAAAATTTATAAAAATGTACTAAATGCTCGTTTCGCTGCTTTTAGTATATTATTGTCATTCATATTATTCTACTTTGCTCGAGCATTAGAGGTTGGTGAAAATAAATAAAAATAAATAATCCGTCGTCACTCACCCGTTGTTTATAAATGCGTCACGATGATCTCGTCGTCGATGTCGTCCTTCTCGTCGTCGGTCTCGTTGACGGTCTCGTCGGGCAGCGGCTCCGACTTCGGGTCGTCGGCCAGCCGTTTGAGCCGCCTGGCCTTGACGCTGTGCCGGATTTCGACGATTATGTACCCGACGAACCCGACGAACAGCACGACGCCCATGACGTACAACTTCTTCCGGGCGCACAGGTGCGTGCTGTACGCGTACGCCACTACGAAGCCGGCCGACTCCCACAGCCGATAGTTACTGAAAGCCGCTTCCTTGTTACGCCTAAACAGCGTCCCGTAGATACCTGCAGGCAAAAATGACGTTTTTCAAATTTTTCCCATCATAATGCTTATATAGGTTAGTTTATATAGGTAATAGGACGTTATCGGAATAACATAGGCCTCAGGGTATACAGCCGCCTCTAATCGCGCAAGCTGAGCGATAATAAGCACCCCGGTCATTTGGAGGGGGCGCGAAATTTGTGATCCCGGGAATTTCTATAGTTTTAAAATTTAGAGAACTGCCAAATTGATTTGCGTTTTAAACTAAACTAATAATTATATAGGTAGTTTTTTACTACACAACGATACGTTTTTTTTATCTTTTCGATTTGTATCCTTTAATTATCTTTTAAAAACAACGTCAGACAGAGAGGATAAGATGTTCATGTGCGTGACTTTTATACGGCTCAAACTTAATATAGTAATTACTAATTACTGATTGCAATATATTTTTTATTTTTATATAAACGTTGCGATGGAAAATAAACGTATCCACCACGCCGTGGTTATTTTTGTGGTTAATGATTTGGCTTATATATTGTATAATATGAAAGTTATCGTTAAGTCGATACGTTGGTTAAGTATCATACATTTATTAAATATGATAAAAATGTATGCTGAATTGCACAATTGTATAGTTAATTTAATAATTTATTAAAATTTATTGACTAATCACGGGCTACTAAATTTAGTTTCGAATGACCATTAGCCAACTGTTGATACATTGAATGTTTAATGATTGCTTATGTAACCCATTACTAGCGTATATATATTTTCTATAACAAGATATTTTATTTTATTTTTTTTATAATCTAATTCTTTGAAATTAAAACAAATTAAATATGTTAATTGAATAAACATTTAAATTAATGCAACCTAAGCAAAATCGATTAGTTATTGTTTTCAAAGTCAATATCACTACACAATATAATTTTACCTATTATATAACACGTGTACATTAGCTGCCACCTAATCCCTGCAGTATCTTACAATAACGCGTCGAAAAGATGACTTTTAACTTTGTTTTTTTTTTACGTACGTTAATTATGGGAAGCGCAAGTTATCGTCTGTTGAGACAGAATAACTGGCGATTTCTGTATATTTTTTTAATTACACACGGTTGGTATATAGGTAGTATGCATTTTTGATTTCCTTTTAATAATGATTAATGAGCGTTGTTTAAAAGGTAGGTACATTGTTTTTTATTCTACTTACAATATGGTTGTAGCGTACAAGAATAACATTATAATTACTATTTATATACTATATATATATATATATATATATATATATGATGTAAACACATAGAACGACTTACATATATAATATAATAAATATGTTCTATGTACGATAATCCACATATATTATCTATTGACGCAATTTATACATGAATACGTTATTTATTTTTTATTCTATTTCCCCGTCAATTATAAAGTGTATAAAATTAACAATTGAAAATTAATTACGTCAATTTTTTTTTGACTACTAAATATTATTATAAAATCTTCTTTTATATCTGATAATTATATATTTATGTATAATATGAATACGCCCATTATTTCGTCAAACGTGGTTGTGAAATATACGAGTAAAAGTACTAATACCTTATTATAATACAGTTAATATAAACGTCATTACTTCTATTTTCGACAATTTTCATCATTTATAGTACCTGACCAATATTAATTTACTTATAGTGTATAATGATTTTTAAATGGCATAAAATAATTTATATTTTAAGCTACGCGTATATTAAATGATAATAACATATTGGAACGATATATTTAAATAGGTAATCATTACATGATGATAATATAAAATTTTTTTTTACTTAATAAATCATTTATTCTGACACATGATAAACGATAATGATCGTCAACCTACAATTTTATTCTTATGCTTACTGTACAACTTAATATGTACGTAATATAAAAATGAAGAATTTTGAATCCAAATAATTAAATAATTAATGTGTAATTTAATTTCGGGTATATAATATTCAGTAGATAGCGTGTCTATGATGGAATCCTCACCTTGGTTTTTATTTTTGGACAGTTATATACAACATTTTGAAATACAATTTAAGATGTTAAGTATACATAAAAATTTAAATGCTATTTATATACGTAATATAAATTGTTTTTTATTTTTATACAGAGGTATATTTATTGTCCAATTGTCTTGTTAAATGTAACACGATATTGTATTATACTTATTGTGATGACCGTTTTTTATTGTCCTTGAATGATACAAATTTGATACTCGTTATTTCATTACATTTTTGTGTTTTGGAATATAATATTTTTATGTAATTTAAAGTATTTACATCACTATATCTTAGCCAAATTTTATTTTTTTTTTTAAATTGATAATTCATATTTTATAACTTAATAGTAAGTTCATTGAAAAAAATAATAAATAAATCGCATTTTTCTTTATATGTATTTAAAGATCATGTTTTTGGAATAGTATTTACATCACATGTTTAAATGTTTTGTTTATTTTACGTGGTTATTAAATATAGATGAAAAAATATATAGTATATATCATATCGCTGTTTTAAATTATTTTATACTCGAATATGGAACTAAAAATACGGATTATTATAAAAAAAGCTCAACAATTTACGAATTAACTAAGCGTATAATACTGTTATAATAATAATAGCCTCGCTTCGATTATTTTGTATCTCCTAGTCGTCTGTTGCGGCTTATAAATGTATACATTAAAGACTCCTATAATAAGACAATTGAATTTTGCCTCGATGACTATATTATTTTGAACATGTATATTTATGTTTATTATTATACATTTAACTATAGTATAGGCATACCAACATTCCTTCTATAGAAATTTATTGTTGATATCAAAAAACAAAATACTTTTTTAAAATATCATCATGATATTGATAATAAATCGTTCAATATTATGCGTATGCTGAATGAACATCGTTGCATACTGTTATTATATTATAATTATTATTGTTTCGTTAGACGATGAGCAGACTTGAAAAGATTCGGTTTAGTAATATATATATATATATTATGTATGCATTTTGTATATTATATATAAGATAATGTACATGGTGTGCGTGCTGGGTATGCCTTACGGACGTATCGTCAAAGATCGGATTATGTATTTTATTCTCTCCGCCTATAGTACCGCGGTAGTGGTTTTAAGTGGTGGTTGGGGTGGGAGTTGACAAACGTCCAACCCCCACACCTTATTGGATTGTACTTATACTTTATTTTTTACAATATTGGATAAAGTATGTATTATAATTAATCATTTTCTAAATTATTAATATATTCTACCATAAAAGTTTGAAATCATTATTATATCATCCATATCTTTCAAACTCATTATCATGGACTTATTTTCCTCGATATACAAAGTTGAATAACTCGTTCAAATTTCGATTTTGATAAGTCAACATTTTCTGATGAATTATCCGTTAAATAATTCATAGCAGAAATAGAAAGTTCTTGTATCTTCTAAAATAGTACAAAATTTCTCAAGGGTTTGAAAATATGTTGTTTAAGTGTACTTAAAATTCCAAAAATCATATTTTGAGGCCGAGCAAGCTTGGTGAATCACCTAATATATAATATACCTATAAAATATACATACTTAAACACGTGCTAGAGTATTGAAACTAATGATTTTTACTGGTTCATACAATTAATAATACTAATACAACGTATAATTTCCATAGTTAATAAAATAATTAAATGATACGTTTTGATAAAATACTTTCGTGTTAACCAACAGATGAATATAATAATATATGTATGCATAATATATAGTTAAGTACACTATAACTCTATATACATGTTATTATTTTTGTATTGTTGACAAATCATGTTCTGCAGTGTTCGTAATGACATTTATAAGAGTAGGTAGTATAGGTCATAGGACACACATTTATATGTATATATATTTTTTTTATAATGAAATACTGCATGCATCAATACGCACTTCAAGTCCGATACAAAATTTAAACAGTGCGGTGACGGTGGCGGCATAGGTTAGGTTCTGGTTTATTCCTGGTGCGTGTATAGTTTGCGTGATTTACAAAAAATACAGGGTGTACGATCAATCATTGACTAGATACTTTAAATAACGATTTAAAATGCAAAAATCCGTTGAAATAATGCTTAAATGGATCGCAAAAACGGACTTTTTAAGATTTTAATATGCTTATATATATATAAATTATATAACATAATTCACGATTTGATCACTATTAAGATTTAAATTAATTATGGATTTTTAATATATAATTTGTCTTAAAGCGCAAGTAAGTGATGCAGGAAGTCTTAACAAAATTAGTGTATTAATATATTATGGCTTATAGTTTATTGCGATTAAATTTGAAAAATAAATGATCTTAACTATTTAGTCTAGAAATATCATTCGAAAACTTTGTATATAAAGTTAAAATAAACACTTTATCAAGCACCCTGTACATTGTTTTTTATTCATAATTTTTTTTATATATATATAATATTTAACGAGTATGAATATCTATTCAATTGGAGGGAAAAATTGCACAACGCTAATCATTATTATTCCGCTTCTGTAGGTATTCAATGAGAAGTCACTAACTATTCCCTACTGTATAATATACAATCGCCCGTAATCCATATAACGTCAACTTTTAAACTATTATGTTGTTATTATTATAGGTACCTATATACACGATAATTATTACTATTATTTGTTGTTTTTATTATGGAAACGACCGTGAACGACTTTTGAAATACCATTAAATGCAAATAATCGCTAAGGAACAGTGCAGGTCGAACTTGCGGGCCCGATACTCATGAATAACAAAATTATAATAAATCATATAACTGCAGTAACAGCAATCCGTAGATCTTGAAAATTTATTGCCGATCGTTTATAAAAATTTTCCAAAGGTGTGAAGGTATGCGATAAATACTTTCATCGAGATGTGTAAATCGCAATTTATACTTCAATTATTTTCCGCGTCTATTAATGTGGATACACTGAAATATATAGGTACCGTTTAATCAACGTTACTTTGTTTAAACAAAGTACAAGTATTTTGCTCAAAACCAAATTTTTGATTTTTGTCATCCTTCATAGGATATAGGTTGATAGTTTATGTAATTTATTTTTTGAGTAAATATGAAAATAAAAAAATTACGTGTTCTGTCATTCTTTAAAGCATTATTATAACACTATAATACGTATAGGTAACGATATTATATTATACATACATATTAATATTATGTTGCATTGTTGCACAACGTTTCGGTTTTAAAATATGCGTTTTCATTGTTTCTGTGAATTGGAGCTTCCTACAATTTACACGAAATAATGATATATTATGTATTCCTGTACTATAAGAATAATGGTTATTTTATTCTTATAGATAGATACAATATCAAAGTATAGAATCGTATAATATCATTTATAATATTATGTATGTATGTGTGAAGTATGTATGTACTCTAACTAGTAATAGCTATTTATTACTTTTGCTTTCTATAGTTGAAAATTGTACAAACAAATAATATGAAATTTTTTAGTTACGCTTTTTGTTTTTTGTTTTTGAATATTTGACCCAATTCTTCTTATGTTATTATAACTTATAATTTTCATATATATCAAATAGGTAGGTACTTGTACATAAAATTATAGACATTATATATATCTAATATTAAACTACAGTTTAAGGGCCCGTAGACCGTTAATCGTAAATTAATGTCGTTTGTCAAGTGTTGTCAGTATTATAGTGTATTCGATAATCAGATATATTATATTCTATATAAGTATTTTTTTTTTAAATGTATACTTAAATTGTGTAGCAAATATTATCATAACTGCAATTTTATTTATATAACAAATCATGTATAGACATATAGCTAATAAATAAGTTACATCAATACATATTGTGTGACATACAACACTTGTAGTTGGAATTCGAAACAATATAATACAAACTACATTATTTAATTTTTAATTTTCAAATGTATTTTCAAGATAGGTTAACATAGACCAAACACAAACGATCTATCTAAAAATTCATACATGCCTAACTAACCTAATATAAATATACGCGTTACAGCTATACAGGATGTCTTATATCTTTATGACTCGTGAAAAACTTCTTCTTATATTTTTGAAAATAATTATACTGTATTAAAAAGTTACATAATTATGATTATATCATAATTATGGTTTGATTATTTTCCAATTTAAATAAATCAAAGATACGAATAATCAAATTTTTATTTACGAATTTTGTTCTTTGATGTATATAAATCTGAGTCATTTATCGAGGTATTTATTAAGTTTATATTAATATTTTATAATTTTAATAACACATTTAATAATTAAATATTCAAAAAAGTAATCCAGCTATGTATGATTTAAAATTAAGACACTTACAAACAGTCATAGAAAATGGTTGGACCGACCGCAGTGTTAGGTATTATTTGGTATTAAGTAATTTGTGAAATCAAGCGTAACAAAAAATTAACTATTCCTAACTGTTACAATATAATGCAATTTACTCTTAAACCGTTTAATTAACAAAAATGAATACAATCTAAATTATACTCATTGATTTACTCAGCTTTGCTAGATATGTGTACAAATATATATTTTCGTATTATTTGAATTAATATTATAATTTTACTGAAAGGGCGATGTATTATAAATTATAATAATATTATATAAACCGTATAGAATGTGTATTATTATAGCGCAGGAAAAAATTAATCATTGGCTAGAAAACATAAATAATAATAACGAGACGATTGAGACTTATATATTAATCTGCCAAGATGTTAGCGAACACATGTACGTGTGTGTGTGTGTGTGTGTGGCCGAAGAGGTTGTTGATCGTACTAGAGCTGAGTAGAGCTAGGAGGTCAAAGATTAACGCTGTGGGACACGTGGAATACTTAGGTCGTCTACAATGGGTTTTACATATAATATATGTATACAACCAAACGGGCGCGCGCGGAAAATTCTGTTTGGCAAGTCATCAGACCTAATGGTCTATTGTAATACCTACGTCACCAAACGCCGTTTTTTTTTTTTTTTTGTATATAATAATGCAAAGATCTTCAGCAATTATTAATTATATTCGTCTCTTCTCTTGTTTAAAATATATTATAAGATATAGCATAGCTTTTTCGCGTCGACCTTGGTATACAATTTATAACGATTTTTAAAAAAATCAATAACTAAATCCATATTGTTTTGATTACTTTGATTGTTCAATAAAAATTTGGGGGTCAAGTTACTCGTACTACAATTTGCAAAAAAATTATGTGTTTGAGAATAAAAAAAAAAGAAATAAAAAAATTTCATTAACAACAAATAATTTAATGTATATATAATTTATAATATCTGATGGAAATAAGTTGTGCAGCACAAATTAGATACTGTATACGGTTAGTTATTAGTAATAAACAATTGATTTAGTCGATAATAAAAAAGTTTATTATAACGCTCAATTTAATTTAAATGTTTTTATCGGCCCGGCATCAAAAATTAATGTCTATATTGTTTATGCAAATCGAGTATTATCTTTGGTATAGGTATTGAAATTGCCTACGCATTATAAAGTTCATTGACCAAATTTTGTTGATAAGTATATCGTTATTGTACTATCTAAATGCAAATATCATCACATAATATGATGATATTGTTAAGTAAGGTTTTTTTATATATAATTATTATTCAACTTTGATGTTCTGAATAATCTACAGATGATCAGTAATAAAAATCAAACGTTGAAGGTTAAAAATGATTCTTGATATTATATTGTTTGTATAATACTAATATACTATATTATATATTATAATAGAAGACGTTTTACCTGTAATTACACACAGGCACACAATTGCTATAGGGTTTGTCAGCAACTTAGATGTTTGTTTTTTTTTTTTTTGTTTACAAGTGTCCAATAATTCTGTGTCCGTAGGACGATCAGTAAAAATTATAATCTCTAAAGTCACCGAATTCCAATAGGACCGATCCTCAAACATAATTTGAAGAATATTTTCGCCCGTACGATTATTGAATAATATAATTATGACAATCCACATAAGAAAAGTGTGCGGACGTGAAATGCCTAATAGTAAGCAGAAAATAACGGACGTTAGGTGCCCGGAAACATAGATACACGCGGTAGTGGACAGAACAATATAAGTAAAACACGGCTGAATTTTAATTAGAGACATGTTGTGTACAGACGTGGTTTTTGTCTGTGCGCCAATGCGGTACGAATGGACGCAACGGATATAGATGGACGGATAAGGATGATGTAATGTGTGGATATCAACGCACGCACGGACGGGGAAGAAAAAAAAATGCGCTTTTACATATTATTATTATTGTTAGTTTTTTAGACGGTCAAATGGCGAGTTGAGTGTGAAAAAAAACTCCGAAAAGACTTTGGCGGCTGCTGCACCTGCATCGACGGCTCTGACGCGAACTATAGTTTAAAAACGCAGGCAAAAAAAAAATGATTTTCCGCTTTTGCGAAACTTTTACTATTATTGCTCGTACAATACGCATAGGTACGTACTTATAAGGATGTAAGCGCGTACCTAGCTGGCACGCCATCGCGTAATTAATAAAAGGCGCACCCGTCAACATGAAAATAATCGTTCGTCGCGACATTGTAGGTATTTATTATTTATAATGCCATATTATACAATATAATACATGGGTATTATAATGCAATGCTGGCAATATTATATTATCGTCCGAGTCAACTAAAACACTTTGAGTTTTATCGAATCTTATTTGTCTTTAAAATATCTACAAGAGTCTAGATGTAAACTATGCACTGCATTAATAACGCAAGGGATTTTTACTTCAAAAGCCTTTCGATAAAAGCCGCCTTATCTCTGTTAATGGACAATTATTGTAAAATCAATCCTAACGGAATAATCAATGCTGTATTGTTGCTGTTTAGTAATTTATTATTAAACATTTAACAATTACGTTTATTATCAATGATCTATCAATGTGGTACCTATCTTAACTCTCAAGAACAATATACGGAATTTAATAAGTTATTTTTAGAAGAAAATCTTTATTGTTTAATAATTACCTAACCGGAAACGACTTAGCAACGGTTGGTAAATTTTCGTCTCTGAGAAATCGTATACGCGCATACAGCTTAGTTTGCAATTTAAAACAATTTGAGCGGAGATAAATCAAATCAACCAACTAATTAATGACGATAGTAACGTCAAAATTATTTGGTCAACGCATCATATTGCAGACTTTTCTAGTCACTGATGCTGCAGTATGAATGTACATGAAAAGGGATAATAAAACATTAATAAATTAATATTTTCTACGATGGAGGCTCGCCTTTATTGTTATTTTCAAATCGCGTATGGTTTTGGTCTTATTTACGTTAGCAAAGTTGGACTATTATACAAAAGTCGATAAACGGTTTTAATTAAATTAATGGATATTTATTAATTTGTAATAACAAAATATGAGCAGGATTTGTAGGTCCTAGTAAAAAACAATATTTTTTTACGTAATTTCGAAACTTGAATGTTTGTCTTTAAATTTAAAATTAACCATCCACTATGGTAAAATATTTTTAAAAAGTAAGTATGTGTATTATAATTGACACTTCCAAGAGTACTTTATGTAACCCTGTAGAATTTTTTTTTATATAATTGTTGATTAAATGATCTATTTAAATGAGATGCAATCAACATTTGAAGTACCGATAAAAATAAAAAATGGCCAAATAATACAAATCGCACACTTATTATTATGTAATTGAGTAATAAGACACTGATAAATATGAATTTTAAATTTTTTCTATGCACCTTTTATGTACAGATATACTCACGTTCCATAAAAGATCTGTGATAATCACTATTCGTACTGTACGTATACTTATCTAAAAATTATTCGGGATAATGAAGATAGTAGAAGATAATATTGTAGAAAAAATGGCAAAAATACTATATTATAAATTATAATATCCGGAACTCGTGGATAATTTTACAGTATCTTATGAAATAATATTAAATGGACGGGAAAATCGTTTAAATGTTGACGATTATATTATTGTAATGATATAATAATAATTCGAAGTATGCGTTTGGCGTTTTCTAGTAAAATTTTAAAATACAGAATAGTGATCGTTCTACCTAAAGGTTATTGGTAGGCAAGTATATAATTCATAATATCTGTAACACATCATTGTAATTTTCTACACGTATGCCGTATTATAATATACACATCGCGTGTAATTTGCACCGAGACCATTAGTGACCATTGACGGTCGTTTTTCTCCGTCTCTGTCCAACTGTATTAAAGTACGTATGGCCGAACGACGTCCGTCTCTCGTCTGCAGCAAAACGGCAGCCGTTTTCTCCTCGGGAGGAGTTGACGATATTATATTATCATCGTATACGTATACGGTCGGATGGAAAAGGTACTTTAACGAACCAACGGTCCTATACGCATATCGTTTAGATACACCTCTCGCAATATAGTAGGTATATTATTATATATTATAATGCACGCGCAACCTAATCCTTACCGGCGGCTACTGTGTGCCTAACCTCTCTCTCAACGTCGCCCGTTCCTAGCCAACGCCAAGTCCGAATCGGTTTTCATCAATTTTTTTCCTACACTCATACGTATATTTTAGTGTGTACTTTATGCATATTACGTGCTTCTGTAGGCCCTATATGGCTTTATTATTGTACAACCATAACAATCAACAACAACGGCTGCTGGATACCGGACACGGCACGCGTCCGAAGTGTGCAATTATGACTGTATAGCGGTACGTATATGATTATTGTTGCGTAGGTATTTGCTACTTGCGTATAGCTGACAGTACTCGTCGTATGACATACGTCGCGCGACGACGACGATGACTCGCGGTGAAAGTACATACGCGAAGTACGTGCTACTATAATATCTGTAAGATAATTATGTAATGTTATGGTCGATATAATTATTATTTTTTACTCGTTGACATTTCGGTCGCCAACTTAGATAAAGTACTCTAATGAATTATATTTTCGTACTAATTAAGTTCAAAAATGTATAGGTTGGTCAAAAAGTGGCGAAGAATCGAATATTATTATACTGTAAAACGACTACGAAACTAATGTTCATATAAGTTTTAAAGACTATGCGACCGGGTCCGAGTATAGAGAATATAGTGACTTTGACTGAAAACGGTTCGAGGTGTAAAATTCAGTAGTATACCTAATGTGAAATAATATGTATTTTGTGTATTATTGAGGTTTTTAGAATTCATGCCCTGATGTCCCTATTGAAATTCTCTTACTTTATTATGAATATATAAACAAATCTAAAATTAAAGGTTAAACATCGCGAATAAACAAAATATCTGATTCGACTTCATTTCCACGAAGTATACGAAAAACAATTGAACTGAACATGACCAAAAAATAATGTGTCAACTCTACGAGTTCCCAGCCCAAATTCTAATATTTTAATAATACGCCGTTTCGTTTCACTCTTTCCCCTCTCGTTAAGATAGAAATAATAATATTAATTTCAAAAAACATTCGCGCGTTTGTTGTTGTCAGGTGACAAGCGCGCGACCTCCGCTACAACGGTGGGTCCTTGATGGAAAATCAAATATATATATATACGAATACGATGCATCAAAACAATCGGTATGGTATCAGCGGGTGACGAGTTTAATCGTTTTTTTCTTTTCCGAACGTCTTCACGTGCCTTTATATAATATACGCAGATAATAATATTCTTCATTTTAAATTGCATTGTGCGCACGCGAGTCGACGGGTTCCCTCAAACACTGCTCTTCGCTGTTGCGAGTTTCAAAAATTATTGTTGTACTTCACGCTTGCATAGTGCATTATGATTTCCGATGTATGCAGTATAATAAACGATGTCGAGTGTACATATAGTCGAATGGATACAAAAAAAAAAATTCGAAATTAATATTTGTTGGTCTTAAATGTTATAGAAATAGTAATGACGTGATCTAAACAATCAAATAATTGTCTTATTTATTTTAAACTTAAACAAAAAAACGAATTTAACGGATTTAATTTGAATTTTATTAAATCGATAATATTTTAGTTGCGTTTACGTGTACAAACTTTTCATATTACACAGTGCCATAATATTTAATATTTTTTAATCGGAATATTAATTAAATATTTAAAAAAAATGTTATTCAATAATAATAATTATTATTATTGCTATTGCTATTGGTGTCATCGTCTGATACCGCCTCCAAAACAGTTTCCGAGAGTATTTGCTAAGTAACTCAAAAGAGTTATATTAAATGATAATATTATTTATTGCTATATATTATGTATAGGTATCGTTGACGTACCTACATGTGTACATTATAATATATATTGTTTCCACGACAGCCTCGGGATTGTATGTAGGTACCTATCCGTTTTCCAGAGGTCAAAGGATAAATTAAACTGTCCACTTGTCATTTGTCGCTTATATTATGTATATCGGTTAGGGACAATGGTCGACTTTAAAATAAAAAAAAATAATAAAAAAAGAGGACAATGCGAAAAATATGTATACATAGGTACATAATATAGAAATAAATCGCCGTTATCGTGATGTTTTCCCCCAAGGACGATATGATGACGGTTTATAGAGGTAAATTAGTTAATGACGACGACAATGGTAATAATGATGATGATGATGATGATAATAATAATAATAACAATTGAGCATCGACCGCTACGTTATTATAATACAAGTAATAAGTATGTATACATATTATATTTTCATCATTTAATTTAAAATAACCCTGGTCAATAGTGGCCAAGCCCGGAATTAACCAACTAGTCATCGAGTTTAACTCGGTAGGCAGGACTCAATTTTTGCAGATGAATAAGAAGTAAAATCAAGTTAACTTTTTAACTCATTTAAACGGGTATTTGGACCGGTAAAAATGCTAAAATTCGGTGTTTACCATATCTAGCACTATCAATGGCGATTAGGAGTGATTTATATATAGATTATATAAAAATGGATTCAAGGTTAACAAAATATACATTATACACGTATGTCAAGATATATATAAATGACTTAACAAACTTTGTTTGTTGAGTAAATTTGCACTACGATGAATTTGATTGTGGCGGAGAGTATACACTTATTGTACCAATTCATCAATAGTAATATCCGTATAGTTTTGGGTCGTCCCGATTCTACATAATATAGTTAAGAGGTACTGATTGTGACATTGTTTTTGACAATTATCGACTTTGAAACAGCGCAATATTTCTATATATGAATTAACATTGATTAAATAAAAACGTATACCCACTCAGTAAACCAAGCATCATTTTCGCCACAAAATAGCTTATGAAATTATTTTCTATTATTGTTCTACAGTAGAATTTCGAATTGGATAATCGTTAAATTTATTTTTTTAACATTTTCGATTGGATTTGGCAGGAATATTACACGTAACTTAATGAACGAAAAGTGATGATCAGATGCTATGCAAAGTGTATTGCGCGCATAATATTATAGAAGAAATATAAATATATGTATCATTGAACAAAGAACGTTGACTAGCGCCATTATTTATCTATATAATAGTTATTGTATTTATTATTTGTCTTCAGATTATATAATACTGATTTAACTTCACATAATATTATGCGTGTTTTGTGGCTTCCATTTATATAAATATATTACATAGTATGATGATTTTTTATACCTACGCATATATTTTAATCACTCAATTCTTCGCGCCGTATTTCCTATAATAGTGCAAAAAACCAAATTTAAATACGGGCCATCGTACCTACACAACATATACGCTTTATATAGGGGAACGCCTTATCACTACTTTGTACTTGACAAATTATATATTTATTCTGACGCTCATTGTTTTGGCGAAGGTTAAATTCCAAATTATTTCTAAGTATACACCCAACGCCTACGACTCCTATGTTATAATATTTTCTATAATGAGTGATGTGCAGTTGTTATTGCTACCGCGTGGAGGTTAAAACCGTATTTGTTTTCGGTAATTAATTATATATGTACCTATGTGTATTAAATACAATATACATACATATTACATATATTATAATATTTTATGCTTATCACTCATACTCAGAAGTTTATATAATGTGAAGTGTCTTGAAGTCTTTCATTACATTATACAGCTGAAAATATTACATATTCTGCAACCTAATATAAATTATAAATAACTATTTAAAAAAATGGTTTTATGCACATAACCATAAAATATCAATATTTTATTAGGTCATCATGCCAAAAATTGTAATAATTCTACAAGAATTTATTTAGCATTTTTTTTTTTTTTAAGTAAGCTTCTGTATTATTAAAAATATAGGGGAAATAACAACAAGGAATATTCAAATTTGATAATTCTGGTAAAGATAACAGGTATAATTTAACATGCATGAGAATAATTTATAAATTCATAAGATAATAATTTATATTGGTGTATTTTTATACATATACCTATTATTATCTACAGTTCTGAATTCTAGTTGCCTATATAGGTATACTATAATATAGTATATAGTATATAATATAATATATATAGTAAAAATTAAAGCACGTGTGGTTTTAATCACTTTCTTTTTTTGGTGTGTGATCGACTTGATAATATCAAGTCAACTAACTACCGCAATAAATACATAACACTATGTTACTATCTATAAACTGCTACCTTATTTTAATTGTAGACTAAATCATATTTTAAAATTCAGCACTCTCTCTCTCTCTGTGGCGTTCTTTGCGATTAATCAAATTTACATTTATTTTATTACAGGATGACTAAAATGTCAAATGCATTTTTCAAGCCAGATTTACTTACCGCTCATTTGAGTCTGCCAGACGGCGTCACCGACGCCCCACAGTCCTGATATAGTGAAGAACAGTTTGGGGTTGTTGGGATGAGGCCGCCACACAATCAAGATCCATATGAGTATCGAATGGACGACGAAGCCCAGCGCCATCAGTGGCAGTCTACCGATGTATTTCATTATGGTGCCGAACAGTAGCGAGCATATTGCATTGACCACACCAAAGCATATCATCACGTACCCGACCGATGGAATACCTAGGGCGCAGGACACATATGCCTGAAACGAACACGGTGCATGAGTAAGTCAACATTATATAATACACAATACTTATTTTGGTCTATTAATTATTATAATATTTTCTGCAGATTTTGAAGAGGAAAGTTAACAATGGATCATATTTTACCAACAGAGAAATAATGGAGAAATACTATGAACATGATTAAGACTTGTTCATATTTTTGTAGACTTCAAGAGAGTCAACAATAGTGTCAATATAGGCATCAACATCAAACATGAACAACGCCGAGGAACTAGAAAATCTTAGAAAAACCAATTAAAATAACTGGAATGTGTAATTTAAAAATACACAGTAAATTACGTTACCAAGAGCAATAATTATCATTAAAACCTGAAGCTAAACTATCGACTTAAACAGAAAGATATTTTATCCTATACGTTTTAATGTGTCGTTAAAAAAAGTCAGTAAGTCACGAAACTAAGCTCAATGGTGGTAACGATGTATAATGCATGCAAGTAGATGATATTGTAATATTAGGTGATACTGTAAACTATGTAATTAAGGTCACAAAGAAATGAATAAAGTCTAGCCACATAATGAGCCTTGTTAATAACAAAAATATATAAAATATCTACTAATGGCTAGACAAGTGATAAACAAGGAAACCTTTTTGAAATTAAAAAGGAGAATATATAAGAGACGAAAAACAATGATCTTGAAAGGTTGCACTATAAACCAAATAAGTAACGGATAGCTCCTAAAATCAAAACGATTGGAGTGGATAACCAGCACACGAAAAATATAATTTCAATTGTGAAAAACTATAAAAATCATTCAGATGCACTGTAATATCGTTTGTTGGTTATTAGCCTATTATTCTGGTATATGTAAATGTTATATAGTAGGCAGTTAATAGGCACCTACAAAATACATTATTATTTTATACTACCAAGTATAACTGGCAGTTACGCGGTAATACAATTGTACCGTGCACGTACCTATCCATACTCAATATGCATATGTATTATTGTTAGATATTAGGGCTCGGAAATGCTAGCGCTATATAAACACATCCAAAACGTCAAATTTGAAATAAACTTAATTGTTGGTCAGTAAATTGGTGGTCTTTCAGATGTAAGACGAATATGCAATCATACACGGAAAATGCGCAATGCGCGTATGTATATACGTTTTTACGACTACTTTTTACCACTTTTTTGTGTACTATAATAATTATAGTTAGTGTTGATTGTGATGTCGCCACATTTTATGCAAATTTCAATAACCAAATAGTGTTTTTTTACATATATTTTAAATATTTACTTTTTTTTTTTTTTGGACTGTTTGGTAAAAATTACGTCTGATTGCATCGATATACGGGAGCTCGAAAATTATATTACAGGTATACAGTGAAAATCCTGTACGTACACTTATGATACTTATGATAGTGTTTTCTATGATAGATGCACATTATATTTGATTTAAAATGTCTTTGTGTGTCATCAAGTTATTATATCAATTCTAATTATAATAAATGAAATTTTTTTTTCAACAAATATAATATCATATTATTGACTGTATTCGGTATGTTTATACTTTATATATTATAATATGTTATAAAAATAAATATTAATTACAATATGATAGAATGATTTTATTATAATATATAGGAAACGGCGACTCAAGTGACGGATGGAAGTGATGAGCTACCTAATGTTCCCTGAATAAGCACCTGCAGTTTTGATACACGCGATGTTTATTCCAATTGTACTTCAGTCAACCTTAGACAAGTATTATAAGTTATGATAATTTAATAACCATAACCTCGTGAAAAGTTTCGAACAAAATTATAGTAAATTTTACTAAAATAATAATAACCATCTAGAAGAGCGGTTCCCGACCTGGGGTACGTGACATGATCTCGAGGGGTACGCGAAGAAATTATTTTTCGTTTATTCATATTCTAAATTGATATTTTTGGGGTACGTGAAATAGTGGTGAGAGAGGTCTAGGGGTATGTGAATGAAAAAAAGTCGAGAACCGCTGATCTAGAAAGCAGCACACACTAGTCCCAAAAAAAGATGGATATACAATAGTATAGTAGCTTCTACTTAACAACAACGATGATAATAATAATAATAATAATAATTAAAATATAAAATCACGTATGCAATGTCTTACCTGCGTGAAATCGGCTCCGATGAACGCTTGTTCCATTCCAATCCATATGGTGATCGGTATGAGGAGTTGTTGGTACGGTTTTTTCAGTTGATAAGCCGTGGCTGACAACAGTTGAATACCAGAAAGTTCTTGGCTATCGGCACGCCTCTGTTTCTCTCCGTATCTGTACACAGAAAAACGCGTTCAATTTTAATTCACAATAATAATAATAATAATAATAAATAATAACAGTTAAGTAATATTGAATACTAGAGAGAACGATATTTTAATACATTAGATAAATACAACTACTGCAGTATGTCCATCACTTGTCCAAACGTATAATATTATAAATTATTAGAATATATACATATTACTAACTGTTTCAGTGCACTTTGTCACTCGTCTCCAAATTTCAACAAATTATTATCAACTTTACATAATATATTCACTTAGAATAATTATAATATACAATAATTTCTAATAATAATCGACTGTTTGTTTTAACCCGCATTACAAAGGTAACTCAAAAATCAACAAAAAATTGAATTTGATATAAATAAATTTTATTCTAATATATAATTGATTTTTAGAGAACTGATCGTGAAACTATTGAAGCACTCCACTGGCTATTAAACGTCTCCGAACAACGTGGACTATTTTACGAAATCCAGTAAAAATCAGTCCACTAGTTTTCAAGTCTATTGATCTCGGACGGATATACCAACATGCATTAAAATAGAAATAAAAAACAAAAAATAAATTATATTGTACTTTTAAAACGCTAGCTATGTATATGCGAAACAACAATATGTGCGAATGGTTTTTTGGAGACCCCGTCATCGTATAATATTATTACATTCTTAAGATGCCGTCTACGAAACAAATAACACAATAAGTCTCTTTTGTAATGATTCTTGTATATGAATGTATAGTGTATAGGCTTACTAATATATTTAATAAATTTGTTCGCGTTGTCAACGAATGGTATCCCATTTATTATGACGCGGCGTAGTGACTATTAATTATTCTATTCATCGAAATAATTTTTTTTAACCACCTCACGATCACGCGATCAAATGTTTGAGATATAATAGTACGAAGACTTGACGGGACCACCGAACTACTATGTAGGTTCACGAACTAATATCGTAATTATGTTACAGGTATGTCGTGTATATAATATTGTATGTATTACGTCTTCTAAAATACGATATATTTTACTCAAATTATTTAGACGTTTTCGAATATATATATATGTAAGTACACAGGGTATAGTATAGAAAATATCTAGTGATTTAATTTCGCTTAAAATCAAATTCTTATAACGACCGGAAATATTATGTCTGTGCTCCAAATAGGTAATATACCTGATAATAATATGTATACACGAAATCGAAACAGGACAGTTATATTTTAATAAAAGCAAACACTTACTATATATTTATTTTAATTTTACTATTACACACTTATGGTTGTACCGCGTTTTGGCAATGCCATTTTTTTTCTGCAAAACGGAGTATCGCACATGCATATCAGATTAGATAGCATATTAATATATTATATACAGGAACACTGCACGTAGTATTATGACCCGTGCGTAAAATTATGTCATAATAAATGATATCCAGCAGCCTTCTAGACACACAATGGTCGTGCTTTATACTTGTGACGGTAATCGAGCTGCTGCCGTATGGATGTCATTTTAAAGTTGATATCTTTCATTTTTTTTACGAGATTCAAATATTATAAAATAACAGTACAGATGAACAATGCATATCGTAGGCATTATTGCAAAATTATCATTATTTTAAGCGGCGAGTTTGAGCATAAGTTGTAGTAGTTTCAACAGCGTTTTAAGCTTTAAACATAATCCGCATAATTCAACTGACCTATAACTACGAACTTGACTAACACGCGAAATTCTACTTAGACGGTTAATCTACTTTGGTCGATAGAATATCACTTGATCGGTATATTTTCAAACGTAATTCAAACTATACTCTTTAAATATTTCGGATATGTTTAAAAAAAAATCTCTGAAACTTTTGTTAAAATCTATCGTTCGGTTTTGGATTCAATAAGCTACAAACAAAAGGATATCGCAGTTTTTATTATACTTTTGAATAACAAACAATAAATGAAATATTATTTAATTTTATTTAAAAAAAAATCCATAAGAACGTATGGTATACATCGGCAGGTTTACAAAAGTATTTTATTTCCCATAATTATATTTTTGTAATCGATTTCTATTTCCCTATATCTACATAAACATTATAAACAAAAGATTATTTAATTTTCGTAAACCCATACACCATTGATGTGTGAGTCTCACTATGAGCCACTCTATAACAACCTATAGATGTTAAAACAGTAAAACTCCCTTCGAGTTATAAGATATTTATTAATACAACTTTTATTAGAACAGGTTCATTAGTTTCTGAGACTAGACATTAAAAAATGCATTCATGTATAAATGTAGGTATATAGATAGTTAATATATTTATTTGTAATTGTTTGATTGTTGAAAACAAATAGCTTAGAAACATAATATTATTCTATGATTTAATGGCAGCTTTTGATATTCTGTGTTCCCTATTGTATATGTTTTGTTATACATTTATCTTAATATCGATTATATTCATAATGCATTACTTGTTAAAGTAAAAAAAAATTCAATTTATTTTCCTAACTGTTTGAATCCAGTTAACATCGTAAGTATTATCAATATTTTAAGGAAGGATCTATCTAGTGCCTTGAGAAGTTTTTTTTTTAAACTCAGTTATCAAAAAAAAAAAACCAATCAACTATTATAAAAATAAATAATTGATTTTTTTTTTGATTTTTTTTTAATTCCAGCTGTGATAATAATAAATTAAAAAAGGATAATATGTATGATATAAAATATTGTATTAATTTATTTCGATAATTTATAAAAGTTTGACTACAAAATAAATAATGTTACGAACAATTTAAATGTATAGTTATAAACTATTATTTGTAAGAGTATAGTAGACATAAACAAAAATGTATGTAACATTGATAAAATTTTAAAAATAATTTCAATTGTACATTTCTTTATTATTTATATTTTATAATCAAGTGAACGCCATTCTTAAAAAGACTATCGAACCGTTATACGGTTAAAACATCTGACCCGACTCGCCACTGTATGATTATTAATTTATATTTTATACTTACAAGATTTTTTTAATTTACTTTGTATATTTTAATAGTAATTAAAAAAAAAAATAAATATATGTATATAATATTAACAGATGAGTCAAGATTTCAATAGAGACTGTAATAATGACAGGATAATTAAGTGTTTAGTTACAATAGTCGTTCAGTTCTACTCGTATACATAAATATACAAATATGTATACATTTTTTGCAACATTATCGCATATTTTTTTTTTAACTATTACTTTCAGAGCATCTAATTAAAATGAGAATAATATATATGTTATATGTGTGTATTTCAACATTTAAAATACATAATAAACATACATGAGAAATTTAAAATTCACTTGAATAATTTGATGGTGAGAACTATTATAGAGAAATAGATATATTTTGGTATACAAAGTTTATGGCATGTAATTTTGTGCTTAATTAGGCAAACATGTTTTTGGTTATCGAAGTAAATAAATGACTACAACTGATTCTCAACCAAAATTACGAAAATTACCATTTATTTTTACAACAATAGCAATAAAAAAGTAAGATTTAACAGTTGAGTATATAATATGGGTGAAAAATAATAATTTATGTTTTTGTAGGCCGGTAAAGCTTATAATATTAGTTAATTATATACGAATTTAATGATGCCTTTAGATACTCAAATATAGTATAATTTATTATAAATAATTTAAAGCAAATAACTTGAAAGATCTTCAAAGGATGAAAAAATTATTATTACAATCACTAAGGTACTTACAATATACATATAAATAATTATAGATATTTATCAACAGATAAAGTTGCTATAATTATCAAGTCTTGATAATTATAATAATACAATATGCTAAATCGAATTTATTTTCATTGATATTAAAACAATATTAGGGTGTTCTTTAATTTATATTTTTACAAGTAACGAAAAAATATAAAACACAATATCATTAAATTAAGTTTAAAACTTTTTAATAAATAATTTTTCTATATTAATTAGTGTAAGTTATAGGTAAACATAAGAAAGTCGATACAAAAATCAGGTATTTTTTTTTATGCAACTTAATTTTAATTTTCTAACTAGTATTAATGCCCAGCCTTGAGATTAAATATTAAAATAATATAATATTAGGAAAAAATCCTGTTTAAAAGACTCTATACATTATTATTAATTAAAATGGTGTGAAAACTTAAAAGTTGTGTGAATTACACAATGGTGTTTAATTTCTTTTCTATTTATCTTAGTATGATATTTATAATATATATATATGTTACACAATATGTATTATAGCTTTCGTTCAAAGAAAAATATTGCTACATTTTTTTTTTTGTGAAACATCACGACGTAACTCAATGATTATTACCTGTAATTATTATTATAATTTATCGTGTGTATATGTAATATGTACGGAAAAAAACATGTATCAGTGAATTACAATGTTTACGGAAATATAATATCTAGCTATTATTAATTTGTAAAACATAAAATATAGATATTGTATACTGTATAGTGTATATTTTATATTTGCAGTGGTTAAGACGATATAATAACATCCTGTACTAACATACATTTTATCAATTTTTTTTCAGAATAATATTTAATAGCACCCGATTACCTATAAGTATGAAGTATTGAGGAGTTTAACAAGTATAATAACGTTGTAAAGGTACGGAAATGATTATTGTGTATAGGTATAATTTATGTTTAGACTTTTTTTCACCGAAGTCACGGAAACTAATTTTGAGTCGATTAATAACAAGTTAGTTTATTACTTATAGGCGATGTATTATACGAATATTATATAAACATATATAATATTATAGTTTATATACATATAAGTAACCGAAAAAAATGGCTTATTGTATCTCAAAATATACTATTAGCGAGTAGTAGCGAATGGTTATTGGTTTGTATAATTATATATTATAAACTTATTCATAATTTTTAACTAAAGATAATATATTTATATACACAGGATAATCATTAGCTATATTGTATTAAAGTTTTAACTATAGATATTCTATTGAAAATGAGATTCCTCATCCTTGTATCTTTTTTTCTCTAAGCAATGTTTAAACTGAGACTTATAATATTTTCTACACATATATATATACATAGTTAACTCAGAAAAAATAATTAGTAGCCACTATTATTATAAATTTGAACGTAACATTCAATTTTTATGTAAATGCCGAATAGCCGAATTCGGAATCTTTGTATAGTAATGTATTAATATTACATAATATATTTTATACTGTATAGCATTACATAAGAAATTTTGTAAATTTTTCACGAGTAGTGAGTAGTAAACTTTGCTTCATTATTGTATATACAATATACATATTACCCGTGTGCTCCACCCCCATGGATAGTTGTTTGCAAGTTGTGGGGCTGTTTCTAAGTCTTATAGTTATTTCAATCATAAATGCTATAAAGTGTACATACATCATACCTACACAAAACAATAATAAGTAATTTAAGGTGTTTATAAATTCTCATAGATCTACTTATAGATAATGAAAACAATTTTTTTCTCACATCAATATCATAAATTATTCTTACACCCGGGAAATATATTATATAATAATATTATAATGTCGTTAAATTAATAACAATAATAACTGGGCATGGCATTCTGTAGGGTTTCACATCATACAGCCAATCAGAGAGTTACTGACTTATATACTATTTTTCTATTGATTATTATTATTATTGGATGCGTTTTAACCTATCTTAACTACTCGAGTCTCAAGATTAAGCACTTCAGTCGTAGTCAGAACGTAGTGATCTATACTCCAAATCCTGCAGGACTGTTTAAAGCACCAAGCCGTTGTCACATCTCATATACGTCGATAATAATAATTAATTCATCGTCGATTCACATTCTGAGGTGGATCGTGGGCGATTGCTTGACTATAGGTATGCCTCAAATAATTATTTTAATATATTATAATATATAATACACATACGTCGAAATTCAAATTTTACAGGAGAGACACATTTTGTGTAACTATTATTATTATGTTCCCTTTTCGAAATAAATGAATTAACATACACGTCATAATGTTATAATAGCAACACGTAGATATGTTGCGTTTTCATGCCAAATAGTGTGTTTAGATACAAATAACATATTTTTAAAAAATCTAAAAATGTCAAAATATTGGACATGCTCCCTAACTAAAGTGGTTGTAAAACCAACCTCCAGCAAACTGTCAGGTATAACAGTAAAAAATTTGGTGACGATACGTTTAAAGGTGTGCATTTCTAATCGTGACAAAAAATCGGGACTTACTCTTATAGTATAGATTATTATTATTTTTTTTTTTTACTGCAGTCGATTACGTGTTTAGTATAGAGGTGCTATGCGAAATTATCTGAGCTTTTTTATAAGTGTCTTTAGAAAAAAAATGTGTATAATATGTTATATTATTTATTGTCAAGAGACTATTGTGACTCACACATATTATAATAATACCTATCTATGTAACTATATTGTATATTATAATGTAAGTATAACACATTCATATTTTCGCTTTCATAATAATATTAACACAATAATTATTATGTCGTTCGGTCACGTTTTCTCGAACAACAAAAATAGAAGCCTGACACACGATTTATAATAATTTACACGTATTTTTACCATCACAACGCCCGCGCCTAACCGACTTCGCGCGTTTCCGTGTCGAGATTTCGATCCGGTCTGCGACCATAATCCACATTATTGTATAAAACACATGTGCTATCGCTTGACAATAAGTCATTTTTCTCCTATCTTCCTCGTCTCGGGAAGTCTTCAAGTAATCACTTTGCGTGCAGTATAAACACACTCCATGTATAATACTATAGACACGTGTTCGTTGTTGGTTTGTATTGGTATGCAGTTTTTCACCGTGTCTGAGACTTATATATTGTTAATCGACAATTGTATATGCATAGCTATAAACTTGCCTTTAGTTTAAAACTCGGCATACCTATAATAAATATTGGCTATCTCACTGACCATAAATATAGTTTCCGAGTGCTCGTAAGTCAGTGGAGGGCTGCGTTTTCGAATCAGTGCAAAAACCACTCTGTACTCCCAACCCCTACCACTTTCTACCCAGCGCCTCTATGGTTGCAAACAATGGACATTACAATCATTATCATTATTATTGCGCACACGCAGTCCTCGGTACTTAAGACTTTCTCCGCACATATAATAATACTATATTTACCTATTACACATATACACATATATATTATTATTTATGTGTCTGCGTTTAACGTATATTATATCGAAGACGAGTTGGCGCATACCGCGCATATTATCGTGTGTTTATTATTATTTGTTTTTTGTTTTGTGTTCCTTACTTTATTTACTTTTGAAGCGCGTTCTTGTCTACGCGAAATTATTTAACCCCAAACAAATCCACATTCGTTCATTGGCGTTTGCGTATTGGATTGCGTGTAGCCTATTTTTTTTTTCTTTAGCCGATTGTATCTATACGCATAGCGTACGTACGTATGATGTCTTATAAAATATGCTTCAGACGATACGATTTTCTCGTGATTACGAATCGACCTCCTTCCCGCGTATAATGTATAAGAAAGCATAGAATAAATCGTAATATTATTGTAATAAATTACTATTTATAACTCGACACAAGATTTAAGTATCAAAATTTATTAATATTAAAAGTTATCGGCTATTAAAAATATTTTCGTTTTACATATAGATTATAGACTAAGTTTAAATTATATATTCATATAAAAGTATCCTTTTATCATATCATAACTATACATGGGTTACAAACGACTTTTTCATCTAAAGTCAAACATTTCATGAAACTAAAATCAATTTATACTCATAGTAATTTATTATATAATTTAATCTACACTGTTCATACTACAAAATTGTCAAAAATTTTCGATGAAATGATAAATTTTATGAAAGGTTATAAAATAATATTTTATTTATTAGTTTGTATATGAAATTAACATAAATGGATATCAAAATTGTTATTGTACTGCTATTGTTAGGTGAAATGTCAACAATATAATAATAATAAAAAAAAAATCTAATCGCGCTATAAAAAATGGATGACCGAATACGGAATAGTAAACGACGTCAAATTTGAACTTTAATTTCGTGAAAAAGTTTTCAAATGATGATTTATTTTTATACTTTATGGAGTGTAAAAAACTTTGTTATAGTATCAAGGTTGTTATATTATAATATTATCAATACAGCAGTAGCCATCGTCTTGTGAGCACTTTTTCTGATACTATAATAATATTATTATGTAGTGCGGCGGTGTTGCTTAATGAATATACATTTGTTGCTGACCGTTATCCCGTTTTCGTGGTCATGTGTTTTCGATGTTTATTTTTTTTTTCGCCAAATCCGGATTGCCTCTGACTCCGGATTTGCGTAAACGCAATCAGAAGCGTTATAATAATACATACATATATATATTACAGAATTATATATATAGTTAATATAGTTATATAGGTACAGTGAATTTTAATTAGTGTAAGCACGCACACCTCGGAGCGATAAAAAGTAAAAAAAAACGAAATTAAATAAATAGTCACAAAAAAAAAACCGCGACAAGATTAAAAAAAAAACCTCGTAAATCGCGATATCCCGAGGCAGGACGTCTATTCTAGAATACTCGTAACTCGAAGGCGACCGATTTTAATATATTATAATATAGTAATATTAATAGCTACACTGCAGCGGGAAGAACATACTCATACATATTTTTTATACTTATATACCTATACTAATGTATGTATTTTATGTATTGGTATACCTATGTTTATAGTGGGTAATTTATAAATTATTACGCAGCAATAATATGTTTTATATATAGCAGTAAAAGTTAAGTATAACAGTTTAGTATTTTTTAAATTTAATGTAATATTAAAATTTTAAATCCATGTGTGGTCCTCTCGCGTTTACACGTTCTTAAGTAGTTCATATTATTATTATTATTATAATAGTGTATGTATTTCGAATCATATTGGACTTTAGCTAATGAATTATTATCGTTTATAAACACTGTTTATATAAATATTTATGAGACTGAACTATTTGACCATAAAATTACTCAATTTGTTTATAATAGAAATTCTTAGTTTTTCCGTATAGGTACACACTATTATTATTTGCGAATTGAAGTTATATATTTTGTACAGGCATTAGTTTGTATTTGTAATATTTTTATTAAACAGATTATTGAGTAACACGTATCTATGTTTAGCATATTGTAACCTACGTATCTCCCCCAGTCTTTTTTTGATAAACTATAAGTAAGTACTTGCATACATTATTCGTAGTAATTTTACGCATTATAGGATGATTATTCAAACCGTAAATTACTTTTTTCTATGAATAATTATTTTCCTATTATTTAATTTTACATATCATAGTATAATACATAATATTATCCAGAAAGTCTACAACATTTCTTTGGGGACCGAACATGGAATATTAAATTCGAAAAATTTTCCCAGTTTTTAAATATTTATAATTTAAGCAATTTTAATTATGAAAATACAGAGTTGATTTCTTGTAAAAAGAGTGTGGTATATGGGTAAATGGAAAAGTAAACAAAAACAAACAAAAATCGGAATTTTCACATTTTTAATATAAAAATAATTTTTATTTTCATTTTGAAAACGTAAATATTTAAATAATAATTTTCATGTTTATGTATAATATTTAAATAATTTATTGTACACTTGTTACTCTTCTACCTATACAGTGGGTACTACAATAGACGTAAATATTTTATAGGTAAGATGATTAAATTTATACTATACAATTTCAATTTTTTAAATAATTAAAACACGCTGTTATATTTATACACTGTATCGCTTATATATTACATAAGTATTTACCTACCTAGTAATCTTACTTAAATCAAAGTAAGTCATAAATGTTGAACTTCTGAACTTCAGTATAGTATTCGTTTTAACAAAAAATAATGTTCCGTGATATTGGTCGTCTTTTGGAGGATTTTAAGGTGATTGTTCGATAACGGTATAACCCGCCAATAACGATGGGCACATTATTTTAACACGGGCTGCGTTACGATCGTGTCGAAAAATCAGGTGTAAACCATCGTCAAGGCCAAATAACTTTTCAGGTTTATATAATATATGTACATGTGTATGTGTGTGTGTGTGTTTGTGTATGTGTATTAGGTATTTAAAATAAGTTACGAGAGTGCATAATACAAAGACGTATTGTTTTACGATAATAAGAACGCGCGATGCAAACGAGTCTTATAGTATATACAATGCAAGATAAGTACGTGTTTTGCCTTGTTCGTGCTGAGGTCAAATTCGACTCAAAAATCACAATAATATCCTATCCGTTTCCGAAAATATATTTGTTGAAATATTGTACATATGTACTTCGATAGGTACTGGGTAAGGTACTCGGGTGTTTGGGAGGTGAGTGTTAATAAATTAATGAAATATTATTAAATCTTATTTTTTGTAAGTTTATAATTATGTAGAAAAAATTAATTTATACACAGGATTTTCGAGAACAAATTACAACGAAAATTTGAATTGGCACAGAAATGTTTGGCATTATTGATAAAACGCGACGTAGGTAAGTAAATAGTATGTATAAACACGAAAAAATGTAAATGTAAATAAGACATTATTAATAATTATTGCTGTTTGGTTTATTACCACATTATAGGTATAATTTAGTCAGATATTCTATGTGTAGCGAAAGTAACGAGAATATCCTCATCGTTTTTTTTTTTTTTTTGGCGGGGGGACACTATAGTTTCTGGTCGTTCAGTACACACAGCATGTGTGTTCATGGAGTATTGTAAATATTCATTGATCATTTTAATTTTCATGGTATAATGTAAAATAAAAATTATTTTTGTCGTTTTTTCTTTGTATATATACCTATTTTGAATGTTCAAATATCAAGTAAAAAAAATCACTGGGTTTCACGCAGAAGATTTAGGTACCTTATTGTTAGTCATCGCGAGAAATTGTCAAAAACTTTCGAACGACGACGACAAGAAAACGATCGTAGTCTGCTGCGACCCTTTAAGCGAATCGAGTGCATTTATCGACGAAGTAGATCTCAACCTCTCGTCGGTTTTGAACAGGTTAGTCAGTTAGTTATATGCATATACTATAATAATCGGCTCTCATATTACACATTGACTACTTTAAAGTATCTTGTGGACGTAATAAATATTATTTATATTATAATTTGCACTTGTAGAAATAAATGTGGGTTTAAGTATGCGCATCCAAACATGTAACGTATTATATTACCTATTGTGATATTCACAAAGACTCGCACAAAGTCGTTTTCCAAAAATTGAAAAATAATAAATGTTATACTCTGTCGGGAAATAACCGAAGACTTTCTATAAACCAAAATATAAAAAATATAAAACGACAGATTTACCTGGATAGTGGATCCAGGAACACGGCTATTATGATGGTGGCCAGTACGATGCACGTGAGGTAAATGGTGCTTATCTCGAATATCTCCGAGTCTGGCGGCCTTTCCAGGTTGTCGATGGCGTGGTTTCCCATCACGCAAAAATTTGAACCGCACAGTCGCAATTCCTCTTCCGATAGCATCGTGCTGTTGTCGCCACTACCTCCACCGTGGGCACCGCTAGACAATACTGTGCACAAATGAAAAGTCCCGTTATACGCCAGAATAATATCACAAAGACGATAATATGTAATATTACACGCAGTTATATTAGAAATAATATTATACTTATGCGCTTTATATATGTCTAGCGAGACTTCGTCTCTTGTATCTACTTATACCTACACCCTTTGCGTTCAAGCTTTTAGGTTTGCGTTTATATGGAGAACATTATTATACGCCCATTAACCGTCTTTGAAAGAGACGTAATTCACTGTACGACAAATCAATCGAACAATATTTATATTTTATAGATATAAGATTTCAATATACGACACTGCTGCGCTTACTGAATTTCGACAAAATCGCCGTGACAAAATATCATATTATGTACACACGTGTATAAAAACATATATTGTGTCCGGAGTGTTCTGACGTGGAAATTTGTACTTGAGTCGGATAGAAATTAGGACTGCGAATAGTAACCGTTATCCAGGGTTATTGCGAAATGTAAACAGATGTCGGAGTTAATCGATTTCGAATAGCGTTAGCAATTATCGGTAGGAATCGCATTTGCGAAATAATAATGTTCGGGTCAGAGAATTCAAAAGATTTATATTGTTTTCATTTTACGCTTTTATTCGTTGAATGTCTTCTGATTTGAAAACAAGGATACTATAGGTCGCATAGAATATAATGATTTCTGTGAGTATACCCATAGGTATATATAATATGTACACTGCGGCCGGGATTCGTGACACATAAATATTTTGAAAGAAGGCTCGCCGTCAGAGCGGTTAAAATAAAATATTTAATATAATAGTGTACGGTAATACAATAAAACGATATATACCTATAGTCGCAGTTAATAGACGGCGATAGAGCGGTCCGCAAAAGGGGAAGGGAACAACGGTGTCGAGACCGAACAATATATACATAACATAATGATTATTATACTTTTCGCCTTGACATTTGTAAATGGGATGGTAAGGCGTTAAAACGGGAGACGGCGAATACGCCTGGTGCAGCGGTCTGAAATGCACGTCTTACAACAAATGCAAGTAATTCGATAATAAAAGTACGTATTGTATGTGTGTATAATAATATGATTTAGTGACTGAATATATATTATGTATCGTACTAATTGATTTGCATTTACAGTTGCGAGTGTGCGGCAAATTATTATTATACCGTTCTAACGCGCGCCGCCGGTTAACGGTCGCGTGTGCATATCTTATATCATTTATTATGATAAATAAACGAACGAGTCACCTATTGCAATAACTAAAGACCGGAGTCCCGTGCAAATGCATCTTTTTGTGGCGTGTTCTATAGATCCTTTAGAAACGAGCTAAAAATCCAAATCAAGAGGTAATTTAAAGAAAGTTTTATTTTGCACAAAATCGAACGTTTTGGGATTTTTTTTTATAAAAATGTATTAATTTATACTTTTTTTGCTCCATAACATTTATTATAACATCTACTTTATCATTGCCATATCATTATTTTGTTGTATGAAGTATTGGACTTTTATATCTAAAATATAAATATCGATATCATACGATGATATTAAGATAATGACAATACTACTACGATTGTCGAATACACATAGGTACGTAGCCACGTAGGTACAACAGTCTATTCGCAGCAGCCATGGTCAACTCCTGTTTTATATAAAAATTTTATAGCTGATATACTTGATTATATTATATACATGTATATTGTATACAGATAATAGATTCATAATTTTACAAAAAAAACTTAGAAGTGTACATGATAATAAATTATACCCTATTATAATACCCTTAAGTCTTTTCTTTGTTGTTTAAGTCAGTCATGACAGAAATAAAATGTTTACCCGAACGTTAGGATATTACGACATAATATACTATAAAAATACTTGGATATAATTTACATGAAAACATATTTTAATCGAATATTCTAAATTAGTTTATTATTATTTTATTTAAATTAAATTATTTTATTTCTAAATTTTATAGCTATAATTTTATTAGTTAATGTCAACTAATAAAAAATAAATAGCATTAAAAATATAATTTAAAGTACTTACCAATAAGGAAAATTTTGTTTTTGCGCGATTTTGTACATTTTAACATTTTAATTGCACGTTTTTTAGATGTTAGCTACACAAAAATCCGGTCTTTATTAATATTTTATACTTATTTGATCGCTTCAACTATAATTACGTTTATAAAATCGCAATATTGAAGCCGGGTGGTGTTTAATGCGACATGTTGATCAAGTGTTACGGACTTAAAGCGTATCGGTTACATCTGCATCACTCGCTTTTATATGGCCCCGTACGCTCTATAACGCTGTATGAGTTAAATTCATCGGGAAATGTTTTTCATTTTTTGCAAATTATCGTAATCAATAAATAAATATCTATATAAAATTTATTATAAAAATATTAAAATGTGCAAAATCGAGCAAAAACAAAATTTTCCTTATTGTTAAGTACTTCAAATTATATTTATAATGCTATATATTTTTTATACTATAACTATTTATTAGTTGGCATTAACCATTAAGTATTATAATAAAATATAAAATTTCAAAATACAATAATTTAATTTAAATAAAATAATAATAAACCGATTTAGAATATTCGATTAAAATATATTTTCATGTAAATTATATCCAAGTATTTTTATAATATATGTCGTAATATCCAAACGTTCGGGTAAACATTTTATTTCTGTCACGTCTGACTTACACAACAAAGAAACGACTTAAGGGTATAATTTAATCACAAAAATACAATTTAAGTTAAAGCAATATACATATATGTCTCTGAGAAGGATGAATTAATGTTTGATAAAAGTGAACAATTACCATGTGTACCTTTTATTTGGTAAACCTTTTGCCTTTTTTGCGTTTTGAGTTTATAATTTGTATATATTATATATTATACGTACCCAACGAAGAGATGAGATTGCCCCAAAGCTCGGCCGTCTGCCAAGCCAGAAAGAAGAATCCGAAGAACCGGACGACGATACCGTCCACCTGTTGATCGGTGAGCTTGGCGTACACGGCCCCGGTCTGCGTGAGGTACGTGGCTTTCGCGGCCCACATGGGCGCGGCGCCCAGGCCCACGAGCACGCCGGCCGGCACCAGCGTGTAGAACCGCGGGTAGAACTGGGCACCGATGTACGGTATGTAGCACAGCATGGACAGGCAAAGGGTCCACTTGACGGTGAGCCGCTTGATGAGGAACGTGGGCACGAATATGCAGCTGAGCACCAGGGCCGCGTAGATGGCGGACAGGGACACGGTGCCCAGGCCCTCGCGGGCGTTGATCGAACTCTGCAGGTTGGCCGTGCCCTGGAACGCGGTGAACTGCACCATGAACGCCAGGCTGATGGTGGACACGTTCTTCAGGATCCGCCACTTCTCCTTGGGCGACATTTTGAACTTTCCCTTGGTCTGGTCGTCGTCGCCGTCGCCGTCGGTCATGATGTTGCCGAGCGGCGGCTTGGCCAGGTCCCCGTCGCCGGACTGCATCAGGTCGTCCCGCTTGAAGCCCTGGTTCTCGTAGCCGCCGACCACGGATATCGTGTACACGGCCACGTCGGACGACTGCTTGCCATCCTTGCCCTGTTTGTTGCTGCCAGTCGTGTTTTTCGTCGTCGACTTGCGGTGGTGGAACAGGCTGCTGTCCACGCCGAAGCTCTCGCGGCGGTCGGCGGACGCCACCATGTCGGCCCTGTCGCTGTTGACGCTGTTAACCGCTGCGGTGTTAGCTGTCGCTGTCGCTGCGATCGAAGATCAAAACGACGACCTGTGGACGAGATCAACAGATCGGTGAGTAACGATTATATTAGTTACGACAATATTATACAGTATAACAAATTATAGTGTACCTAAATAATTGTTAGCAAAAGTTTGGAGTTTATTAGTGCTTTTTTTTGGCACTTATCGCACTCCCGGGAGCATTAAAAAGGGCTTTTAAACGGTTATATAATATCTTAAGTATAAATCCGTTTCGTGTCGTTTCGATCGAAATCGAGTAGATTTTTTCAAAAGTTTTTTCACGCTTAAAATAAACAAATAAGAACGCTTTTTTCGACAATCTATTATAAATCACTTTTTTAACGATTTATTATTTCGCTATAGAAAATCCGAAGTCTATCGATAACGTTGGCGGCGAGTTCAAGTATTGTAACGCGTTGTCGCGCTCAGTGGAAAAATTAATATAACACGATTAATAACGAACATCTCAATACTGGAACTCGCACGCTTCTGTCAGAAATCGAGTGGTACCTAAATAATAAAAATATTATCATACGTGCTGCGGTGTATATACGCGATATTGTTGTGCGTAATTTTCTTGGCCGCGTTCCTCTGCTCCGCCGAACCGACGACGGACACACATGTGTGGCGAAATGCCGTTCTGTCGATGGTCGCGAACCGGTTTTTTTTTTGCGAAAAAAAAAATCGCATAAAATACGCTCTCGCGAGACGATGTTACTCGGTGCCGTGAGCGGGCGCGCGCGCGTGTGCGTGTGATACGCGTTCTTCACGACTACTTATATATATACAACGGAGATATGTCCGTAACTCCGCGGCTTTAAATAAATAATTTAATAATATTTTGTGTATAAAAATAGTAAGTGTTGTGCGTAGAATTTAAAAATTATAATAAATAAATAAATAAAAACCAACAACATAGTGTCGCGGATTTAGGAGGAGGGAATAATATTATTAAAATTGCGACGCGACGGCCACACCCCGCCCTTTGACACCGCCGGCCGCACCGCTCACTCGTGGGGGAACCCGAACGACGGAGACGACTTGGGTTTCGCGTATTATAAACTTACGAATATTAATAAAACGTATAACGCTATGCGTATATACCGAGACTGGTTACTGGTTAACAAAGAAAAAAAAACGTGTATGTTAAAAATAGTATATTCACCCAGTATGTACCGTATTAATATAACACGCATACGCGTATATTTAAACGTATGTGAGAACGAGTCTCGTACTACTAGGAGAGGGTAGATATAAGCGGAGGAGAAGTCCCCAGACGCGGGTGTTTCAAATAAGTATATACGCTCAAATAATATATTATATTATGCTATAACAGTAATACTCGTACGATTTGTACACATAATCACTTAAATAGATATACCTATGGTATATATATTATTATATTTGTCGTATATTGTTGTTTTAGTACTCGTAATATAGTCAAATGAATAATTTTGTAATAATATAACACTGTTGATGGTTTTAGCCGTCGACGCGCAGGTCCTTTTGTTTTCGATAAAATTTCAAAATCTATCTATAATGATATACAACTTAAGTACTTTGGACGTGTCAGTTTTCTTTTTGAAACGACGTATGAATGTAATATGTTATTATATATTTAATAACATAATTAATTTGATTGAAAACGGCAAATAAATTATGTATGCATTGCCTAACCCTGCAAACAGGCCAAACGAGCATCCGTTTTAAAAACCGAAAAGCGTTGACCGGTTTTATGAGTAAGCCAATTTGCACTGTGTAACAACTTTATGTTTTGAAATGTGCGTAGATTTGGAATCAAAAATTTAAATAAACATTCACCTCAGTGACGATTGCCTACAGATAAATAGATAATCGTCTCGAAAGTCAATAATTTAGTGATGAGTAAACGTTGTGTCTGATGAATAATAAACAATTATAACGATAGAGCATCTATAATGACAAACGTAAATGTTAGCGAAAATTTTTATGTTCTGGTGCTATAACCGTCGACCAGGAGTTAAACGAAAACAAAAAATCCGGCACACATACGGGCGACATATCAATAAAACCGAATCGCAATGATACACGTAGTCGTAGACATTTTATATCGGGTGATTTATTTAACTCGAGACGCTAATAATTTAAAAAACTATTAACAACTAAGTAAATATTTTTATACATGATTTTAAGAAAATAAAAAAAATTTTTTCTAAAAAATTTGTTTAATTTTTAAAATGTTTTACCGTTTGAATTCGTGCATTTATAATTATTAGTTCCAAAAAATAATGCTTTTGAAGTACTTTGATACATAAAATTGAATTTCGAACTAGCAGTTTGTGAATTATTAGGAAGGTATTCAAAAATTATTAGAGTGTGGTATACATGGGTACAAAATGTTGGTCCACTATAATTCCGCTCATCTAAACGTTAAATATTCCTAAAATATAAGCTATTGGTGTGAAATTCGAATCCTATTGATCGAAGTTCTCTGGGCAATATTACTTGAATATACTTTGAAAAGGATAACGGTTAAAAAATAAAAACGTTTTCTGAAATAATAACTCATATAGGTAATATGTCTTACGTTGAATGGATCACCCCGTATTATACTGCACATATTATATACGACCCACGCGTGCGAAAAAAATTCAAACTATACGTGTAGCGGAAAACTTGCGCTGGACAAGGTTATACTTTCTCCCATTGTGCATTCCGGGAACCACTAAACACACACGCACATAATACGTACGTATACGTTTTATTCTGTATGTAATTATGTATAAATATATATATATAGGCGTACCAGCTGGCAGACGATCTGGGACTACGAGCGCCGAGGTTCGCACAATTTATTATTATTTTTATTGTTATTGGAGTCAAGGCGAACGCGAGTTGATTTTTGACTTTGAAATTTCCGAAATCCGTCGTCTGATATCTGGGTCATAATATATTGTATACATATAAATTAATTACATCAACATTAGGTATATATGTATTATCGCGATAAGTTGTGTCCAATATTATACTATTGCACACGTTACGCGTTTATTTATCATGTCATATACCTATTAGAATGTATTTTATTTTGAACACGAGACTGTGCGAGTATGACTATTAACAATCTAATATTAACATTGACTAATGTTTTCGAATAAAAATCAATTTAAATCGTCAAATGATAAGACATGTGTAATGCCAACTAGTAATATTACATTTTACATTAACGATATCTATCCTTAATAAGTAACTGTAATATTATTTTCTTTATATTTATATACTATACAGTGTAGTGTTTATTTTAATTGACTATGCTGCACGAAGGAAATAATGCCCAGTTGGTTCTCCTCCATGCGGTGGTTAAAAAACTAGAAAAAAGATTTTATACATAGGTACCTATGTAATATGTATACCTATATAGATATGGAAGTTATATGTTTATGGGTTTATCCAAACATTAAAAAACACGTATCTAATAATTTTTGAGAAATTTCATGTAAGTATGTACGTCTACGTCAAAACGATCTCGACATTTTTGGTCTACACACGACTCATACTCGGACTTACGTAACAATTCAAACACTTGAAGGAAATTAATAATTCAGCGTTTACAATATTTGCATAGATTAAGCTCTGTAAACGAACTTACCGTCTCAGATGTTTTGTTTTTTTGAAACGGTAAAACAAACGTCTTAATTTTTTTTTTTCATCTACGTATCTATTATAGCTAAACCTAAAACTGTTCATAACTATGATTCATATTATATGTGTGCTCTGTAGTTGCAATAATAAAGGAACAAAATTACTCTCTGGGTCCTGCTTATCGACCAGAATGATGACTTTTCTGGATGGTAAGTATAATATCTCGCCATAATTTCAACGCAGCTATCGTAGATCAGTGAGTATATAATATATATATATATATATACATTTATATATTAAGTATTTGTTAATAATTAACATTATATAGCGATCGGAAACGAGTATAAAAACAATAATTATCACTGCAACAGCTACAAGTTCACATGTATTATTATTACATAAGATGTATACCTATAATGCACGTTATACTATATAGCTAATAATTCTCGTATATGGACATAGGTCGATGTACAAGTTCGTAATTACTACATTTTAGTACAAACCAAAAGATATAAAAAACGTGAAAAAATTGCAGGGTTGGGGGTATAATTATAGTATTAAAGTTCAATAACCCTCCCGGTGCACCAGTACCCTTCAATGCATTTTTTTAATTACGTTATACTTTGTCCATGTCATATTATGCACACATTTGAATATACCGTCGATCGATCATACCTACACGTCGCACGTGGTACACAAAGTTATGTACTGTTTAGTATACCTAATATGATGTGTTTGCAGTACTCGCGCGAACTGTCTGGAGTCGAAATGTCCATTTTTGGAAGCAGATTGCGCAATCGGAAGTTTAGAAAACGGAATCGACTTTTTATCGGAGACATTCGCGAAGCGGTGAGATTTCCTATTTACAAGCTGTTTATGTGTATAGTATTGTGTTCGGCACGTGGACATAATAATATATTGTGTAGTTGTACACGAACAAACAAGTGCGTCGCGCGTCGGGCCGACGGTAAAGGTACCGATGTTATTATTGTTTTTTTTTTTATGTGTCGAATGATTAATGCGTATTTACACTTGTCATTTCGTCTACACGTTTTATGTATAAATACCATTATTATGTTCTATGAATTCTTTGTAGACATTTCGCTAACGAACGACATACGATATATCATGATAATAATAATATGGTCATTTTACAATATTTCGTCCCCATTTGTAATAATATGTGGTATTTGTGGTATATTATATACGAGTATAGAGACAAAACTTCGCTTAAACAGTCGAAATCAGTACATTTAATATTATTCAGTAAAATTATTACGTATTAACCGACGTATATGTATTTTTTTGTAAATACATTTTTAAACTATGTACCTACAGCACGAGTCAAACAAGTAGAACATAAAGTACGATAATTATAAATAACATAATTATATACATAAGTATGTGTAGTTCACTGAATCGAAAGTGTTAATGTCATTTGATCCATTCCTAATGTTATGCTAATTATATTACTACATTCGTATGTATAAATTGTGTAATATATATAATATCGATCTTTATTTTTAAATTAATTTTACTCTTCGTTGCTATAGTTCTAGTGATAGAAAAACCTATATGTATAGTATATATCGTATTATACGAGTAAACATAGTTTCCGAAAAGAAATATTAAAATGTTTTTAAAAACAATTATTAAGTATCTCGTGCATTTAGCAAACACGTACGAAAAAAAATAAATAAAAAATAACAACCACACATAACAATAAATTATTATTTTAATAGTGCAACGTAATAATAATGTTGTATTGATCGAATTGCTTCAACAATATAATAATATAATACATGTAGGTACGTAAATTATTGGTGTAATTATAAATTTTAAAATCTATTGTCAATCTCTTACGGTGAAAAATCATTAGGTATACCACTTTATTACTAAACTAATATATTATAATGTAGGTAAGCTCATCAAACATAAAACTTTATTGGTTGTTGTTAATTTGTTTACGTCTTGTGCGGTACTTATGTTTCGAATTGTTTGTGAAACAAGGTTAAGAAATTGAGCCCGGTGGCGCTGAAACTGCTTTCTAAAACCATCATCACAACTATATATATACACCATATAAATTGCGCACAGCAGTATGTACCTCTGTGGTAAATATGTCATTGCCGGGACGAATATATTGGGATGTAATAATAATATCATCCTTAGCATACCTATAATGGCTATTATTCAATAAACACTTCAATTTCATAACTGTAGTTAACACGACCGAATTAAAATAGTAATTAAATATGCAATTCACGTCGATACAGTTCTACAACCAATGCATTTGCATATTATATAATACAACGTACACAAATATACTTTAATATGCTTACAATATATACGAGTATATCTATAACCTACGTATATATTATTTTTTAAGTCAAAACGTCCCTCAAAAGTGTGTTCTGAAAGTGAACAATAACTATAGCCAATAATAAAATAAGAACGTCGAATTATTATACTAAAAAAGAAAATATGATTTACGGAAAATCGTTTTGATGGTAGATTATTTCTTTATTTTTTCGAGCTACAAAAGAAATTACATTATACTATATTGGCTATCGCGAAGACGGAATTAAAATAAAAAACTTATTATGCTACAATGTTATTATTTAAAATCAATTTTTAGAACGCAAAAACTAATAAATAGATACGTTATAAAAATGTAGTTGTGCGTGACTTATATAATATTCATATTTAATCCTATACAATATGTTATTATACTATTATATTGGCGAAATAAAAAAAAATGAAAAATTGTAAATGTTGTTATTCAATAGTATGCGTCACGATTAATATTAATTTATCACTTTAGCATACATATAAATAGGTATACAGAATCGGAAATTGTAATAATACAAATTATAAAATAAAAATAAAAAATAAGTCACTAATCATAGTGATTTTTAATTGTAATAAGTAATAGTAAATAAATATTATACGAGCAATATTATGTATAATGTATATGTATTATAATTATATGCGTACTGCTCGAACTCGTATCGTGATACGTGATATCTACGAAAAAAATCGAATGAAATATTTAGTTGAGTATAAAATACGCAAAAAAAAAAATCAAGGTCGACCATTGCCGAAGTACTCAAATCGGTGAAAACAAAAAAAAAACTAACCGTTGCGGAAAAGTTATGTTGTATGTATATTACATATATTATAATATATAGCGCCTGCAGCTATGTTATTATAATAATATTATAATATTTTGTTTAATATAATATATCGTTTTACAAAGTGAAATGTTGTGTGCGGGTTTTGTTCAAAGAAACAATTATTTTAGTAAAAATATTTTTTATTATTCAAGTCAAACGATAATATGTCTTGAAAATAATAATAATATCGGATATTCAGTGTTATTAAAATGTATTATTATTTATTTTGTAGTTCACCAAAACTATTGAGCAAATATGCATATGGACATAAGACAATAATGATGGTTGAAACCAAACACGGATATAGTTGGATACAACAAAATGTTCATATTATCTTATATTTATAATGGCATATATGGGTGGCCACTTATGCTAATTTTATCATTGATTCGCTCTGTTTTTCATATTTTTACACACATGGTACATTGTCTTGATGTAGAAAAAATAAGGGTTTTCTATAAATTTCAAAAGCTAAAATTTCATGTTGTGACTGTATTTTGGCCTTAAACGCGTACTTATAATAATAGTTTTAACGATATGTAGTATATTCAAGAAATTACTTAAAGTTTCAGAAGTATTTTCGTAGTAAATTCGAATGAATAGGAAAAAGAGTACCCGTGTAACATGAAAATAATTAGAGTTACGTACAATTAGCTCATTTACTCATTAACTTATAAATAACAGTATATCTGTGTTTTATGGTAAGAATTACAATTTTTATAAGTCTAAAAAAACTTTATCACCGCAGGACGCTGTCCGAGAGTGTTTGAAATAATAGGAGTACTTAGATATACATAAATATCCAAAAAATATCATTCTATAAAATATAATATTATATCTAAATATTTATCATAGTGTTACACCATTAATCATTATAATATACATACGCACGGCGATTCCGTTATAAACTTGAACCGGCCTCGACAGTCGTGGTACCTATGTATATTTACACATATATTAATATTATTATTATTACAATACCTACTCATATGTAAACATATTAAATACATCGTCGCTGTATCGTAATAAAGTTGTTTTTACGAGACGTCTCCGGCCGGCGCCGATATAATTATTATGATGTGTAATGTAGATATTTTGACGGACGAGACACAACATTATACACTTGTAGCTGTAGTTGTGCACAACACTCGCACCAGTAGTGTAGGTATATGTGTAATATGTTATATATTAAAATAATATACATATATAATACGCCTTGAACTTGACGAGACTGTACGCCGCGTCAGCCTCTGCTCTCCACCTTCGACCGTCAGCGATGCGAAAGTGCATTGAAGACGTGTTGAAAACATTAAAAAAAAAAAACTCGATAGTTGCAGTCTGCTCGTGAATAGGTATCTGTCGTGAGACTGCCGACGGCGTATTTCTACTATACACTCGACCATAGTATATGCATGCAAATCTATACGATTGTATTGCATTATACAGTACACAATAATATTATATTATGTGTGTTAGTGTTTCCGAATATTATAATGAAACTATTTACGATTCGATCGAAAAACACGCTCAGGTATCTCGACGACGCGACCTAGGTCTTGTAAAAAAATGTTGGGAATGTTGATTTACGAAACTTAAATGAAATAACTACGCCGTGTTCGTTTTTCGTAAGAATATATTATAATATGTCACACTCAATAATATAATTAATTACTAACGTCTAAATACTATACAGCGCACAGCTGCAAATTATATATAGGTACTTCACGAAAAGTCATCCGATAGTATTCCAGTTGGTTTTTTTTTCTTAAGAATTAATTCAACGAAATTAAATCGTATTAGAAGAACGAACGAGGTTTTACTAGAGTTTTTAAATCTTGGAAATTTTAGAATAATTTTTTTTTCAACGTAATTAAACATAGCGTGTGTATCAATAATCAATTAATCATCTAATTACGTACTTTTTCTAATTACCTACTCGTCAAACGTAGAACACAAGAAAAATAGAAAAATTATTGCCGTAAAAATGGATAACAAGTAAAATAAAAATATAATCAATGATGCAATGTGTTGTATCAGCACTGTGATTTATTGGATTTATATAAGACATTTGTGTTTGATGAGTTGTTGAAAAGTATATTATTTTTATTAGACGGTCGACCGCATCGAAGACGACAATAATATAATATTTGATGATTTTGTTTATAGTATTCATTCAATTCTTATATTATACTTCTGCGACTATTACACTCGGATGTTTAATTTATCTACGATACATTCAATAATTAAAAAAAAATGTTATTATGTACAATTTAATATTCAGCGTGGAGGCAGTAACAAAAACTATTAGGTATAATAAATTCGTAATTTTTTATCGACAATACACAAAACGACAAGATGATAATCGATTGAATCGTAATAAATCGCTGTTATGAATCGCATAGATAATACAATTTATCATCATATTGTTATAATTAATTTAATACATAAATTGTTCGTTGTCACGAATTATTTTACGTTTCACATTTAATATGTACGTTGTCGTTTTGAAGAGGTTAAATAATGTAAAAACATTAGAACTTTATACTCTAGATAAACCAATATATAATATACCAATATATAATCAATATGTAATTGGAAAATATGGATACAACGATTAATGTGAAAAACTGTAGTCTTATACGAGAATGTCAACAAACACAAATGATTAAGAAATTAAAGAATTTATATAAACTATATGACTGAACATTTTGGAGTGCCATCACTGGCGATTTTCTTTCCAATTCTCCTGATTCTTTTTTTTATATTATTTAGTTATTGTACACATTATATATTTTATATAGATTATAAATTTTCGTTGTTTTTTTTTTTATTTTTAAAAAAAAGAAAGAAAAGAAAATACTAATAATTTTTTAATTACATATTTAAGATTATATGTTTAATTTTAGATATTCAATACACATATAGATATAGTCACCTAGCTGGTACTTATATTTAGTGTATCGTAATCGTATACTTACGCATTGTTTGTGGAATATTTTAGCAATTGATAAAACGAATTTCGTTGCACTCACACGCGCGCGCACGCACACACGGGCGCGAACGTAGATGTGGACGCAATAACCCAAAATGATATAAAAATACTCATTTATATATTGCTTTAATATTTTATAGGTATGTAATAATGGCTTGTTCCGATACGTGTAAAGATATTACATTATGATTGTTATATGCACATGTGTGTGTCTGTGTGTGCGTGCAGCGTGTGTGCAATTATACCTGCACATAATGGATATACATATTTAATAATGAGTACCTATGTAACTATAACATTATGTACAGACCCAAGAAAAACCATTTAAAAACTGGAATGTTTTATGCACATAATGTTATTATTATTATAATAATATAATGTATGCTGCAGTACTCTGAGACAGTGTATTAAAAAATATATAATAGTAATAATTGTGTGTTCTCGTATATTACATTGCAACTCTACCGGCAGCGGAGTTGCTCAACAACGACACGGTTTACACGGTTTTGGCCTCAAGACGATAACGATCAAACGTTATAGATTATATTTCAATTTTCGACGAGACCGCGTAAAATAGAACGAGGCCCTGCGTCGGATCCACCTTATATAGGTATGTGGGTAAGATGAGTGTCGGACGAAAAAAAAAATAAAGTGTTCGAGTATAGAAAACGTATGAATAATATTCTATGAAAGACGTGTGCTCGTCGGCGGGAACGCGGACGACCTAACCCGGAAAACCGAAAACGGCACGTCCAGACGGACCGCGGTGGAAACCCGGACGCCCGTTTCCGGGGGTGCTCGGTGGGACGGGGATGGATTTTTACGGGGTAAAAAAAAATCGGGGAGAGAAGCGTATTGTAATATTTGTGCTGCTTACCTCGAACGGGGCCCGTCCTGCGCCGTACGTTGGGCGGGCAGTGACACTCCGAAGACGTCTTCAGGGCGTCATCGCCGTCTACGGTGCCTCGTGTGGACGACTATAATGACGGTTTTCGCACTGCTCTCCCGTACGCGCCTTTATGATAATATTATCGTTTGCGGGCGGCGTAAATAACGGCGCGAAAAATATCGTCGCGAGCCGTACAAAATATTATATTTTTGCGTATATCGACCGAGTGAAGATATTAATTATGTTTTATATACTTTATTTTCTCGTCCGTTCGTCTTTCGCGGTGACGGATATATACGATCGCGGACTAGAGAGACGTCGGTCGTGCGTTCGTCGACAACGGCGGCGGCGGCGGTGCGCAGTCGGGACGCGGATTGTAGGTCAAGCGGAGGATACGCACGCGGACGGCGACAAGCGGTACGGATGACGCGCTCAGCACGACAGACGTGCTCGTACAACAGGACGCGACGAGCGTACTCATATACGCGGTCGACTGCGACGGCGGCACACGCGACCGTACACACTTACACACGTACGCACACACACACACACGGGTGCCCGAGAGAACACACTTTGGCGGAGAGAGAACGCGCGACACGAGCGCAGTGTACGACGACGACGGTAATAATTCGTGCAAATTGTATACGATTTTTTTTTTTTTTTTTTTTAATTGTCTGTATAGGACGTTTTATAATATTGTGTGTGCGTGTCTCTGACGACAATATATTTAATATAACGACTGTATAATAATGATATCGCGATGCGACGATGAAACGCGTACGGCGACCGACTGTCTGAACGATTGATCGACTGCGACTGACTGCAGACCGACTCGCTCTGTCCAGTTCGACGTCGTCGCTGTCGTCGTCGTCGTCGTCGGAGGTGGTAGTGGTGGTGGTGACGGTGGTGGTTGTGGTGGAGAGACGACGTCCGTCGCAAAGTCGTACCCCTTTTTTTCTCTTTCTTTCTTTCCGTTCCGTTTCGTTTTGGTTTTTTTTTTTTTTATTCGCGCGCGAATATCCGTCGTCACCGTTCCCCTCGCGCGACGTCCCCCGACCGCCACGGTCGCGCGCGCTCACGTGCCGCCGGCGTTCGAGCGCCGTCGATGTCTGTCGCGATCGAGACCGAACGGAAGTCGGTCGGACCCACCACCGGGTGGATCGCATACGTACACGATTTCGCTAGAATATTAATAATATTGTGTATTCGATGTTACCACCACGATATCGCGGTATATTATGCGTATCCTATGTCGACAGTCGGTTTGTAAAGGACCGAATAATTCGCCAATGGGTTGTGAACCCGAAGAAAATTGAATTGCGATCGCGGCGTATACGAGTGAATAAACCACCGAAGCTGTGGAAATCGTCTCGTCCCGCCGTGACCGATGTAACGGGTAGAGATTCCCAGCGTTAAATTCGGCGGTTTTACGACTGCAGTCGTCGATATAATTATATATTGCATATAAAAGCTACATAATCCGCCTTCCCGTTGTAACAATATAGTCGTATATATATTAACACAATATTTTATATCGTCCCGTCCATCACTTCCTCGGTCAAATTTCAGATACGCCACTGAAGCTGCAAACTCTTTTATAATAATATCAGTTACACGTCATTATGTGTAGATATTCTATAGTCCATTGAAATATAGGTATAGAGTAGACCTATACTTCCTGATAACTTCCTTGCAAAATGTCAGTATTATCGTTAAAAAGTTGTTTTTTTTTAATTTTTACTTACTGATTAATTAACTTCTTAATTAATATATACTCTTTCTGCAAATATACTATTATTATTATTATTATTATTATTATTATTATTACTATTTGAAATAATATAACTTTTTTTAGATAATATATATTTTACGTATCAAGTTTGAATTAAAAATATTTTTTAAATTCTTCTATATAATTTCTGTGATATTTCTTGATAAAATAACATTTTATAAACCTAGATAGGGACATAATACTTTTTATATGACCAACGTATTAATTAAGAAAGAAACATTTTTTTTTTTTTTTAAATAAATTAATATTTTTTTCTTTATTATTATAACATTCAATTTAGTGAGTTAAATACTTAAATATTATAATATTATTTGTGGTCTATTAAGTTTTACTTAACGATCTTGTGTTCCTGTAATTTCAATTAATTTTTCAATACCTTCTCCGATACTTAATTTTAATCCAATACAATCGTATTTTGATTCGTAGTTATTGTGAAATACATACCGCGATCTTTACGTTTCGAAATTTTTCGACCACTATGTATACCTCTATTCGTCGAAACTCCGCCATATTATACCGGGGTGCATGTCATGCACTTAGAAGCGCTTAACTTAAATAACGATTACGATTTACGGTATAGGTATAGTTTGATTTCTATACATCATACTTACCTCCAATGCACTTGTGCACGTAGATTCGATACGTTTTATAATACATATATAATTATATATTAAATGTAAGTTATTAATTATTATTGTCGAGAGACCGGTTCGTATTAATCGAATAATAAATAGGCATCGATGTTAATAATATACGTCATATACAGTATATGTATGTTTCGTATATCTATATACATTATACATAACTGCCAAGCTGCTCACTATCATTACAGTTATAATATACAATTGAAACGATGATTGTACATTTAAACAGACAAATTATATGTAGATATAATATTATATATATATTTAGGTATGAAATAATGGCGACGGCGTCGTCTTCCGTGGTGTATATACAATATTATACATACGCAGGTACCACGAATGCATACGATAACAGCGAAGACAATTTAAATTTTTATCGAAACCAACTGTTGAAATATTCACGTAAAACAAATATTTAAAAAGTATATAATTACTTTTATTTAATAACGATTATTATTTTCGTCGTTGTCATTACATAAAATAAAAAAAAAAAAAAACTAAGAAAGTTGCAAGAGCATGCCCTTTTTCACAAGCTACTGCACCAATAGTTTATACGATTAAATATTATTTGCAAATTCGAAAAATAATTAATGCGCCAATTTCTCAATGAAATATTTAATATATTATAATAAACATGTAACGAAATTGTATAGGTACCTATGTATAATATTTATTAATAAGGCTCGGTTTTTAAAGTATATACTACTTTTTTTTATTTATGAGATAGAAATATAATTTGTATGCATAAATTCGTTTCATGTCATTCTGATTTCAAATAAACCAATTTATTTTTGTTTTTTTCGGCATTTATTTATTTATTTTTTTTTAAATGCTTTTTTTTGCTGTTTTCAGTTATTTCAGTTATAAAATTTTAATGTGTTTTATTATGCTACTATAGTTATAATAAAAAAATTGAATTAATATGAAACGTAAAAACCCAAAATGCGTTATAGTATTGCATTATTATAGTTTTCGTTATCGGCTTATTTATTAAATATCTTAAATATATAGATTATATATTTATATCGATTTACATTCTACATATTAAAGCAAGCAGTACCTATACAGTCAGTATGCTTATAACATTGATATCGACCATTTCAAAATTTAAGATTTAGTGTTATAATTTGAAACCTCATCTTGGATGAAGTATGCACCGATCAATTCAGTGGATGTAGAGAATCGTTTTCTATGTATAAAAATATTCTTCGCCAGACAATTAGAGTCAGTTTCACTAGGTACTGTAAATCTAGAAAAATACATGGTAATTAATTCTTTATTTAATTATTTTTTATTTTTTTATTCATTTTCATTACTAGTTAGTGTTAATTTTTATTCAAATTTTTTTTTTTTGCTTTTTTAAAATTAAATTTACTTCTTTTTTGCTTTTTTAAAACAATCATGTCGAAAATTTCACAGCACATTGGACGGCATACGTGAAACGTCAATGATATATTATTATTGTATTCAAACGATATGTACGGTGTTGGTAATAATATTATAATATATAAGGTAACTATATGCATACCTATATGTGTGACTCACTGTGTTAATGCAAAAAGTCATTCGTCGCGATCGGTATAAACCTACCGAAATCCATGACAATATTATTCTTTTATATCTTAAATAAAAATTTTATTATTTATTTTACTTATATAAACGTCCATATTAAATAAACATAGGGACTTGAGCGAGCGGAGATAAAGTAAACGATTTTCATATCATATTATTATCTAACACCTATCAGGCCATCTATAATAGCTTACAACTCGAACGCCAACGGTTTTTCACGTTTAAACCGTTCCAAAAGTAACTACCAATAATTCTTTACTCATTTTTTTTCAACTGAACAAGTTATTAAATTTTATATTTAAACGATTAGTTAAAACTATCAATTTATTTAACACTAATACATAATATATGATATTATTGATAAATCGTAATTTAATTACCTACCTATGTTTAATACTTGTAATTAATTGGTAATTACCAAATACTTTTTAGTTTACGTTGTGACATAATACATATACGCACCTTATACGACTTAATGAGTGTAGCATATACCTACTTGCGATTTCCGTAGAACACTGAACAATAATATTATATTTTATGTTTTAAGCGATCACGCTATAAACCTCGTTTATTCGTAGTCATTTATCAATAAATTATCACAAAGGTTTTTACGACTTTGGCGGGCATTGTTGTATTAAATAGTAAATATTAGTATTATAACTTCAATTTATTTAATCAAAATGTACGTGTTTAATAGTTTTAATTTTAATCATAATGATAATATATTTTGATATATTATACATAATTAGTTAATCAATAGTAATTATTACTCTTTATGAGTGTGATAGTTTAGTTTTTATTTTGCTTATTAAATGCATCCACAGCTATACAGACTTAGGAGATAACAAAATACAGTGTTAAAATTAAATATCAGGATATTTATAAAGGACATAAACATTTTATATTTTAATATGAGTTAATGTTATTCCAATCGTAATGTAATTATAAATCTGCAATATAATATACAATTATCAATTGACATATGGCTCCTATAATACATACAACTATAATATTTAAATTATATTAGACCGATTAACATAAAATGAAAAATATAAACTAAGAATCGGCATTTTAATAGGTCAACGTCTTAATTATTATCCATATTACATATATGTGTATTGTGTGTATATTATATATGTATAGATTTCCAACTACATATTGTAACAATAAAACCAATCATTGAGTTGCTCGGCCCACTGCAGCTAACAATGAACAATAAAATTTATTTAAATACTCAAGTTTTCTAATTATATTATTGAAATCTTAGATTTAGTGCCACAATGATAATATGGTTGTCGATGGATGACAATTTATTTTTCTGGTGCTGAAATAATTCAAAATAGAAAGCTTACAAGCATAATACTATAAACATGATAAACACGTAGATATTTCTATGATTTGTTTTCTTACTGGTATAGTTTTTTTTTTCAGTAGGCAACATGTGTAATGAGTAGTGACTAATGGATACAAAAACCATTTCAAATTGTACGTGTTCACGTATGCCTAGGTAGGCATATTGTCGATCCTATATCGCGAATTTTTGCACAAAAACTTTGTAAAAAACGAACGAACACTTATTACACCTACCTATTATATCACGATTATCGCAATTGGGTGATTCCAGGACAACGATTTTTTCCTTGGTTTTATTCAAAATTTTAATTCTTATATTAATTTAAGAAAATAATAATCATGTTTTCAAATTATTAAGATAAATAATTAATTTCAAATAATTGTAGTTATTAATTTTAATTTATTGAAATTTCATAGATTATAAAAACTAATAGAGTATAAATATATAATATAATACATAAAAGAACCTAATAGACTAAATATTAGTCATAATAATACACACTATACTTTATAAATGATGTAAAATTGGTACTATTAGTTACTATTATTCGTAGAACAATAAAGTTTAATAACTCAGAAACTAATTGTTTGAATATCGAATTAGACTCGTTAAGATTTTTAAAAACATAATTTGAGTATTAAATTAAAAACAAAAAAAGTAAATTTCCCTTAAATCGTAAATTAAGTAAAAAATTCAAAAACTTTATTGAAAGTATCATCTTCAGTGTAATATTAAAAATTCAAAAATTACCATTTGTATAAAATACATTATTAAACGTAAAAAGGCGAACGAGCAGTGAACTTACTCGAAAGTTTATGGTTTTATTTTAGACATTAAATTTAAACACGAGTTGTATAATCAGTTCGTATTTCCATTTAAATTATTTAGTATCGAATGTACACGTTAATAATTTTATTAATTTATAATATATTGACTAATTACATATTTTTTTTTCAAATTTACCATCCTTGTGCAAAAATAATAAAATATTTAATTGAGTGACGTCTGCAGCATACGAAGGACACCATCGAACACGCGAAAAAAATAAATCATTTTTATTTTTATAAAAGTTCATACGATGTATTGATATGATTTTACAACATTGTAGGTTGAAGACTGCAGCAGTAAGTGTAGGTACGCATCATCTGCGAATGGTCTATTCGTTAGATAGAATAATAAATAATAATAATGGCTGTATGAAATAATGTAATAAGGACACGATCGCTGTACTATCGAATTACGGTCACCTTAATGTACGCAATGTTGTATACCTTCGACCTACCTGTATTATATTTAATAACGAAACGAAAACAATACCAACCTGGATTTATGTACCTGTTGAGCTTATAAGTTATAATAGTAACAGCAGAGGGAAAGAACCGAGAATCGGAATCAACAGGCACACACACTGCAAAACGGCGTAAAATAATAAATAACTACCTACCTAACCTTACGCGTGTTATCACGATATAATATACGATTGTAATATACCATGTTATTTATTATTAATCTATTTTAAATGGAAAACATTGCGACCCGTAATTTCGTTTGGTCCCCAAGAAAGAACTACGATTCGACCGATTTCCAACAGTGCGTACAAAGTACCTACGTATACCCACTTAGCATTTAATAAAACACTCCTATCCTACATATTATCATTATAACCTATAGTACAATATATTTTAATAATAATATGATGCCAATATACGCATACCAGTTCAAGTTGCGAGAACAATGCGTTTGTTATTATTGTAGAATATTATATAGGTATGCTATGTACCCACTACCCACTACCCGCACACCATCACGGTAATTTAATTTGTGGAATATTATTTCTTAAAACGCTGACTGTTGTTGTGTATTTAGTTTGTAATTCCGACGGCCTTATTTTTTAGTCGTCGAACAAATGGAGCGCGGTTCGCATAGCTGTAAGTTTATAAATAATAATATATAATAATTATACGCGTATCGTAGTTAGGTACGCTAAAATAGTACCTATATAATAATAATAAAATAAAATAATTGATTTAAACACACATGCGCATACAGCACGTCGCTACAGCAGCAGCTAGCGCGTGTGTCGTTTTCGAAATTTCGCAATTATATCGTTTTTACGGCGAAAACAAAACGACAATAATCAATTAGAACATTATTTTTTAATCGCTGTGTATTATCGTCAGAGTTAATGATTTCTAGTGGGTATATTTTATTCGTGTACACTGTACGTCATACATGTATAGTTAGATAGTTTAAACGCATGATGAATCTGAATAATTATAGCAGTACCCATCTATACCTATGATAATTAATAATTATTTCGATTGGTACTTATAATAATTAATATTCAAAATAGTATGAACATTGAACTTTGTCCGCTTTCTTCGATGTGTAAATGTGTCGAAGAGAAACCGAGAATACACTCGGCAACGTGATTTCGAGGGATGAGAAAAATAGGATTTTACATACACTCATCGACGGTAAAGTTAAAAAAATTCTATGATTAAAGTTCATAAAACCTATATTTCTTGATTTTTTAATATACGCTAAAGAAATAATAAATTATGTATTATTTATTTAAATAGATGAAATTTAAATGAAAATAATAATAATATAAATTAAAACTTCAATTATTACATATAAAATGCTTTATTTATTACTTAATATTACAATATGTATTATATTGCCCCATATTATGCATTGGTTTATTGATAAATTTGATAAATTTTCATAAACGATGGGTACAATCTTCATAAAATTAAGCATAGATCAATCGTTTTCTCTCCCCCCCCCTTCACAAAAAAAAAAATAAAATAAAATATAGATTACAGTTAGTATTTAAATATAATATAATACCTATATGCTCCCTGAATGCCTCTAAAATTAAAATACTAACTGATACACTGGTATGTGGGGCAAATTGAAATTGTATGCTGTTTTCAATAGTTTTCTAACGAAAAATTGGGTGATAATTTTTGTTTGGTTTATACGCAGAGGGAGGGTGAAAGTCGAACTAAAATTTTACATCCACTGTAGATCTGATTCTCTGCAGGCGCTCCTATGCATACCTACATCATAATATGGTACACAATTGGAAAGTCACTACCGATTTCACAGCCGCTAGTCAATAATATTAGTTTTTATTTTTTTAAACTTTGTCTTAAGTATGTCTTCGTTTTGCACGTCATTCAAAAATTTAAAATCCCTTTGAGCCAACACACATATTATACTGTTCCGATACAATTCAGATTGTTTTCTCACGAATAATAGCATCATTATAAATCAGCAAATATTGATTATCTTTAGAAACGGTAAATATATTTGGTTACCAGCTAAGTATACACACACACATACACTATATATATATATATATATTTATAAATTAGATATACCTATAGTCTAAACACGCGATAGACCTACGTATGTATTAATAATAGTGTAGGTATATTTTATTTTCTATTTGACAGATGAAACAGCAAAAAAACGCTCACGACCTCTGCAAGTATATGATTAAACATCAAGTTTTAGAATAAGATATGAAATTTAAAATAACGGTAAAAGATACAAAAAATGTAAAGTCACAAATACTTAAATGAAAATTTGATTTAAAAGTTTACCGACTCTTATTGATAACTATGATTTATTTAATGGATAAACCACCACCCGATAACTTTACGGTCACTTTTTTCAGTCTAATGTAAAACGATTTATTCGTAAAAAAAACATAATAATGTTATTAACATTAAATTCAATTCATTCAGTTAATTTTTTTTTTTTATACTTGACTTAAAGCATATCCTTCTATACTCCCCCAATCGCGTATCCCGTATATAATATATTTATATATACTTATTGTACACGATCTATTGTTGTATTGATAAATGCAGAGTGAAATTTTCATACATAATTATGTTTTATTATTTTTAGTAGGTCCTACTAAAATGTTACAGGTTGCAGCCTACAGCTATTGGCTGTATGAAATTGTATTAGTACCTATAGTGTGATCAGTGATAACTGACTGTTACAGTCAGTTTCAACGTTATTGTTTATTTTACCGATAGATCGAAAAACAACTTATGACCCCGCATACTTTGGACGATATTAATTTATATTTTCCCCTGTAAAATCATAATTTTCGTTTCGATGAAATCAGTTAACATTAAAATCAATTATTATTCTAATCCGCGCGATGAAAATAAACGCGTGCAATCTATTTGTATATTATCAATATACTAAGCGGAATATGCCCACTGCCCATGTTTACGCTTCCGTCCAGGTAGTGTGGCGTTTTACGTGTTCGCTCGTGCACGTAGAAAAATAATAATTACTATACGGCCGTATACTAGGTACTATACACATCGTAGTCTTTGCCGAAAAAAAAATGACTGTTATTTCGTGTTCAAGGCCGACGTTATTATATCGTTTTAGATTATTCGACGAGAATACAACATAAAACGAATAGAGTACCTAAAGGTCAAATATTGAAGAGCATAATGGTATATAATAATAGTATACTTATATATAAAAATGTTTTAGTTTTTCCCTGCGCGCGCCATTGGTGTTATCGCAGCGTAGTACACAGTTTTTATCATACGTGATGTGCATTATCTTCAGTCGATTACAATTTTTAAACGGTCGTGCTAAAGAATAATAATTGTCGTACAGTAAACAAGATCGTATTGAACCAATTAGTACATAACATATGTATATAATACCTCTTATAAACGTATTACATTATATAAGTATACGATTGACATTACGTATGTCGTGTTCACTGCAAATGTCATCCATTAGTTTTTGCTATAATACACATAAAATAATAGACCGCAGTCGCCGAAGGAGGGTGAGAACCGAGAGGACTATATTTTATATTTTTAATATTTATACACCGCATCAATCGTTTTGATTACTATTACTTATACTTTATTTGATAGTAAGTCATTCGTTTTCGGTTTTATATACTGTCCTACTCGTATACGGATGAGCTGTCTCAAGATAAATATAATATTATATTTCGTTTCGGTATGTTCTTTCAAAAATATACGTCGATTAGGTGTGTACGTACTGCAATGTATGCGTAGTGTCATATTATAATATTATGATGGATTTTAATTTGACAAAAGTATATTGTAAACTAAACTCTAAAAGAAATAGTATCTACGTACAACTTTTTACTCTTTATTTTTAGAATCTAGTTACCCTTGCAAGTAACAATTATTATAAAACCATTTGTATTTAAATAACAAAATGTTTATTCTATACGTACTACTGCGTAGATCACGAACGATTGAAATTTTTATCTTTTTAAGCACATGCTGAAATCTTGACTATTTATACACCATACACGATAATTGGTCATAATTTTGTCAAAATTTAATTCGTAAAATTTGACGGTTTATTTTACCCGACTTTGCCGATCCTAATAATCAACAATATAATTGTAAAATTATTCCCTGTTCCGAGATTCCGTTTGCCTGTGGTTTTCCATGATATGGGTGCAAAGCTATTCGAACGAAACGATGGTGAATGGTAGTGCGCATTTACCAAATCGGTAGGACTGTGCAGACTGAAAATTTTCCACTCAGTTCGCAATTCGTGAATATTTCTGTACGAAAACTGGTTTGCATCAACTGTTTGCGATTAATTTACTTAATGTTTACACCGTTCGTGTATTATTATTTTAGCCCACGCGGGGACAGTGACACGCGATAAGAAGGGGTGTAGCGCAGGTAACATACCTATCACGGTCGTATATTATAATATATACGTCCGAATGAACTTCGGAAACGTTTAATTTTCTTCCGATATCTGTGTGCAATACAGTAAAATAGGGTCATTTACATTTTTGCGAATGGGTTATTTATCCGCAGTGTTATGCGTAAATGCGTATTAAAAAATTATGTCACATGTTTATCGTGGTGAAAAATAATAAATAAATAAAACTCGTTTGGCAATATAACCTTGAACATAACTGTACTTATGCGTACACCCATTATAGGTTAGGTAGTTTTTATTTATCTCATTATTTCTCTCTCTCGGAACGTAACGTACATTTCCTCAAGTCTCGTGTACCGGTCGTTAGACATACAACTCAAGACTTAATAATATATATAATATATGTAAATAATATATATACCTATATATATATATATACAGACGTAACCACTCCGACGGTATGCTAAATTGCGAGAACATAATTGTATGCGTACCTACCGACTTTGTTGGTACCTTGATACCGTATTTGTGCGGACAGAAAAGTGCCTTTGAAATATTATATATAAATTCTAATGCGACGGAAACAAAAACAAAAATAAAACCATTTATATAATATTCATTGTCATCATAAGTCAATATTATGTATGAAATAGTTTTTTCTTCGAATCTAATTTACATAAAAACCTATATGTATTTATAATACTATTGGTTTAGCTATACCTAGCATGTAGACCAATAATATTATATATAAAGTGGATTATATTTACTTGCCGTTAAATAACATGTAAGTGTGTCAAAAATGATGAATTTCTCGAATACCACCGAATAGGTATATTATTATAAATTATAATCATGAAATATAGGTAAAAACCTTACGTAATATAATAATGCATAAATATAAGTAGAACAAAAATATATTATTTAGATGTGAAACAAAAAAATAACACGTTAAATTGTAACAGAATAATAACTTTAATTTACCGAGCGACAAAAAAGTTCATAATAGCCTCGATTCTTAAATTACTAAGGAATGATAACCAATCAAAGACATGACGTATATTATAAAAGCAAAAAAAAAAATTTTATTTAAAAATATGTATACATTGTAAAATATGTTACATCGTTCCACTCAGAATTTAAAATGTTGGTAAATAATAAATTCGATTATATAATGATATTTAACTACCTAAATAGTTTATATATATTGATAATAGTATATTAAATTTTATGTTATTGTAGATGTACTTATAGTATTATTTTTTTGAGAGACTAACAATAATCGTTCATTCATTTTGCTCATTCGATAATTAGAGGTTATTCTTATTTTCAATAAATCACATCAATACTATTATTTGACATCATACACGGCTTGTTTCATATTTAATATTATTCATAAATAAACAAAATTACCTATTTAATAATTTATTTCGATTTTATAAATACGTGTCTTATGCTTAAGATTCTAGGACATTTTTTACAGTCATAAAATTCAGGATGTACACACTTTTCTACAGTGCCCAGATTACAGAACGCCGACAGTTTAAATTTGTTAAATATATTTTCTGAAAACAATGAATTATAAGTAATTATGTCATTCACATTATCAAAATAATTGGCATATTATACACTGCTTTCAAAAAATAAAAAGTTAAAGTAAGTAGGTATAAAATTATGTTATGTTATTACCTTAGGTAAATATTCGATTATACGGCATTGTAAGTAGGCAATTTAATACCATCTCTGCACATTCTATTAAAAATTGTATAGTTATGCTTTAGCCAACACGCTTGTTTACTTCTTTTAAACTTATTAATTATTATATTACAATACGACAACATTCACTGTTCTTGAATGTTACACTGAAAGTTGCGGCATAGTTTATAATATTTAATATTATTATTATAAAATGGTATGATTTAAATAAATTGTAGACTATAACATTATATAATAAAATGCGCAGTATTAATAATATAAAAATTAGTAATAATAATTATTATTATTATATTATATAATGAATGAGTCAAAATTATTTTCTTTAGTTAATACTTTCATAAAAAATAATACTCTTAAATATTTACATAAATTGTTAATTATAATAGTAGTGATAAATATAATGTTAATAGACATCATTTGACTGAGTCAATGCTATTATTTATAAATATAAATTTAACGTAAATACAATTTTGAAAAAAAATAACGGAAAGTTATAATAATACATTATGGAGTTAAGATATTTTTATTTAAATATTATATCGTGAAGTTATGTTTTAACAGAGTTTATATTATTGTCAGAAAGTTAATTTGAAAACGACTTAGGTACTGTAATTTTAATTTTTGATTATTATTTCCTGTATCTAATTAATAATATATTTTTAATATTGATATATTTTTTTTATTTATTTATACTAATAATATTGAATAATAGGTATAATTCCTTATTTTTTTCAAATTAAAATAATAATTGTCTACCAAATGGAGTGAGATGATACCGCTTGTCTATAATAAATTTGTAATAAATTATATAGCAAGGAGAACTCATTTTATATGACGTATACATATTTATTGTTTATTTAATATATTTTAAGTTTTCTGAATCTATAATTATAACATAAAATGTCCATGACATTATTTAAACCATAATGATATAGGTACTTGATTTAAGAAAAAAAAATATTCACAAAATATAAGTTTTACTGTAATTGATGTATAATTTTGTAAAATCTATATCATTGACGCGTTTCTACGTTTTATGTAAGACGTTATTATACCCTGAATATAGATGTTAATGATGTTATTTTAGTGATTATACCTAATTATTTAGTTGTTCTTACAGTTTACTGATTTACAATGTTAGTGGACTTATAATGAGTAGGTATATAATTTAATATATGTGATTCATAGTAATTTAATGTTTCCGGTTAAGTGATATTATATATTTTTTAGAATTTTTATTGTAAGAAACAACATTGCAGCTAAAAATTTTTTTGAACGTGCATAAATAAGTAAAAAAAAATACAAAAAATAGTTTGCTTCCAAGGATATAATAGTTTTATCATACTAAAATAAATAACCAGTACAATATGTAACGATGTAACGAAGAAGATAATTATGAGGGCATAAATATGAATGTTCATGAGTGGGACTTAAGGAATAACTATCATCGCAAGTATATATTAAAAAGTGATCATACAATCAATTTTTGTCTGAATTAGTCAATTTTATTTGTCTATGGTCATTTTAATGTTTTAATTAATAAAATTAGAATACACATCAAACACTAAATTTTCTACACATACATAAAGCAATTATATGATATTACCTTATTAATTTATAATATACCCATTTACCACGTACAATTAGTTTTGAAAACTAATTTCATTATGCGTCAAATGCTTATTAGTCTCTTAGGTAATTATTAGTTTTTGCTTACGAATTGTCAAATAATTTTACATATGGTTTTTTAGGTCGAGGACGGATATTTAGACTAATTAGACAACGTGAAGTCTTAACAGACAACTGTGGTTCAAAGCCAAGCATTAATTATAATATTTAATATTTACACATTTTAAACATTCGTGGAAATATTTTAATATATTTTTTTTTGTCATAGTGACATTTTTACGTTGATAAAAATTTAAGAAATTTAATTTAATTATTATGTATTTATGGTACACTTTTTATCTAGACAATTTTTATATTTATCTAATACATACAAATTAAATGAGTTGTAAATAATAATATTTAATACATATCCAATAATATTTTAGAAAAACCATATCTGTATAATATACACACAAGAAACATAACCTGTAAATTCTGAACATTTGGTACTGCGAAAACACTAGCAAATAAGAAGAAAACAAAAATCAAAACATCTTTATATCTGATAACGGTACTGTTACTACAAAAACCATGATTTTGGCAAGTTTCGTAAAAATTCTAATTTCCAATGAATATAAGAACTTCAGTGTAACTGTGTATTAAATGTCCAAGAATTTTGATGAAGTGAATACATTTTTATCGATAAGTATAATAGAAAAACTATAATACAACATTTGGTGACAATTTCATATATCTACATTTATTCGTTTTTGAGTTACACCAAAAAAATGAGAACCTGTTTTTTTTTAACTTCGCTAATAATACAATTTGCGTTTCTCCTTTCAAACTAGATCCGATTTGATATCAAAAACTACCTCATTTTTGAAAATCGTAGCATTTTCACTAACCCAAAAATTGTCAACCTAGAACAGACACACACAAAAAATACATACTGTAAAATCTAAAACTAGTAATTAACTCATAATGAGTTTTTATTGGATTAAAATCTGTGCAACAAATATCAATAAATTATATAAGATAAATCTTGGTACCCAGAATCATCAAAACTAGCAAAATATCGATCCGAAATTTATTAGACTCAATTTAAGAATTTATTTGTGCGCGACCAATAAAATCACATTTTCTGTTCTAATCGCTACAGAAGATAAATGTCGTCCAGGATTGAATGTCAAACGAGTTTTACGAGTAACAGTTTATTCGAACACTTAAACACTAGTCTTTTGGCGGAAATTTGAATTTGTCAGAATATTTATTTTAAAATACAATAATATGATGTAGGTCGACCATTATTTCGTGTATTAAAATTGTAAACTTACATATATTTTGCGTGTGTTGAATACGCCTTTACGGGGTATTTGAATTGTTAACTTTCAATCTACAATATCATCTCGACTATACAAAATCATTAGACCAGATTCTTATCTCAGCGTGGTCAATTTGACCATGTACAAAATACGCTATATACACTATCGATCATGCGTGGGATCGATTTCTTCTGAGTGTATAGATGTATTTACGAAACAATTACGTAGCTCGTGTAATATTATTTTTGGATCTAGGCGTACGCATTTTAAATAAATGTGTACGTTGAGGTTAAAGCGAATATTAGGCAACATCGAAGTTTCGGTTTGTGGGAATCTACCAAAAATCATATCAGAGAAACAAACATCGATCTCGAAGACACTATAATAATATTATTGCAATACCTACAACTAACGGCGGTATACACAATCTTATAATATCATCACGTTTTGGAATATACCTATACGTGCACTGTAGAACGCTAACACGCTATATTCCATTTTGGCATTAGCCGACTCTATACGGCAGACGTCTACTAATATGTAAGGTTTTTACACGAACCTGGGAGGCGTCAAAAACACAATATTATTATATAACAAATATCATCGCACGACCTTCTAAAACCGTTCGTACTTGACAATATAATTCCGAACCCACGACTTGAGTTGGTGAGTAAAAAATATTTCCAAAACCAATTCTGCTATTATAGATGTAGTGCGATAGTGTGTACTCGTATATCATATCATACCATTTATACATACCTATGATTAGCATATGACGTAAAAATCACGATACCAGTAAAACGTGTGACCTACATTAATAATATATTTTTTTCGAAAATTCGATAGATTTATAACATCTACATAGTTTCCATTGTTTTCAATCTATGATAGGCAAATCGGAGGGTTTACAGTATATTAAACATATTATATTATGATTATTAGTAAGTGATTATTAATAAATTTTAAAATAAGAATTAAATTTTTTGTTTTTAATAATTAAGGTTAATTAAACAATACTGTAGTAGGAGGAGCGTGATTTACATGCAAATTATGACGTGATCCGTTTAAATTACAAAACTAGGGAATCATAATATGTTCCGTATTTGAATCGTGCATCTCGGTCTTCTAATAATAAAACGTTCTTAATAAAACTTTTATCTTTGCCGAATTGAGTCTCTCATAATATCTATCTTCATTTTTACGAATATAATATTTTTTTATCAATTTATATCCACATTTCAAGTCAAATAATTTTGTATTTTTTTTAAGAAATTATTGAATAACGTTTTTTTATTTATTAAATAATATATACTTCATAAGTCTGAGGAAAAATAATATACCTATACCTTAGTCAAAAAAATTATGAAAATGTGTACAATAATTATAAGGTTTAATTTATTAGTTGTATGTTAATTTAGTTTCAATTTTTTTTTTTTTTTTATTATTATTTACAAAAACTAGGTAAAAATAAATAAATTGTTTGATTTTATTTGATATAGATAACTAAAGTAACACTAATAATTTTAGAGTTAAGAACTAGGGGTGAGTAACTATATATTATGCCCCCAGCACTACTCAGTATTGTTGTCACCTATATATATTAAAAGTATGATTTAAGACTTCCTTATTTAAAATAAATAAATCTGGGCTGATCTCTATAGGCAAGACTAATTAATTGTCTAAGTCAATATTCCACTGTTAAATATTCGATATGTCTTGTGTGATTAAGTTTATCGGAGATAATATAAAGAAGAGATGCGTATTATTTTAAACATAAGTTATCTATTTGTAATTGATACAGCCTGTACGGCTGTACTTATTTCGACTTTATCGGTTTGCAGAATTCCATGTTTTGTCAGTTACTTATTTTAATGAACATTAATTAAATTTAAATGTTTTGTGTCAAATACTTTTCTCCGAATTTGTGGAATCTTATGATTATATTTAATTCATGTATAAGTTACTGTTAAATAAATATTACTATTTTTTTTTAAGAATGATCGAATCAATCTTGTAAGTATGTATAAAAACATCTATATAAACATATTATTTCTGCTAATGTTCCAATGTTTGATTACGCCAGTCATAGTAATAATAATTTATTTTTATAATAATATGGATCATTAAATAGTGATTATTATTTTTATTTCGTATATACTTCCTATATCTTATAATATGTTTCATATTAATCATATTATTATATTTTGTTTCAATTTAATTTGTTAACTATAGGATTCTTAATACAGTTTAAGTCTTATTTGGATTTAATATGTTGCACATTATGATTCGATCCATCAACTTTATCTGTCATTACGTTGTAGTATTCACGGTCTTTATACGTATTGTACAGTGTACTTGAATTACACAAGTACCTATTGCAGTTGCAGACCAAACCATACAAAACTACAGAGCCTTGGTATTTATTTTTTAAAATTTCAGTTTTAATTATAATATTTCCAGTTTACGACGTTATGATTAAATCGAAATTAAGTCGGCTGTTTCACACCTACGTCAACTATCATTTTGGAAACGTCTACCGTTGCATTATTGTCACGCAAGCAAAGACAATAACCAAGGACCCCTTCAGTATAATTTTTTAAATTTTGTTTTTATATTTAATTATACACGAGCATACACGATTCATGATAAAAAAAAAACAAGCCATTACTGTGTATTTGACCATTAAAATTAGTCATTTCCCGGTAATATTGTTTTCTATATTATGTCAAGGTTTACACGACGTACCTGTATGAACAATGGTCGGTTGGGTGTACCTATATTGAAAAAATATTAACATTAGGCATAGATTGTCGGGAAATTATAATCTAATATAATATTATATACAAATATGAGTATACGGCAATAAGTGTTGGATTTTTTTATCATTTTATTACGCGTACTTATACTGCAGCATAAAACGGTTTTCGTTTAGGCGACTGACAACATAAAACACAAAACCGCTTTAACTTAACCCCATTTTCAATGATGAATCAATCGATAAAAAATAGAGTCCGACGAATCATCGGTTTTTAAATAATTATTTAATTAAAACATTTAGGATTCATAAGAACACATAGTTTAATATATCAAACGTTCAGTTTTCTGTAGGTTTTGTAATATAATATCGGTGACATAATTTTATAAAAATACATGTTTATTATTTATAATGGTATTAATATCATATTATATACAGTGATAATAATTGCTTTATTTTTTATTAATTTTAAATAATTAATAATAATAATAATAAGCCCGTATTGTATGTTGATAATTATTACAATGTCACTGCAAAATATTATTTTTCCGAATTACAACTACTCACGTGTCAGCGATTTTTGTACAACAATACGTTTCAGACGTACCCAATGAATCGTGAAGAAAAATATCTATCTATACGTTTTTTCACTATGGCTTAACATTGCACTTGTGCAACCATGTCAATTATGCATACGTATAACCAAAACTATGTTACGCTTGTAAACGGATAGGTACACATTATATATATATATATAATAAACATCATATTATATTGTGTGCACGCGCGGGTTTTCCTACAAACGTAAGTATATATTACGCCAAGTGATTCATTTAACGCAAGACACTCATTACTTAAAAAACGATTAACATTTTAAGACATAACTTCAAGATGTAAAAAACCAAAATTTTTAAAAGTTAATTAATATATTTTTTTTTAAATTTAAATAGTCATCTTTATTTTAAGTATTTCACTTTTTGAATGACAACGTAGTATATATTATTCACTTTAATATTCCTAGAAGTCTGTTATTCGATGTATACAAATCAAATACTGGTTGAGTTATTAATTGGTTACTGCAAGTATTTTAAGTTTACACTTAAAAAATAAGAAAAATATATTATTGTTATTTTGTAACCAACAAAAGTTAAAGCCATGTAAAAATATATTTTCAGAAGATTTAATAGTTTTAAAGTAATGATTATTTTATAATAAAAAAAAAATCACCTAATATATAAATATATCAATTTTTCAACAGACATTATTGACATTTATGCTTCCTGTTATTTATTTTGTTTGGGTACCTCGTGGCTCGTACCTCAAAATGTTTATTCTTTTATATAAATATTTTAGTGCTATACAGCCTATAGTTAATGTTCATTAAATTTCATACGAATAAATGAAAAAAATTGACGTTTATTATTAGATATTACTCAACATTTTTATTTATTATATATTTGCATGTTAAACGCTAAACGGATCGTTTATTATTTTTATTTTTGAATATTGTTTCCAAATTGTGTGTCTTATTCCAAGGTGTTTCCATAAAAACAATAGAAAATAATTATTGACGCCTATAGGAAACATTTCTCGTAAATTTACAATATTCACAGACTTTGCTAATTATACACATGTCTTAACATACACAACAAACGTTTAACGAGAATACACGTATTTAAATTTTACCGACACCAGCGAGTAAATAAAATGTAAATTATCCTTATATATTAAGTTCACAAATTATACTAATTACCGTCCCTACGCAAAAGTAATACTTTTCATCAATGTTACTATTGTTACAACACATTTGCGTCAGCATAATTATAAATGATACTTTTTTCGATTTTGAAATCCAATAATATTTGATATTATTTGTACCTACGTGCATATTATTGTTGTTATTTTTAATTTTTAATACAACAATTTAAATTCTATAAATCATTTTAAATATTAGTTTAAAAAAATTTACATTTTATGAACCCAGTTTTGCATATTAGATAGTTACTGTAAAGTTATAGTATCTATACTTTGAATTTTGAAATGGTTATTTATTTATTTGTATTAACTTTTCAGTATACCACCCTAACAGGTTTTATTTGACTAAGAAACATTATTTTTTCCATTTTTTTTTTTTGTATTTGGTTTTGAAAGGTTTACTGATGTGTCGATAATGTTTATATACGATTGATTTTTTAACAAAGATGTATTGATCTTTCCTTTTGAACTTTGAAAAAGTATTAAAAATCGTTACTAGTTATTATAATATATTATTAAATGATTTCAACATATACATTTAATATGTAATATTAAATAATAATCAATTGTTTTAGTTATGGTGCCAAACATAAAAATACCTAAGTTCTAACCCGCAGGGCATTATAATTCAAACGGAACACAAAGAAAAGATACGAATAAATGTAGAAGAAATTCAAATCACGGGCGTGGACTTGATTTAATTGCTTTTTGTGTATAAATATATTAATAATGACGAACGATTTACCATCATAACTTTATTGTTTTCAAAGCAATACCTACGCATCACAGGAATGTACCAGGGTGTGTGTGTTATCAACTCGACAGTCAACCAGGTCGTTATTTTTTTTATTCGTTCAATAACGTTCCATCATTATGCTGTGCGTTGTAGTGTGTGCGATATTCTTCGACGCCGTATCCATCTGTCGAATGTTATACTTTTTTCGATGCAGGTAACACAATCTACCGCATAAACCATGTACCGATCTAAATATTATACTTTATTATATTGTTACAAGACCTAGACGTAATATTCGGGTTTCGCGTATAACGATCGCCGTGCCCGTACATGAATATATACGTTTATAAAACGGTATGCTACAAACAACGATTGAAAACATAATGTGAAAATAATGCATATTTTTGTTATAGATTCATTATAATCATATTATCTTGCTTATATTAGATGAAGGGAAAAAATCATATGAACTTAAGAAAAAATATTTCAAAAATACATTTATAATACCATTAATCAAATCTAAACAGTATCCTATAGCAGTGTTTCTTAAGTTTTTTTTATCCATGAAACCCCTTTTTATGTTTAATTTTATCGTGGAACCCCTACGTTTTTTTTTAGATTTTTAGCTACTTTTCTTAAGCTTTCAACAATAAGTTACCTATTACAGCTCGATAATGAGAATCCCTACTTGGTTTTAATAGTTGTAACGCGTAAAACATTTCTTCCCGCTAGTCACTACTAATTTTTAGTTACATTTTTGTAAGTAATTTTCTTGGAAATTTTGAAAAAAAAGCACTAGATTTGTGGAACCCTAAAGTGATCTTCACATAACCCTAGAGTTTCACGGAACACAGTTTAAAAAACGCTGTTCTATAGCGTCGATAAATACGAATAACTATACAGTATACACAGTAAACTAGTATATAATGAGTAAATTTAAATGTTAATATTAATAAACTCGAAGCATATTTAAATAAATAAATATAATATTGTATATGATTACTAATATTTAGAGTTTAACGATTAGACTTGTTAAAATGTTGTTTTCTATTTTGGACATAAAATTAAAAATTATAGAACGATTATATTTACATTAATATAAATTGTTATAAATGAGCTTATATTCCAATCGTATTCAAAATTTAAATTGCAAATTTTACGAAATAAACTATAAAGGTTATTTTGTTGTAGATGTCGTCGATAATCACACTACATTTATGAACTATGGCATTTATTGATTATTACATCGTTAGTAAATTTTATATTATATTATAATAAACATAATATAAATATTATAACATATAAATACAAAATATACATACATAATCACACTCGTCTACTTAGAATAATATGTGTTGTAAGTACCATAAATATAGAAATAAAAGTTTAGTCTTAAAAAATATTTGGTAAAAATAATTTACTATTATATAGTATACTTTTATACATTTTGATAATTCGCCAATCATACTCCCCTCCGCTCTCCCATTTTTTTCTGTAAAGATAAATTAAATTAATAACTATGATTCTTGAAATTTTCGTCTATACTTTTATAATAACCATGTTTTCAATTATTTAAATTTTTATATTATAATTTATAAAGTGTTCACACCTTTTTTCAGATAATATTAACTATAAATTTTTCAGCGCAGATAATATTTTTGATAAATTTTGATGTGTGAAGTATTATAAAATAAAGTAACATATTATAAAACTTGATATTATTGTGTAAGTTTTTAAATAGACTACGGTCACGTTAAAGACTACACTATAAGAACATATTATTTTAAAATTCATTAGATACATAAGATCATGATGAATAAATAGGTAAGGAAAAAGTTTTGATCTATATTACACGTGTGTGAGTGCCAAAAATATTATATTGTAGATGTGATACTCTCTATTAATAATACTTAAAACTTATAATAATATTTATTTAATACATGAAATTTATTATTTACTTTTTACTATTGTAATTTTGTATTTCATTTTATCATCGTTAGTGAATGAATCATCAGTACTTAAAGACGTACGTGTGTTTGAACTATTGCGGCGTGGAAGATATATTATGTATCTTAACTGCGTAGAAATCTACGAATAAATAACTTACGACAGATGCTAAAAAGTACATAAACAATGCATTTAGCCAGATTGTTCCGGTTGTCAGCGTTCAAAAAAAAAAAAAACAATGGCGAATTCGAATTCGTAATTGTGCTAATTATTATTTAACATAATATCCTAAGTTTGCCGGAAATTCAATATAGTCGATGGCAGTATACAAACCATTTAACGCGTACCCAACAATTTATTCCTTAGATATAATATATACAATATACGAGTACATACATAAATACATATATGAAGTGCGCGTTCTCCGTTTTATTTTTTTCCCATGCGCCCAGAAAATGTTTTTTTTTTTCGAAATCTTCTACATGACCCAAGGACATGGTAAGGAAAAAAAAATACCTTGAGATATTTTTTTTTTTAAATTTTAAACACATACCATATACTCGCGTCGAGAAGGTCAGAGATGCGTGTTCGATTCTTTTTCACGAATTTTCTTTTATTCTTCTATTCTTTTCCGACGATCAAGGATCGACGCCGAGAGTTATGACGGTATCGGTAAACCAACTTGTAGGTATATATAATATTACTATATTATTAAACGTCTGCGTATGGAAAAAAAAATCGACGTAAAAAAAATTCACTAGCAGTAGCCGGGCCCCACGTGACTTTACAATAATTATATTTCAATAGCAATATCTGCGGTAAAATTATGTTAAGAGCGTAACATTCGTACGAAATCGTTTGTTTGAATTGTTAAAATAATGTGCTGTCCAAAAACAATAAGACGAAAGAGCTGATATATAAGTGCCCATTATTACTATCCAAGAAATGGGATTCAGAATAATTTGTTAATTACTATACAGACATAAATCAATATTGCAGCGTTTAAAAGAAGGAATAATTAAAATTATAAATAGGCAGTAGTGTATACTACGTCTTGTACTTGTCTATACTTGGAAGTTGGAATTTGTATTTAAATAAATAATAAATTTAATAACATATTATTGTATATATAGTACCTATAAGTTGAGTTACGATTATTTATAAATTGATTAGTTTTATGAGATAAAAAATAATATTTATTTATTAAAACTGTTCTCGGAGAAATTTTTATCTATAAGAACTTGAAGTTATAAAAAATATTTAAATTAAGAAATATTATATAAATTTAATGTATTATAACTATTCATTATGCTATATATGCGTCTATAAAAACTGAAGAGACTTTAACGCTAGGTCACTATTATGATTATATTTATATAATATTATAATAGATAAAAACATAATAATGTAAACACTAAACATATTATATATTATAATAAACTATAATATAATTACATTTTTAAAATCAAAAAATGTTTAGCCATCCTGAATGAAAATCCTTAAATTTTCGTTTTTTCGACTACAGGTATATACCAAGAAAATATACAATAAGAGCTTGTTACACCATATTGCGAGTTGGAAAAGTTTAAAGTAGGAAATATGACTATATTTCATATATTATACCTTCATAAATTCGTTATAACATGATGCGATATTTAAATAAAAACAAATCAATTATATCAAATTAAGATAACAATAAATACCATCTAAAAAATTGATAATTATACGTATGTGATCTTATGAAATTTATAAATACTACGAGTATATATTAGGTGTATAAATAATGTCTAACGGAAAATTATATACCTATTGTAACTATCTGATGTTTTTGTCGTTTCAGTTTATTAGCTGCGAATCTGTGATTGTATGTATACATAATACATTGTAATAACTTGACTATACTTGGTGTAAAACTTTTATTCACACATATTTCTAACTGTTAATTAGTTCAATCTTATGTCTCAAATATTATAGTCAACTCATATTTTGTTAGCATTTTTGCAGTATGTGCTTATTGACTTTCTAAATGAAATTAAAAACCTATATAAAGCTTGAAGGCATTCTATTCATTATAGCTACTGTGATTATACACTATGCTGATTATTATTATAATAATGTAACGAAATTAAATTATTAACTGCAAAAAAAAAACAAGTTTATGAAAGTAACCTAAATTAATAATCAATATTTCAAATTTATTTAGTGCAGAATCGACTATTCCGGATTTATGTATACAAAAAAAAAATATAATAAAAAGTAACAATTAATATATACTTATTTATTACTATTATACATAAATACATAATACATTATATGTGTAATGTGTATGCATATTATACTATTACAGATTTTCGTTTGATATAATGAATTTGACAATAAGATGATGGTAAAAAAATAGAAATAATTATATTTATTTAGATAAAGATACAACGTATAATACACAAATTCAAAGTTCAGTTAAAACATAAAAACATAAAAAAACATAAAACATATCTATTTTTCCAATTTCGGAATACACAACTTGGAAAATATGTAAAGTCGGTTTCCATGTGGATGATTCTTTTTGTATACAGCGATGCGTTACTGAATTAATATGTTTTACCAAATAAGCGTGAGAATCTAAATAAGTATAATAGAAATATCACAATTGAGCACACAGATTATAGGTACATGTAAATATATGCATAATAATTTAAAGCCGGAAAAGGTAATTTTGATCTATAGTTTTACCTCTGAAACATATTCTTTAAATATTATTTCATTTGATAACATATGTGTTGAATTTTATTTAAATGGTTTGATTTAATTATATTAGGTACTTGTGAAAAAAAAAATTTGAGCGACTATTATCTTAAATTATAACTTGATAAAATGATAAATATATGTCAATTTTAAACACAAATATGTGTCGCATATTTTATGTGAATGTATAATACATAATATAATATACATATTATGAATGTTATACCTGAATTTTAATAATTATTTTTTTTAATAAACTCTACATGCAATGTCAAACTTTCAGACATATATGAATAACTCTTCAAGAATATATACAATACATACCAATATATTATGACGTTTTTTTTTTTTTGGTTTTAAATTTTAATCATCTGCATAGATTTTTCTAAGGTCTTGGAACTTTTTTACGACAGGTCAAATCTTAGATACATTTTTTCATCGCTGACCAACATTTTTTAAAGAAAAAGTAATAGATCAAATTTAATTAGTAAAATGTTTTCTACTATTTATTGGTTTTAGTAAGTATATAAGTATGACTTTAAATTGTTATGAATCACACCAAATGAAAAAATTAATAAATTAAAAACAAAAACAATGAAAACCAATAAAACATTAATTAGTTTGGTGGGCCCTAAGTTGGAGAATCCTGCACTACGTCGTTTTTCTTACAAATGATTTTTTAGACTCTGGTTTTGAGAAACCAATTCTGTCTCGGTTCTCACCCTATTTAAATTATCGAAAACTATGGGTGAGATGAACATAAATAAGGCTTCTGAGATCGTTACCCGTTCATCCGATGTTCATTGTTGTCCTGCTACTGTTTTTGCTTCTCGTTAATGCATTGCTCATTGTATATTGAATCATGTATTTTGATTTAACATATATTTGAATACTAAATTAATAATGTTTAAGCGTGTGTTAGAAAAATGATGGCTTTTTTTTATAAAATACAATAATTATTATTTATCGTTCGCATTTTCAAAGTTTTTTTTAAGGATTTTAAGTATTAAACCGATAGTCAGGTCTAAATAATTGTTTAGATATATTATATATAATTAAAACGATATCAAACGATATCTTAAAAATGAAATGAATATCATTGTATCAATTATTATGATGATCCATTTTACATTAATATTTAATACGATGCTCTTTGGTTTTTTTTTTTTTTTTTTATAAATAAACCATATAAAAATGACTCATATTATTTTGTTATTATATTACTATTTATTTTATTTGTAATTTAATAAAATCTGAATTATTAATTAAGTTAAATATTTTAAAATATATTTTTATTTCAAATGATACTCAAAAATATTTCGAAAAAAATTTATTGAATAATGAATAGTATTGGTTACTTAACGTTTCGCTACCTTTACATATATACAATATATATATTATATATGTATATTATGATTTCTTAAAGTACTTATTCAAATATTTAGATATTATGTATAGGTATAGAAAAACAAAATAACTATAAATTTTAATTGGTTTAACTAGTTAAAAATTAATTTTACTCAATTCACTTTAATTATACGTACACTCAATAAATTGTACAAAGGTAAATCACAAACGCATGTACATTATTGTATTTAAGCATAATTAGATCAAGTTTAATGACAAATAATGGTAAGTTAACTATATACAGTACAGTTTGGTTTTCAACCAGTTATTTATTGACATAGTTTTTTTAATTATATTTTCTTTCTTTATAAACTTGCGTTTTTTCTAATTTCTACTTTTATCGATTTTAATTTAAATTTTCTAATAAATCAAAAAACCAAAGAAAATTGAATATACTATTATAACATTTCTAAGAATAAAGTCACGTGTTTTTACTGAAGCGAACTAATAAAGTTTTGCTGAAGACTTAATTTTAGATGTGCACTTGGGAAATTGTTGAAAAAAAAACAAGTAAATCCAATTATTCGACATCGAGTTGTTAACTAGTGAAAATAGCTCGTATATAAATTTTTTTTTGTTTTATATTGATTACAAAATCAACGTTCTTACTTGCTGAACAATTATTGTTCATAATAAATCTTATTTTATAATTTTGATCTGTTTGATTATACAGCTTAACTATACTTATTAGTTATTACTAGTTGAATGCAAACAGTTATTCAAGTAAACTGTATACAATAAATAATTAATTATTAGATTAATTTAAAATAACACAAAATGTTTTACTGACGAGTATCTCAACACAAATCTGTGGAGAAAAATGTCTAAAATACTACAATTTAATAAAATTATATATAACTAAATTACTTGTATGTTCAAAATTTACTTATGTACCTATAGCTTGGTTCAAAATCAATTTGGTATCAAACAAAATATTTTATACGGTTACGGCTCGATATTGATTAAAAAGTTCGTTTCACGACCATAATATTTAGTTTAACCTACCTCTAATATATTTATATGATATATATATATATAGGTTTACATTATATACGTCAATTGATTTGTTTAAATATTATTATTATTATTTCTTTTTTTTTTTTTTTTTGATATTATACCTATGTTTAATCTATTTATATTGTGTAAATAAAAATGAATTGTCATGTTGTTTACAACAATTATTTATTTATTCAACATTAATGATTACTGCTATATCGTTTAATATAATATTTTTAGACTGTCCACCCAATCACGTGTCCGTGTATGTGTACATTATTGAATGATATCAATTTATTATTCGTTAATAATAATATGGAACAGTACGCAAATGCAAGCCCGAACGAACGCATACACATCATTGATCGGGATTCGAAAACAACCTTATATGAGGTGGACGAGGACGCTTTTACGAGTTTCAATTACGCAGAAGATAATATAATATGCGTCGGAAGTGTACTTACATTTTTTTTTCTTTTAAGAAAAAATATTGTGTTTTTCTACGTACGCGCGAAACGGTTAACAACTCGAGGACGTATTTTGCACTCGTTGGGATTTGTCAAGGTCACTCGCCACTCGCGGATCCAAATACCGATCCCATTAGAACGACGCACATACACACAGGGTCGAATTGAAAACGAGGCGTTAAATTTGCATGTAATACATCGTTTCCTCGAATGACGGTCAAGGTCAACGAACATGCAGCAATCTATTTTACTGGCATTTTGTCAAAATGTATTAAGTAGTTCAATCGAAATCCTTGAACGCCAAATGAATATCTCCGTGTACACCGCAATATAGATACGACACGCGTATAATGTCGCGTATAATGGTCGTAAATTAATTTTTACCTTAAGGCGTCGGACCGCGGACAATTGCATACCGGACGCTGTCGGCGCTCTTTTTCGTATACACAAATATTAATCATCGCGGGACAAACGTCACTTTCATCGAACATAATAATATCATGTCAATATAAAATAATGATAAGGTTAGTAAAATATATGTATCACGGATGACCAAGAACGGAAATGTAAACAGTACCTATTTAATATTTTTCGATAGTTTTATTCACCCTTCTATAATAATAATTAGCGTTTTAGCCAAGTAAAGCCAACATAATAATATTTAGTCTTATATTGCAGCTGTTGTTTTTTATGAGTGATGACTGCAGATAATTGAAAATATTATAAACAATAAAGATTAACGGTGCGACGACCAATGACAAATTTAACGGAACAAATGTGAACGGATACCTAATGTGGATTTGGTTCCCGAAAAAATAACTTTATTGGTAACTGTTACAAAGTATGTGCAAATCGATAATCTTAAAAAAAATGTATTAGGTTTTAAGATGTTTTGATATTGGAAAGTTTTATAAGTATAATTTTATATCAAGTATATTGATTATTTATTTCTCATCAGTCTTGTGATAATTAACCTAGGCACACGTATATTTGTTGAAATATAAGCATTTGGATTAAAATGGAAATGATGAAAAATAAAAAGCTCTTCGTAGTTAATGGTTTTAAACACGGATTCTAAAAAGAACTATCGGAAAATATCGAATGTTGGATTTGCACAGAAAATAAAATGCAAATCATTTTTAAATATAAATAATTTAAACATAATATTGAGAAAAATAACCTCGAAAACAATCATGACAAAGTTAGTGAAAACATATTATGTATTATCATGAAAGCTTGCGGAAGCTAATTCGTTTATTACCTGTGGATAATCCGGAAATCAACTCGTATGTTACCATGCAGTAGACAATCTTGGAACCAATTCGACAATCGAGAACCAACTCGTAGACGTCCATTTAGCCATTTGCGGACTGTCCCCTTGCCCGCGTGGGTCCTGGTTTTGGAGCCTTGTGAGTATTTATTTCTTAACTAATCTAACTATATTTTAAACAATTTCTCATATATACTCGTAATTGATCATTTAAATGCATGTATTTATTTATAAATTTACAATATACTTTTATTATCTATAAACCGTCTACGGTTAAAAATATTAAAAATTATTGATAATTTAAAACAAGAATTAAACGTGAAGATCAGCTTTACAAATCGTTATATAATCAGGTAATATTTATAAATTTTTTTATTCACCATTGTTTTCTAAAAGTTGTGTTTCAATATTTAATTACAATATTGTAATGCTTAGTACTGCAATATACTAATAATTATAACGAAATAACTTACAATTTATGAATATAATTTAACTCGAAATATTTATTTCAAAAAACGAAAATGTCGTTATACCTACCCCAACTGAATAATAATTATTTTACTGGACTCTTTCACCCCTTTTAATGTTTGCTGTCTATGCCAATAGTCACTGCGGCACAGTCTTGCGTCTGGTACCAGTGGTACCTACCAGTAATATAAGTAATTTTTACAGACTCGTTTTTTCTTCGATATTTGATTTTTGCACAGATTTTCATAGAGTGGCCACTTAAAAAAAATTCAGAGTAATTATTCTCCATGTTTTACAAAGTCAATTGCTATAACGTTGTAGGGCTATTAAAAAAGAAAAAAATTATCATAAATATGACAGTGCGGTTATAGTACAGGTTGAACCGACCGCGGTCCTTAAAAATTATAATGTACCTATAAATTATAATATGATTATACACGACGCGATAATTAAAATACGTTAATTTATAGGTATAAGCTGAGTAAACAGAAGCCGAAATCCTAACCGGTAAACGACGGTGATGTATGTGTTATATAATATATTATATATAATAATATTGCTATACTACTACCACCGACATTTGTACATATTACACGTAATGATGTTAGTAATTTATTGTACTGCGACGTTATTAAAAAAAAAAAAAAAAAAACGAGTAGGTACACGCGCGTGTATTGTGAAAACTACGAGACAGTGTTAGCAAAAAAAAAAAAACTCGATAATAATATTCGTAATATATTTGCAGACATCGAAGACGTATTTCGTGTACCGACCAATATATGTATATGTACATTTTATACGCCTGCTTTATGCGGTTAAGTGTATAATCTTATATATATATATACATAGGTGTCAATACTGAAGGTACTTATATATTAGGTAAATGTACTAATTGCGTTTTAACGTGATTGCGCGAATTCGATTTTTCGCAGACCCGTCTTGCGTGCGCGCACGTTACACGATCGATAGCCGTTTTAGGTACCTATCTATATAATATTATACATATATATATGTGTGTGTACGTTATAAGACGTGTGTGAATGATGATGATAATGATGTGTGCGTGTGTGTGTGTACAGTGTACACAGTGTACATATATTAATATAATATAACATCAGGGCACCGCCTCTCTGGTCAAGGTGAATGATCTCTCAGCACAACAATAATAATAATAACGATCTACGATAATATAATAATACGAGATCCGACCGTTTCACAATGTCAATCAGAATCTCTTATAAAATATATCATATTATTATAATATATGTAAAGGTGCATGCTCACATACGTGTGTGTGGCGTGTGTGCGTACTCGAGCGCGTGCAAATAATATATATATATATATTATATTGTATTAGGTATTATACGACGTATATAGGTATATGTTTTATGAGCTCTCCTCTATGTGCACACGTTTTAAGCTTGTCGGTGGACGCAAATTTATCGCAATATGTATATATATTTATATTTTATATTGGAGTTAAGTGGGTCGAGCATAGTACGGCCGTCTTGTCGTCTCCGCTGGCGACGTATATGAATTTCGTGCCACTCTTCTTTAAAAAGTTCGACGAGCGTCGACCCGAAATGTAGGTCGACCGGTACCGTTTCGCACTTGTGCAGCACCGAAACGACACGATGCGTAGTCACATTATTTGCTGTATGTCAATAATAATAATAGTAATAGTAATAATAATATTATTGTTATGGATGACGTTTGGCCGCCGTATAGATGATAATTATTATTGTTGTAAAAACAATCGGTGGACTTTAGCAGTTCGCGCGATGTATATTGGAGGGTTGGGTTATTACCATTCGTCATTTATGTGTTTCTGGGATTACTGCGGTAGACTGTGTGGATAGAGATTCCGAAAATTTGTCCGAAATCCACTGCAGACTTATCGATCCTGAATGATTACGATTGAGAGTTCTATGTGTATGACGACGATGATGATTTCCATTAGGGATCATAAGCACCCGAGCTTAACGTCTGCGTTAACTAGAATCCATAATTAGTAACGAACTTTTCCTGAACGTGGTGATTTCAGAGCACACGTGCATAAGTAGAATATCCGATGGAGCTTCGCAGAAAAGTACATTATTACACGTTTCTCTCAAAATCTAAAACAAAGAAAATGTACGAGTATCAAAACCAATTTTATATTTTATACTTATAGCTGCAATTAACACGAATAGTTTCTAAAGTTAAGTAGACAAGTTCTTTAATTTTGACAATATTTTTTAAATCGTGGCATATTTCGTTAATAAGTTGTTGATTATAAGCTTTATTTTCGTATAATATTCATCGATTCTATTATACGATCTCTGATCTGTATTCAAAATGTCAACTGTTTTGACAAAGACCAACCGTCTCAGTAAAGAAATGTTTAAAAAAAAATCTGCAATTGCATCAACATAATACTCTTTATTAAGGGTTTAAAACTAATATTATATGAAAAATAAAAACAAATTGAATAAACATAACAGACTGCAGTATACATATATATAATAAATTATAAACGATTTAAACATAGATAACGACGAAGAACACTAACTTTCAATATAGGTAGGTACTTGAAGATTTACACTTTACCTAATACCTATTATAATAATATTATGGTGTTCATTGCTTAAGGATATATATGTTAGGCAACACAACACACGTCATTCGTTTCTTTTTGCAAATATTAAAAACTTTTCACTTCGTAGGTCAACATACCGACTTGTTGTCATTTCCGGTCACCGTATAGTCTGTATAGATCTATAACAACAACCTCCTATCCATCAGCGCAAAATAATAATAATCTATCAATATAGATCACTTTCAAAACATACACATACATACATATTGGCATACTGTATATAGTATATATGAATATATTAGCAATATAAAACTAGATAACCAGTATCTGTTTGAACCGGTTATGCCTGATTGAAGATCAATACACATTAAATAATGATTAGAAAACTGATAAATTATTATTTTATGAGGTTAAAAACGTTTAAAAAAAAAATGATCTGAATACAAAGAAAGTGTTACCGACAAAATATAATATTATAATTTATATTCGGAATAACAAATTCAGTTTTAAATTTCAAAAAAAATTATAGAATATTTGAATGTGAAAATATTTTAATTATTAACATTTCAACATTTATAAAATTATGTTCGACCATAATAGTGTGAAATTAAACAAATTTAGATATTGATGTACCACATTATTTGTAAATAACTGCTAACTTTACTATATATCAAAATGGTTTATCAAAGTAAAAGTTTATTTCATATAATTTAAAGTGTATGTTATCGTTTATACAACATGTATAATTAAAACAAATTTAACTCATAATATGAAAGTTAAAGAAAAAAATCAATTAGTTTACGATATAGGTAAAAAAAAATGAATATATTATTACACACAGTCACGCTGATCTTCTTTAAGTTTTAATTCGAACCTTCTTTCTATTGACATCTCATATTTGTGATACATTTAGTTTAATCTGGAAATAAAGTTAGGATTTTTTTAGAGAGGTTTTAATTTTTTAGTTTATGATTATGAAACATATACTAACAAAATCTTAAGCATATACATATTATATGTATAGAAATATTTTTTATGTAAATATGGCTTAATGGGGTTGAAACACCCAAAAAACACTTTTATGAGTATGGCACTTATCTTATTAAATTTAGTACACAGATGTTGATAAATTTTAAGATTAACATATTTTCACAATCAAAATAAAAATTGACAAAATAAATTGATTCCAAAACTAACACTTGTAAAACAAATCTATGGAGCAATAATTTGATTTCGATTGATTTCCTTGACGTGCAAATAACTAGACTAGATAAATATTTAAATATAGGTACATAATAAAATATGTTCAAGGATTTCGGATAACTGCGCAATACAGCTAAATTAAATTCATTATGAAATCACACTAGCTGGTACTAACGGATTTTATTAAAAAAATTTTATTTTAGTTTAATAATAGCATGTCTGCATCTCGTTTTGTATACTCCAAAGAGAGGCAGAATTTTATGTACTTTAATCCACTGTAGATGACCCAAATAATATGGTTGCCATATACTGCAGACAAGAGCACTTCTGGCGTTTTGCGATTGACAGCGGATGTGATAGGCAGGTACAATAATAATAATGCAATACCCGTAGCCATATTTTTAAAAGAATTTGAAAGTCACAATCAATAATATAGTAGTTATATTATAATATATGTTTCAGACTTCAGAGCGTACATAATATTACAATAAATATAAAGGTGTATTGTTTATGTTAAGTTATTTAAATAATTGGACCCAACGTGATTCCAAAACCGTTACGATTCAAAAATATCAGGAGCCTGCAGAAAATAAGTCGTTGGTGGAAACAAACTGCACACCATACATCATAAATAATAATAATATATATTAATTTACATTATAATAATTTTATATTTACTATATTGTATACAAAAACGCGCCGATCAAATAATTATGCTACCTAGTTAAATACAATAGAAATCTTAAGTACGTCTTCTCGTTAAATGTGCTCAAACTTTGCAGTCCCGCCTGAAATTTCTATTTGTCTACTTGTATCACTTGATACAACTTTTATCAGTTAGTGTGATACTATATGTAGCCTGTTTGATGTCACATTAAACAAACATTTCTATTTTAATATTTACGAACGATATTATTGATCGTTTAATCCAGTCATTGACGTAAACATGTGCCGATTTACACATGCTGCAATACATTTTTTTATTAATTGGATCCAACCAAATAAATTGTTATGTGTCCGACGCAAATAAAAATATTACTTTTTATATTCGGAATTTTTGTTTTATCGCATAATATACACGTATCTATATAGTTGTTATGTTATATTTATAGTAGTCCTGCAGGTGATCATTGTTTCCTAGTTATTGCCAAACACAGCAAATTTATTATGGCTAATATTTTGTAAAATTAATTTAATTTTTTTTTATCAATATCTTCGAGTATACGAAAGTATACGAAATATTATAATATTAATATTATACTTGACACGTTTGACACACCTGTTGTAATATACTTTAATACAATTATGTTTATGTTTTTATTCGATTCTTTATGAATACTTAATATTTATATATCTTCATACTCGAGGACATTTATATAAACTTATTAAAAAGATACAAATCGCAACACACCCTCGATGTTTAATTAATTAATGAAATTTTCTACGAAATAACGCTTTCTGAAATTTCGAGGTAATTTGTGATGACGTGTATGTTTTATTGTGAAAAAAAAATAATTATTAGAACATTTATACTAACGCCTCCGGATGTATGATAAAATATAATGGTTGATTGTGTAATTATATGACCAATTATACAATGAGATTTGTTTTTTGCATAATAATATTATTATTATTGTGTTGATACACCGATATATATAGGGGTCATCTAAGAATTTAAAACAGATTATCTTATTCAGCCTTGATTTTCGAATTTCAGAGAAAAACCCACACACTACTGATAAAAAACATTATATAACATTTAGATATTGCTAGGTTAAAAAAAAAATCTGTACGAAAAACCGGACTGCAAGATTATCAGAAGTTTGCTTACCTCAACATGGGACAATACAGGTGCGTACAATTTCTTATTATCTAAAATGTTAAAGATAACGATAAACAATCGCACACAATTCAAAATTATGTTCAGAGATGTATATAGATTATATATTATATATATCCTACACATATAATATAAAAATTAACTCTTTAATACACTTGAATGTTTTAGATTCGAGAGGGATGGTGTAAAACATACCATGAAAACAATATGTACTTTTAATTGAATAGTTAACAACTATTGTATTAGAATTTAAAATTACATAGGTATATTTGTATATTATATGTAAAGACGCAAAATTATATACGATACAATTTTGTAGAGCACAGCGAGCACAATCCGTGTAAAACTGTATTTTATGTTTTAGATCTGCGTTTTTTCTTTAATAATACTCAAGTAACAAATAATAGTATGACATACCTATATTTTATACAAGCAAATGTTTTTAGCCAAAATACGTTTACGTATAATATTAAACCAGATGGAATATTTTATATTATTATACATGACTGTTTTACTATTAACTTCTATAGATACATAAGTATATTATTATATCTATGATTACCTATTAAATAATATTTGGATGATTTTAACTTTGTACTACCTATATTAATGTAATAGATATATAAAGGTATATTATAGCAGCTTAATTAATTTATTAAACACATCTACACATAGCCATATAAGGTACTTATATTATGTTTAAACCTTGAAATAAGAAAAAAGAAATTGCTTTTCAATTCTGCACCACAGACGTTGACGTGTGTGTTTATTTTTACACTTAACTCGTGAATATTCATAACATACAATAATAATTTAGGTAAACGACACGGCTTTGTTCATTTTTTCGTAAATTACTCTATTCGTGAAACCGACGCTAATGTTTTATTTTCACATATCTACATTATAATATCATAATAATATATTTAGACAACTATGTATATTATATTAAAGTATAATAATATTATATTATTATATAGTACCTAACGTTTAATTTGTATACAAACAGTACCTGTCTAAAAAATATTAATAGTTTATCTTTTTAAAATTAAATCTATAAAATATTTATTTAGGACTTAGGAGTATTCCGATATACATGTATAGGATTTATATTATAATATGTTTGTTAAGTGCTACATAAATAGGTAGTACCTACATATACACAAACAAATCTTCCTGTACAAATCTGTACGTATATATAATGATTAACATTATCTTTTTATTTATAATTTCAGAAAATATGATATATACCTACTAATACATAATGTATTCTCAATATGAATAACTTAATTAATAAGTAATGCAAATAAAATTAAAGAGCATATAATTTTAATTTCAAGTTTAAAATTATTGCAAAATGTTGTATCCAAAGGTTACCTATAGAGTTAATAAATGATGATCATACAATACTATGCATAAGAGTATAATAATAATAATATGTATACAATTGACAAGGGCTGATGAATGACACGAATGAAGATGTTACTGGTCAATGTTAATTGACTAGTCAACACTATTATAAAAGATTTTTGTTTAAGTCTCTCTATTTCGTTGGTAATTCACATTTCTTTGAGAATTTTCCTACTAAGATTTCCGTTAACGATGAATTGTGTATGTATAAATCGGAGTGGTTTTTGAAACATTTTATGTGTACCTATACAGTTTTTATGAAAATCGCAAAATGTATTATCATAAAAATATATTGTAGAGTTACGAGTTACTTATTTTCAATTAAATGCAAACGTGATAATAACTGTCAGCTTAAATTGACAGCATACATAATAATATTATTATATTATTATATTTTACTATGTATATTATAATTATTTAGATAATTATACCAATTTAATTACATAGATACGTTCATTGTATGATGAATAATGATACACTGTATAGTATAAATTGATAATAGTAATTTACTTAATAAATTCATAATACAACATGCACATTACATTATATTTTGTAACAAATCAATTTTTCAATTATAACGCGTGTTGCTCTTTGAGTTCTATCACGCAGTTAATATTTTTAATTCACCAATGCACGTCGATTTTAATATTATACATTCATATCGTCATCACACTCTATAACACAGGGGCGACCAAATGGTCGATCGCGGAAATTTTCCCGACATTTTAGATCTTTGACAAATTCACATTAAATTAATAAATAACAGATATTGGTCACATTTCACAAACTTGCCATAAATTTATATTTTATCTATTTTTATTATATTATGTAAAATATAAACAATTGTATCAAGTAACTACATTCAACTTTATAATATACTTAATATCATATTGTCCAATGATTAACTATCGTCACTTATCGGGTTATTAACATAATTTGTTTTCAATATGCTATCTCATAATCATGTGTTGTTTACATATGTGTATTCTTTTATAGTTTTATCATTAAAGTATTAAACACAATAGATAATATCTACATATTAACATCTTATTATAACTAATTATAACACCATCTCTATCAAATAGGCTCAGTTATTTTTGTGAATACAGAAGTATAGTATAGTATAGCGTATAGTGCAGTATTACTCTCCCATTAGTCATAATGCGATAATTTTTACTATTTTTCGAAAGTATATTACTATTAGGTATCTCTACCTATTTACTGACTACATAATATTATATATTTTTATATAATAATATATCATACGAGTTACTACACGTACAGGTACACCATTGAAATTTGAAATACATATATTTAACCATTATAATATTATGTACATAAAATTGTATGCAGTAATGCTGTATGGTGTTTATGTTAAATATTATAGTCATGTCCACAAAGGATGCAAGGTAAAGATACTGATATAATAGCATCTGATCCAAATCCTGAAATAGCGTTCTTTTATCTCCAAAAACATCTTAACCAACTACAAACTACATATTTAAGCTTATGAATTTTTTTTTTTAAATCTTTATGCTTTTTTGATCAAAATTTGAAAAAATTGTTTATAAAATTTAAATGCATACATATTATATATTATAAAAGACAATAGTACTTACTACTTAATCATGGTTATTTACATATAATATAAATATATAATAATTAGTTTGGTATTTTAGCTTGGTATTTATTATACTCGACAATTTTTTATAAATTATAAAATTGTAGGTTAAATAAGTAAATTAATATTAATTACTATAATCTTCATTTTTAAATAATTATAGACTATAATCTAATTTCTAAATCCATCATGGACTACATACTAAATAGGTATTTACTATTTACTACTTAAACTTAATGACTAATACAGTACTAGTTCAAAATGTCTTAGGTACATCAACATTTTCAAAATAGTCGTCTCCTTAACAATTTTAGTAAAATAAACATTGCGATTTCAATATAAACCATAGTATTGCCATAAGCTCATAAGATACTCCTTAAATAATATACAAATCTAGGCATTTTAAAAAAGGGGTTTTAAGTATGCTTAAATGCTTTGATTAGAATTCGAATTAACTCATAAATAAAAAGATAAACTGAGGTGAACGATGAGTAGATATAATATGTTAGGTGAAACGTGGTTGACTATGTATATCCTTGTTTATCCATGTTCGCTGTACCTATATAGACACCTGTCAGGTAGGTTAGTTAGATGGTTTATCTTTATATTTATATTTTATTACAAGTTCGATTTAAAAAAAATGTATAGGTACCTACTTAATAGAACAACTGACCAAGTAAATAATTTTTAAACAATATTCTATGTTACATATTATTATTTATTTACCTAGTTATTTATATTTTGTAATAATAAAAATTACAATAGTCATTGTTTGATTTATATAATAATTTTAAACTCATTGAAGTATACATTCGTATAATCGTGTAGTAGGTACGATTAGCGAGATTTGTCAATTTCATTTATTTAAATACAATTATTACGAAACGACATAATAGTATAATATTATTGTATAATAATTATTGGTACATAATACACGTCATCATGTCGTTCATTCGTAATTTATTGCATAAATTAATTAATAATATAAAGTCGTCTTAAGTTATAAAACGTTGAGTATTTAATATCTATATAAATTTAAAATTATAAAATATAGATATTATTTTACTTACATGTATTCTGTTGGAAAATCCTATTGGTTGTTTAAACATGAAATAAATTAACGTGTATTTTCAGCTGGAAAAATAAAGCCAAATTCGTAACGGCCGGTGATTTTTTTTAAACGAGTCTATGTTTTTGTCTACGTAGTTTGAGCCGTAGTTATGACCTTGATGTGCACCGATTATTAAATACTAAAAACAAATAAAGCTGCACAAGCCTATACAAAACAGCACTTAATAATATTAATATATATTAATATACAATACATGGTTGTCATGATGGAGCCGGGAGGAAGTGGAATAGGGACATAATAATATTATTATGTTATACCTTTACCTGTCAATTTATGAGTATAAATCATAGGTCATACTCACAACCAAGCCTACATTTGGCTATGTAAGTATATAGTTTGTATTTTACCACATTCAATCATTACCATAAAATAATGTTATATAAATTTAGTAAACATAATAATATAAGATAACAGAATCCAATCAATTTAACCAGTAAAGTTAAGTATAAATCATTTACATTTTCGCGTATATAGCAATAAAATAATTTAATACGAGTCAAGGTCGACAATATTGTATATTTATATAGGTAATATTATAATATGTATAATACAGAGTTCGTTAAACGTATAAATATTGAAAACATTATAATAATAATATGTTCTATAATCGAAATGAATCGATTTCTGTACGCAAGGACGCGAGGTAGTACACAAAATAAATGGATTATAATTTAAAAAATTAACGAAGAACAAAATAATATTATGCAAAATATCTCTTACGCCTATTTACGTTATCATATAATTATTATAGATACAATAATATATGTATAAACTGAATAATATACCATTTACTAATATATACTAATATACTATATATATTTAGGTAGTTTAAACTTCAGGAAATTAAACTAAATTATCTATTAATTATAAACTTAAATATTTTGTTCTTAAAATAGATTCGTTAATATTTCCTGAAACGTTCTTTCTTGTAGCTATAGGTAGTTTACCAATATAATATTATAATACCGGCTACATGATTATAATTTATAATATATGCCTAAACTTCCTAAATAAATTGGCGTATCATATACCTACCTATAATAAAATTCCCTAGAGGTTAGAATATTATAATACATTTATTTATACAGATTATAGGTACGTTAAAAGTATTTTAAACGTGAACATTGTATAATTATATAATCTATAACATATTACATTTTTTTAAGTTTATTTTTATTTATTATTAGTTTTCATTTATTATACTTGGGCGTATAAATTGACATATAGGTACGAAACAATACCTATAAATTATAATATTATATAGGTACACCTACAACTGCGCAGATACACGGTCTGGTAAGCGTATTTCAAGTGTTCGTGGCGTGCAACAGTAGAATATTTAACATAAAACAATAACTTGAAAATGTGTAAAACGATAGTCAATACCTGTTAAATGTAAATATAAGTAGAGTTTCCTCATCCGCACTGTAACCGAGTTCAGCACTTCGCAAGTCGACTAAACGGTTTATATATTTGCATTAACTGATTTAACTGTTCAAACTTCAAACATCAGAACACTAGACAAGTGTAATAATGCCGAGTCAATAATATTCATATCAAAAATGCAAAGACTCTCAACGCGTAGTAGGTACCTACTACCTAGGTATATAATATAATATATCTTATATGTCATAATGTTTGAAAAACGTTGTAACGGAACCGGAAGACTGTCAACCATTTAGAATGTGTAGCTTTTTATAATAATATGTAAGTATATAGCTACACCTAGGTCACGTAATTCAGTAATAATTGTGATTTATTAGTGTGTGGACGATACACCTAACACCAATGCTATAATGTCGCAGCTATCGTAGTATACCGCGGTTCTGTTGCGAAAACCGTATAAGGTGACGTGAATGTGACTAACAATACATAATATATATATATATATATGTATTAAATATTTATACTTCTACGTAATATTTAAAATAATGTTTTGTGTAGAACTGTATTGTATTATACAAACTAATAATAATATGCATGTAGGTACTTTATATAGGTATATAATATGCAAGATGTAACGGATGACAAATCATTGTGAGGGCCAACGATGGTTTTTTTTTTTTTTTAGTTTCGGTTGTTATAATTGTTACCTTACCTATATACCTAAGTATGACGTGTTATATATTATATACATATATATATACGAAGTACTGAAATGTGGACCTTCTCCTGTCAGAGGTTCAAACTCTAACCATGGAATAATTTTATGCAAAAATGTCATACAAGTGTTGGGCTGACGAAAAAAAAAATGTTTAATCAATGAAAATATGAAATATCTGTATCATAACCGTGTAAAATTATTTTTAAAAAAGTAAGTGGACGATGTTTTTTTATTGTACATAATATAAATATATTATGTCGAGTATAATGAAATAAAATTGTGTGCCCCTGTCTACTTATATTATGTTAGTGATGTTTTATTATTTTTATTTTTTTAAATTTTAACTTCGCTAGTTGATATTTTTTAGCATAAATTAATAAACAAATATATGGTATTTATTAGTAGCGTATTTACGGGGGGAGATGAGCTGGGGGATATAATCTCTTTCCCTTATTTTTTTAGCTTATTGATATTAGCATTAGGTAGCTTTTATGAAATGATAAAAAACATATTTAAGAAATTCTATGTACATTATGTAAATTATTTAATATGTTATAATTATAAGGTTTGTTCACCTACCTACTATGAACATATATAATTAGGGCTAGGATTTTAAAGCATACCTATGCTTCTTTTTTTATACATGAGATAGAGATCTAATTTTTTTACATAAATTCGTTTCAGGTCATTATGATATCAAATAAATCAATTTTTTTTTTTTACTTTTTTATGTAAATGCTTTTTTTTAAATTATTCCAGCTGTGGATCTATTATAATATGTTTATTATGCTATTGTTATAAAAACAAATGAATTAATATGAAATGTAAAAACCCAGAATGCGAACTAAATGGTTATATTGGATTATGATTGTTTTCGTTATCGGTTTGTTTATCTATTAAATGTATGAAACGTATAGATTATCGATTTACATGTAACCTGCAGTACCTAGATACGGTCAGTATGCCTAGAATATCGATATCGATCGTTTCAATATTTAAAATTTAATGTTTTAATTTGAAACCTTTGAAGTATTTACCGATCACTTTAGTAGATGATGTAGAGAGTTCGTTTTCTATGTATAAGATATTCTATTATTCTGTCGAAGAATAGAGCCAGATATACTACTGCAAATCTAGGGAAATACATGGCAAATAATTCTTTTTTTAATTTAAATTAATTTTTCAAATTTTTTTTTCATTTTTATAACCAGTTAGTGTTAATTATTGGTCATGCTTTTTTTTGTTTTTTTTTTTAAATAAATAAAATCTATTTTCCTTTTTTGCTTTTTTAAAACAATCGTGAGCTTTTTTAGTTACTTATTATGGTTTAAAATCCGAGCTCTAAGTATAATTTATATTAGTTATGATTCATACCGTAGTACCGTACCTACCTGTCCTACCTATATGAAGTTATAATAAATTGATAGTAGGTATCTTCATATATTTCGTGGAGGTAGAAAAACTATTTTAGTCATATCTCCCTCCCTCAAATAAATCCTAAATACGCCACTGGTATTTATTACTTATTACTTGTCTAGTTGTCTAAAGTATAGATAATCACTAATCAGGTAATTTAGTATGATTCTTAATAAAAAATGATTCATCTAAAAGTAAACACTCATTTTCTCGAAAAGTATTATTTTTTAGAGATAGGTATAAGATAATTGTTAATTAGTTATAACTTATGAATTATGATTAGCTAGATATTTAAAACCCTTTCAGTCCCGATTTTAAATGAGATTAAATAAATTTAAGATTAAATGAGGAAAGTGGTGGATGGCACAGGGATAGGTAATTCATAAAATGTTGGTGCACTATTCCATTTAGATACTAAAGGTTTCAATATTTAAAACTATTTAATTACTAGTTCGAGATTTTATTTTTGAAATTCTAAATTCCGAGAAAAATATTCTGGTAAAAAATATATATAAAAAAAAAGTACCATAACAATTTAAAAAAAGTTTATTTTTTAATATTTTTCTCTTTTCTTTTTGTAATGACTTCAAAGTTCAAATGAAGTAAGAATAAATTTCTAAAAATGTCAATAATAATTTTTAAAAAAAATTGTGTTTGGAGCTTACTCTTAACATAATCACTACTTTTATAAGCCACCTTTATATGATGCATGATTATTTATCTAGAATTACAATAGAATTATAAAATAGGTTATAACTTATAGGTAAATGTACCTAGTAACATATATATTATTACACCTAATAATTGAGTCATTACTGGTAGGTACCTCAAAATATAAATTTATAATAAATGCGAATAGAATGTCTTAATTTTCTTATTAAATGAAGTGTATAAAAATACCTGTCTGAATAAATAAATAAAAATAAATATAATATATATTATATCTACCTATTATTTTATTTATGACTCTTATGTTTTAGCTTAAAGTACAGATTGTCTTCGAGTTCATAATTGAAGTTTAATGTCTCTTTTCTTAGTGTAGGTATAAATGCGTATTCTATTGCTTTTATACAATTTGTACAGAAATACAGAATAGTAGTAAGTAAATACCTAATAGTACTTATTAGATATAAGATAGATATATATTAGATAGGTATAAAAATCATTATAACAGTGTTCATCACTCATGCTTATTATTATATTATTAGACTGATCAGTGATCAATCGGTTAATTGATTAGTCAACCTGACTAATTAAATAATAAAACACTAAACCACTTACATGTTTTTGAACAATTGAAGTTTAAAGACATATATGAATATTCACGCTAAAATAACAATTTTTCCTCTTTACTTCAAACTTAACAACAATTTTTGTTTTCTTGTCGTGTTCAAAAAATATAAATTGTTAATAATTGAAACATTTCACTGTTACTTAAATTATACCAGGGTTTGTGAGCCTTATTATCTAAAATACATAGTTATTTAAATAAATATTAAAATATTTCATAAAAAAGTTCACAAACAATGTTTAATTATTGATAAAATTTCTAAATATTTTATTAACCATTTTAACAAACATGAATTGTTAATAAATATATGAATAAATAAAATATAACAGATTTTTATTATAAAACTATTTTTAATATTATAATAATATAACACAATGACAATTCAGGTGACATTCATACTGAAGGTTTTATTAATATAAATCATAGTTATTTAAAATATATTTTTTTATAAATGTGTACACCTATAGTTTAATTCCTTAATTATAACTAATTTGGCTTTCATGGAAAACACATTTAAAAGGAACATTAACAAATAATAGTAAGAGTAATTAATAGATTAGTTATGTTGAAAACATGTTTTCACTATGTTGAATTGAATATTATTTATTTTCTAAATCACAAGAAAAAATAAAATAAGGTAGGCATCAATTTTCCGTGTATCCATAATAAAATCTTAGCGAATACTATACCAAGGTTAATTGAAAATATTATACTACTTAATTAAACTAGAGATCACAGTATGTAAGTGTATAAAATCATTTCAGTACCCTTTTTTTATTTCATTTTAAGTAATACATTAAGCAACTTGCATCAAAAATAAGTTCTAAAAATTAAATTAAATTCGATTGTTTTCGACTATATATAATATATATATATATATATACTTGAGCTTACAAAGTCTATTATTAAAAATACAATTTATTTCTATACAAAATGTAATGGAATAATAAAGTAGAAATATTTTATGCTAATTCTTTATTTGGTTTATTCAGTTAAATCCAAGGAATATGAATGCTGATCAGTAACTAACTGCAATTTATCTTCTTTAATAGATTTTTTTGATGGTAGAAGTTTACGTTTCCGTCTGTTTGTCACACTCATATCTTCATCCATCATACGTACTATTTGAGCAGAATCAGAGAAATCAATTGGTGCTATTGATATATCTCTCACTGCTCGGAACTTGCCGCAATTGTTCAGATGTTCATTTTCTAAGCGGAAGAAATTCCATACAAACCGTCTGTAATATTTACATATTAATAGTAATTAAAAATAGGTTTTTAAATCATACATAATTTGAATACATTAAATTTTACTCCTTACCTAAAGACTTCAAGAGGTGATACTAAAGAATTAGCCATTTCAGTACTTAAAATGCCATTACTTGTAAGTATGTATTGTGGAACCCACAATAATCTAATTACAAGGTCTTCAATAATTGCAAAATAATAATAACCCTAAAATATATTAATTAAAATTTATTAATTTGACTCTATTAACATAACATAAGATATTGGTGGCACAATTTAAATGTGTTTAAAACTGCATAAGTATTAAAAATTGTCTTTTTGACTACAAAATAAAATAAAAATTAAGCTCACTGTATTATCATATACAATTTCTTCTCTTAAGAATGTATATTCTCCAGAATTGTTATTGAATAAACCCCAGTCCATTTTTACATCCCAGGTGTATGTATAAATTGAACTTATCACAGAACAAATGACCCAAAAGAAAAAGAATGGATTGTCATAACTATCTGCATAATTATCTACAGCAAATAAAAAATAGTTAAATACATTTGAGCATATTTATAAGTAATAAACATACAGTCTAAAAGGCTAATTACTTTTCGTTCTTTTCAACAATGCTCTTGCAAATACAACAAAAAACGTTGTTGAATACTTTCCAGCATTAGCTAAATGTGGAAATGTTTCACCAGTATCCCTGTAACGTCTAATACATTGAGCAAATCGAATCCACGCAGGTATACAATTGACTATCATTTTTGAAATAAAATATTCCTCAACATTAAATTTAACATCTAAAATTTTTGAAATAAAAAATTAATATTGATGACCAATTTAAAAATAATATTTTATAAGAGATTTTTTTACCTGAAGTTTGATACCAATTATTATTGTAAATGTAAAAGCAAATCAAGTAGTGAGCGTCAAGCAGAACAGTTACCAGACTGTTCAATTGATCAGCGAGCCAAAAGTCAGCAAATCCGACATAATAAAATGGAGCACAAGCCATTCGCCACTAAAATATAATTTTTACACTTCAAATATTTTATAAAATAAATAAACAACTTGTAAATATATATATATACACATAATGAACTTACTACTATACGTAACAACCAAAATCTTGCTTCAAAGTAAAATATTTTAATTGGGTTGATCATCAGCAGTGTAAATAAAATTACTAAAGACAATGGATTTATATATGCTGGTATACTCAGAGCATCAGAATATAAGTAACCTAAAATACTAAGAGCACACACAACACCAAGGATTCCTGCAATTTCAAAAAGGTGTTGTTCAGTGACATGCTTTCTTGGATCCAGTTCGAATATCAAGACATGATTGACACCAGAAGATCGCCATCCATAAACATTTATGCCCATCAGAAAAAGGAACTCTATTATAAGGAATGGTCCACGATATAAACGGAATGCTTGTTTAATGTTGGTATTTTTTTCAAAAGTAGCTAAAACAATAAATCAAATATTTTTAAAAATAATTTTTTTTATACTTATGGGTACAATGCACTCACCAGAAATGAAAATTGCAACTAGCAAAACAATAAGGCATCCTAAGTACAATCCTACTTTAAAAGTAGTCCAAGGACTTTGTGTTTCGCCAAGAGGTGGAACTCTTAGCCGTTTCATAGCTTTTTGACGATCACCAAATTCCAGATCGTGAGTAACAGTATGTTCCGTTTCATTAATTAAACGTAATATGTCTTTATTTGTATAAAAATGAGATATTTCTACTTGCTCTTGACGCCACTTTGCACCACTTTCTTTATTCAACAACTAAAACATATAAGTTTTTGAAATGTAATAATTTAGTAAAAAAATTTTGATAAAAATATAAATATATATATATTGGACACAGTATATCTAAAGCTTTTTAAGGTGAGAGAAGTTAAATAATAATTTATTCAACTTTGTAATAATAATGATTACATTTAAATTTTAAATTAACATTTAAGTTGATACTTACTCTCTATAAGCAATAGCTTGTGATAAGAGTAGGGAGTCTTAATATAATTACAATAATTTATACACAATTTTACAATACATAATATTTATAAATACGAATACAAAATAACCGAAACAAGTCCTAAAAATATAACAAATAAAATAGGTATTATAATAAAGGCAAAGATAAATTTAAAGGAAAAAATAAAATTTATAATATTTCACAAAAATTATATATTATTATTAATTGAGATTCTGGGTGTGTTTTAAGTGGGCAATCAGTTAGGTTAAATTCTTAAAGTAGGCCACAAAGCTTTTGCTATATGATAGTATGATACTCAGTGTCAATTATGTGTAATATACTAAATATGGTATACATTTAATTATAATATGTTGCTTTTATGAATACATAAAAAAAAATTATGTTAAATTAAAATAGGTTATACTTAAACAAATTCTTATTTAGTTGAATAAAGCTAAAAAAAGTAATCACATTAAAAGAGGGTACTTAGATAAATGTAATAAGTTTAATTGATAGATATTATTCTTTATTATTATTCATTGCAGAAATCTATGATAGTACTAAGAATATATTATCTAAAATATATATATTTATTATTAGTAGACATTAGTTAACAATAGTGGAACATGACACAAAATTGATAAATCAATAGAAGACATTTAGATTAAGTTTTATGATTTAAAAGATATAATTAAGTATGATTATTATGTTTAATGTTACATTATCTAGGCTTATTTTAGTACTAAAGAAAAGTGTAAAATTTAAAACTAATGATAAAAGTATTTAAATATAATTGTTTTCTTTGAATAATATAAACTAATGTTAAATTATTAAAATTTTAATATTTTATTTTTGTACACAAATATTTATATATTATGTGTACATATTATATCTATGAGCAACAAATACAATAAAAATAATATAATATAAAAATAAGTATAAAACAGATAAAATCAAATAATTTAATTAAATATGTTTGTTGAATAATTTAAAATTTGAATGACATGTATAGTTGCATAGATGTAACCTAATGTAACTGCATAACTATACAAATACTTAAATATCTATAAATGATGTGGATCTTTTTTAGAAAATTGTTGTACTGTGTTTTTATTCATAACCTATCATTATAATTTAAATACCTAATGCCAGGTTGTACAAAAAAATTGATTAATTTAATGGGTCAATAAAATTTAATGGAATAATAATGAACTACTAAGTAATGTTTGATGGATCATTAGCTCACAATTGATTTATTAAAGGTTAAAGGATTGTTAATTTAATCCAACATAAAGGTATTTAATCTCTTTAAGAAATAATCCGTCCATTTTATAAGATGTAAGAATCACTTTTTTAATACAATCTAACCTAACAAACTACAAAACTAGTCATAGTCAAACACTTCCAGTAATTTCATCATTCATCTAATATTATCATAAATAATACATTAGAGTAGACAAAACAATTAAGTAATTTAAATTGTACAAACATAATTGGTTGACTAATTTATTATTGACATACCAATTTTATTTGTGTACAAATAAAAGATTGGAAAATAGCTAATAACTATGAAAATATAAAATCAATGTCTACAAATTATTTTTTTTTTTAAAAATACTGATAAAACAGAATTCCCATAAAACTATTTCAACATAATATTAGTTAATCAAATAAAGAAAGGCAAATAATAATAACAAAAAAAAAATTATAAATGGATTAAATTATAAGAAAGTAATTAGAAACCAAATGATAAGGTATAATTGAGTATACAAATTGATGACAGTAAGAATATTTGAGATCACAGTTTATCAATTAAGTAGGTAATAATAAATTAGTATTAGATTCTACAGGATGATATTAAAATCCAACACAATAAATAAGAAATAATTTACCTAATCTAGGAATTTAACAGCATAATATTGTGTAAGTAGGTATTATGAATTTAAAAAATGAAGCTTAAACTAAGATATTATTTAAAAAATACAAACCTTATCATGTTTTTTCAAAATCTTTTTAAAACCAGTATAGTTTAGATTTTGATAATTTTGCAAAAGTATCAAGCTCAAATAAAACTCGCTGAAAGCTAATTTAAGCTCTTGTACTTTGCGTTGAGGTAAATTCAGTTTATTGGAATCAGACTTTTTGCCATAATCTTTCATTTTTATTGCAGTGGATGAAAGCAAGTCAAGCTCATTCTTTAGTGTTGAAAACTTACGCATTGCTTCGGCAAGTTTTTCTAAACAAAACCATCATAATAAATAGATAATAATAAAAATCAGAGTAGGTACTGTTATATTTTTGAGTATTTAGTAAGACAAACCAGAGTAAAATACGTTGATCTTAGCCAATTCCTTTTCGCAATACTGTAAAAAGTGTTCGTCGAACTGAATGAAACGGCGGTGCAGGCTTTCGGGATCCGTGGACTCTACTGAAGGCGCTTCCTCTATGATTTTGTAAAGCATCTCTTTCATGTCCTATAGACAATAACAAGCGAGGAGATCAGCAACACGGTCAGTGAGTGGTGAACATGTCGAGCAAGGAAGGGCTCTGGTTCTAAGGACACACATACCTCGTAATTGATGTACTGCTTCCGCCATTCCGGCGTGATGTGGGCCTGGAGATGTTCGGCAAACTTCATTTCGGTGGAGACTATACGAGCTTGGGCGGGGCGGCGAGAGATCGGAAGCCGGAGAAGTAACGAAGCGAATAAACGCACAAAGAAAAAAGAAAAAAAGAGGAAGAACGCGGACGGGGAAAGACGTTAAGTACCTAAGATCACAGCGAGTTAAGTCATGTGTGGTGTAAGCGTATCGGAAGTACTAACCGCCGACTAGTACGACCGACCGACCGACGATCGTGTGCGCAATATGCCAATATATAGCAATACTGCGATGTCCGTCGCGCCAGTCGATGACGGAGAGTCGCGAAGATAAGTGAACAATGATTTTTGAAGTGGTGTTTTCCTCTCGTGCGAGTGTCAGCGATAACTGCCGCGCTGATAAGACGTGATAACCGAACGTTTCGCGTGCACGCGGTCGACGCGGGCAGAGCGCTCGTGCGGACGGAACCGCAACCGCGATAAACGTCCTCCGCCTCCGCCGCCGCCGCCGCCGATTACCCTCCACACCGGCCGCGGAGGAGCGACCGAGCGTGTCGCGCGCGTGGCGACTGTTTTTGTTCGGCGCTATCGTTGTCCGTCCGTCGTCCAGCGTCGTCGTCTCCCGTCGGCCGTCGTTGTCGCGCGTGTGTGTGTGTACGTCGTTTGTTTTCACGTCCGTGGCCCGTGCGATTGCGGCGAGACAACCGTCGCGACAGTTTTGTCGCGGCCGCGCAGTGGGGGGCCCACGTGACGTTTTGAATTTCTTCCGTTTTTATTTTTGTCCGCCGCCGATTTTCGCGGAAGTCTACGCCGCTGTCCGTTCCGAAACTGAGGAGATCTATATTTAATCGCATTCCAGCGGGGCACGGCATCGGAGTACCGGACACAAGATTTTTTTCGCTGGACCGTTTGGCCTAGTTTCAAGAAAAAGTTACGTATTTAACGTAGGTACCTACTGTAGCTGCGATATCGTTACGGAAGCGTAATAATAAATCGTAAAAGGTCGACGACTCGGCGAGCACGCGTGTGCGAGGAGAGTATATAGTAGTGCGTGTGCCCCGGGTGCGATCGTCTCCCGTTTGTTTATTGCCCGTGAAACGACTGCGACGTCGGGTGGAAGAGCGCGCGCGCCCCGACCGGAAATGGAAAGAAATCATTATTTTTCGGGTTCGTATGACGGTCTGTCCGACGGCGACCAACATCATCACCACTTCTTCAAGAGTTCGTTCGCCAAGTCCATGGCGCTAGAGACGACCAAGTCGCTGAACTTTGCCGATCTAGATATGACCGGCAACGAACGGTACAACACTGTCGGATCGCAGCGGCAGGTAATTAAAACAAAATAAAATAATCGAAAAATAACGGATTCTCTCCCCCTTTTTCGTCGTCCCGGTAGAGGTTTTTTTTGATTATCGTAGGTAACTATACATAATATCGCATTGCCGGTACTCGAGGCGTATGTTTTCACGACGTTGATTGACTTGCCGTCGCCACTGACCAGGTAAATACTGGTTGCGAGATAATAATATTATTATCCACTTCGTCGTACGAAATGGGTTTTGCCCGAGGCGTGGTTCGATGTTTACCCGTGTTGTTGCCGTTATGCCGTTGACCGGTTGCTAGGGCGGGTGGTGTTAAATTGGAGCTGTGAAAAAACTTTTCGTTATTATTATGGGAGGTGCCCAACGTGCCGTTTGTTGTGTGGAAAAAAAAATTAATTATTCGCTTCGATTCGTGTTAATAAGCTTGCAAGTGAGCTTGGGAACGTGGTTAGGTGTTGCTATAGTCTGCTAATTTTAGTATACTGATATTATAGGTACTAGAAGTCGGCAATAAAAAAAAATCCAATTTCCGGTAGGTATACGCTTACGGACAGGTATATTTATTTTCCGCGAATACCATCCGATCACCCTCATTAGAGAAGGGGGAAATTTTGTTTACTTTTGAGTTTACTCGTGTTACTTAGGATTTCCACTCGATTAACGTTCTCGTACTATTTTCAGTTCTTTGACTATAATTATTAATTATTATGTTTATATAATAAAGTTATGGATTGAGATTATAATTAATAATTTATAAAAACATTTTAAATTTCGTTCTGTAAGTACTTTGTAGTCTAACGAGTCGTTAGTATTCCAATAAGACTATCAGAATTAATGATTAATCTCGTAATAAATTTTAATTTTAAATGATTAAAAATTCCTAGTTTTATATTCATCATTGTGTTACGTAATGTTTTGTTCAATTTTGTATACTGACGCATTCTTATTGTCATTATATTTTACCGAATTTTTTAATTACAATGTTTGGTAAGATTTATTTTACTAGATGTATAGTGTAGATTTTTTAACTTTTCTTTTCTATTATTCATCATTCTAAATGCGGTTTTAAACTTAAATTATGAACTAAATCTATTGGTTATCTATTTATAAATGTATTCACCAGTGGATCTAGGAGGAAAAATCGATAGGCTTGACACAAAATTTGCAGACATATTAGTAATATTAATTAAATATTCATAATTATAGCGATAAAATCATAAAGTGATAAGTTGAATTTAAAGTACTACTACCTTTTTGTAAATTGACTAATATATTAATTAAAAAGAATCTTTTGAATAATCCCTATAATAGTAGATCTAGAAAATCGTAAACTTCATTGTTCCTTTTATTCGCTAGTGTTTTATTATTTACTTTTATATTTAATTATGATGTAAGAGGTTAAAACTTAAAATATTGTTGAAGACGCAAGATCGAAAAACCATAAAAGGCTTGATTTGATTTGACCATGAATGAATCGAATAAAACCAGTTTAATGTACTACGTTTTTCTATAGTTTATGTAATCACAATAATATATTAAAAGTACCCTATTATATTATAATATGAACATTGAAGGTTTATGTAAATGTTTTGAATATTGAAATGTTCAGGAAAATATTATTTACACAACAATTATTATTTATAGCATGGCTATTGGATAATTATAGAACATTTATTATTTTATTTTTATACAAAAACTTGGGTCTATTTGTATGTATGAAGTAGTATTTCTTTCTAATTATAATCATTATTTTAACGAATAATATATATTTTTTTTTATAATAAGTGTCAATATCTATTATAAATAAAGATAATGTTTTGTAGATATTCCATTACTGTGTTCATTATTAACAATTATTTACTAAACACTTGGAAAAATATTAAGTTTTTGTTATAGCCTATTAGCTTAGAATTTTTAAATTTACCAAATTTTATTTAAATTAAATTAACTTGTATTTAGACTTCATTTGGGTTTTACCAGAAGTTTTTGTCAAATAAGTTCACATTACACATCAGATACTACTAGATATATCTTTAATCGTAAATACTTCTACTACTAAACTATAACAATTATTACGTATTATAAAAAAAAATAATAATAATAATCACTGGTTTGATATTTGGTTGGATTTTGATAGATAATGTGGTTTAATCGATTTAGATATCAATGTTAGTTTGTAGTGTTATACCTACCTGTTGAAAATAAACGTTTCTTATGTTTAGTGTGTATAGTTCATTACTAATAAGTACACATATAATGTACAAAAAATACACAAAACACTCATTTAAAAATGCATACTTTATGAACACTAATGTTTGTACTGTTTCTTGTGAATAATTAGATATGTATAGTATATAATTTTATAATATGAGCCATGAGATCTTGAATTAGAAAGTACATGGAGTGTAACGGTTTAAAGGTCAATTTTTCATTCGGTTATTGTGTCAAAAAAGTTAACAACGGTATGGACACTTAGATAAAATTATGTATTAAAAAAAGTGTTATTTTTGTTTTAAGTAGGTGGTAGTTGTATTATTTTCATAGCTACCTATTATTCATAAATTTATAATAATATTATAGGTAATTATGTTTTGCATGTAATAGTTACCAGTTTTGTTCCTAATATTTATGAATATATTTTCCTGTGACCTACCTTACCGTTTCACTGTTCATTCAATATTTTTCATAAATTATTTTTATTTTCATTTAAGTAAACAATGAAAATATAATAGAATAGTTAACGATTTCTGAAATAGAAGTTTTCTAATTATTACCTTAGTTTTATTTTTTTAAATAATACAATATTATATTAAGGTGTTTTTTATAATATTCGAAATAATATGTCAAATAAACAATATGGGTATGTTAATATGCTACAATTTGGTGAAATAAATATCTATCCTTTACTTATTACTTGAGATCGTCGTAAGCACATTTATTATTTCCGTCAAACATATGTTCAATTTCACGAAAATAACTATAACAAAAAAATTCTATGTTCAGGATAATCCATTTTAATTTTAATATTTGTGTGAAATAAATTTTAAAATTCTCTTTTTCTTTTCAACATTTAATTATAAAAATTGTGGTGGGCTTTAATTATCTGTGGTATTATCTTTATTTTTAAACTTTAATTTGAGTAATAGACCAATTAAAAATAGCAGAGTATAATAGATTATTTTAAACTTAAATTTTTCTTTATTAATTTGTAGCTTTGTTTAAATTGTTGATTAAATATAGTCACTGTTATCAAAAAAATAACTTCAGTGATGTTTGTAGATTAAAAATAAAATAATTTACTGTGCCTAATTTACAATTAATGAAAATAATACTGTCACAAATTAGTTGTTAGTTGTTACACATTTAATAATTTCAACTGTCCATAACGAATTTTGTATAACATAGTGTGGCGTGTATTAAATACATACAAAAATAGGCCCTGATTATTATAATATTAATATTGTAGTATACTAATTAACACCTGGACGGATTGGACCTTTTATTTGGTAGTCAGATCTAGGTCGAATCGAAGTTAGGATCATGTATTATATATATTTATTTATATTCATATTATTTGTTTTTTGATAAACAATCTGGTAAAAATACATTATAGAACGACTATGATATGAAATTACATGTTTTGATTATTAACAAGCCAGGGTTTAGATTTATTTTTTTTTATGCTTCCCGTTTATTTAAACCTCTAGACATTTTATTAGGTATATTTGTGTTTAAAACTCGCCATGCTCCGATTAGGACTCTCCGAAATGTTTTAACAGAATTATTAATGTGTTGTATGATATTAATATAATTACAACACTGTGTTTTGAATGTTTTGATAGATGTATTCATTGTTTATATAAAAAAGTATTTAAATAATTTAAAAAAATTACCCGGATTAGGGCACTATTCCAAAAGCACTGAGATATCCACTATCAGTACCGGTACGGTCTTACTCTTAAAATTTTTTACCTATATCAGACTGTATAAAATAAAAATACGAACCTATTCAGGCCGGACTAGACATTTTTCAGCCCGTGTAAACCTCTAATACCTACATAAATATAAAGTTTTTAATTTTCATTTCGGTCTCTAAAATAATGTTTTATTTTTAGAATATAGTTATTAGGTACTTATTACTGATTAATAATTATAGTCTTATAATAAATTTAATAGTTGAAAATTATATTTCAAATTTTCAACCATGAAGACAAGAATATAAACTATAAACCGTTTAGTCTTCGTGATTTCATTGTTGAATTTAGACAAGCAGAGAATATCAATAACATTTATCTAAACTCTAAATTTAAATGTTCTTATTGTAATTAAATTTGAATATGTTACTTAATTATTCTTTGATAACTTTTGCTATGTTGACATTTTATTATTGTTTTAATTTTTAACTAAATATTACTAATTTTAAAAGGATTAAATTCATAATAATTAATATTATAAGGAGATTAGAAATGGTATTTTTTTGTCTTGGTCACTTCTAACATAGAGAACTTTTAACCGCTCCTAACATAGAAATTTAGTCGTGTTCTATTTTGTACGTATTAATTAATTTAATGCATTAATTATTGATGATATACATAAATTATAATTGAAGATGCATTCTTATAATTTATGTATATTGTTTACAAACAATTTTGAATATTTAGTGAACATTTTTAGTAAGTTTTCTTTGGGATCGTTCATTTTAGTAGCGTATTATCACATTATTTCGAGCATTATTTGGATTCAAATAATTTTTAGGCTAATAAACCGAGATGAGTATATTATGATGTACAATTATATACATTCTTTGTTTAATTCATATAATCGTGTAGCGTACGTTATGCAGAATTAAATATTTTTATTTTTACGTACCTTGTTGTATTATTATTTTAAAGATTAGGACATTTAAATGTTATTTGCTAGGATGTTTACGCAGAACCCTGAAATAATGGCATATTTTTACCAAAATTATAATATTATAAAGGTCCGCATTAGAAGTAGCGGTAAAATATAGCCGGACACAATATAATGAATCACCACCACTGCAGTTTGAAGGTTTTGAATTTTTTTAAATGTTTTTATCTTGAAACACTACCATTGTTTCCGGTGAATGGCATACATCGGTACTACCCCGGATATCTACAGCTATATTAGCATTTAGCAACAGTTTTAATATTATAATAATTATATTCGTTTTTCATGGGAATTTTCAAGCAAGAAATACGGTTATAATAAAATTCAATTTGAATTAATATAATATGGTTTCAAATTTTTATTAACTGTACCTACTTCCTCAGACAAAACCATGGAGTTAAAGTATATGTATCTTCCTAACATAATATAATGTTATATATTGTGTTATTATTTATTGTTGGGTTTATTTCGTTGTTTCATTAAGATTATCTTGTTTTTTTAAGTACTCAGTATAATATTATTAAAAACTTGTGATAAGAGTGTATGACTAAAAAGCTATTGGTACGCCGAAAATAAATTTTAAATTCAATAAAATTAGTAAATGTGTTATTAAATTGTAATGTACTGGGTTGTGTAATACATAATAGTTATTAAGTGTAATAATTGATATGATCACGACCGAATCACGATGAGTTCGAGATCTATAATGTATTACAGATAATTTGCCGTTGTTTTTAAGTATTATGCAAATACAAGAAAATACATACCCATATTATAATAATCTTAAATCAAGTAACGTTTACACATATGAACAGTTATCCTATAGTGTTTAATGATGGAATTCGTATTGCCTTAATAAGCGTAAGTTTGAATGAATTAAAACTTTTAATTAAAACGTAGTTGTTGCAGTCTATATTTATTAAAAACTGTTCGATACTTCAATTGTTTCTTTTTTTTAATTTCCATAAACATTTTTTAAATAAACTTTCGTTCCTGTTTAATTAATGTGATGAATAATTAGACCATAAAATTATCATGGTTTTATTTTATTATTTTTAACACGTTTTATGAATGCGTTTAGCCCGCAGAAATTACTGACGCGTCCTCTATTCTAAATTGTATAAACAGTATATTCTACGTGTATTCATTTCCACACTAATTTTCTATGTAACGCCGCCCGTATGTTATACAATTTTCTTCAGTAAGAGCATAATTCAAATACCTATGACATACAAATGAATAGTTGATGAAATGTGATTGTTACGTCAGACTAAAAATTGTTAATACTCGATTCGTCTTTACCGTTGTAGATTATTATTATTATTGTTATTGAAATTATTTTGTAATAATTTAGATAACTTTCTCCATGAAATTGTCAAGTATTCTCGTTGCTATTCATATATTTTTTTTTTTTTTGGCGCTACTTTAAAAATTCCTTTGTTGATGGTATAGGTAGGTATATAATATTTTGTGAACTATTATAGTACGAGTATAATGTATATGCGTACCACCTATACATAATATCTTATTTTGTTTAATATATTATATTATTTCATTGTAAATTATAATTTTATTTTTTTTTTATATGGACGATTAATGTTTAATAAAAATACTGTACAATTGTTAAACTAATTTAATTACTATACGAAATATTATGATTTCTAGGTAAATAGAAGACTTTCTCAAAGGTTTGAAACAAATGAAAACAATGAATCATTCGAATTTATTAAAAAAGAATACAAACATTTGCAAAATGTAAGTAAATTCCTACTAAATTTTCTTAATTTATAGTTTCTTAAACATATTGTATTAGTTATTCATTAGATATAAGTAATTTAATGTTATTACCTGAAAATATATTTTCATTTACAATAATATTGTAAAAAAAAAAATTGGAAATCCAGTAATCATAGGTACTTGAATGATGTTTATAAATAAATAGGTTGAGTTTTTTTTTTTACTTACATCCATATAAACAAAATAATTTCAAAATGGCCTACAGCAAGAGATCATTTTTTCATTATTTTATTATTATGCGAAAAAATCTAGATGAGTTACAAAAAAAAAAAATCGTCGATAAAATCGTTGGCTTTCCAATTGTATACAACTCATTTATTCATTTATATTGTGATTTTTAAACAAAAAAATAAGTATACCATACACCCATGCATTGATTCAGTATGGTTTATTTATTTCTCCGGTGATTGAATAGAATACAATAATAACTGGTCGAAAAGAGGTAATATTATACAAATAATTGTGCAATATGACCAATTTTTGGTAGGAGTAGCCAAGAGTCTGTTGTCGGTGTATTGAATTTCACAGAATTCGCTATAGTATTAAATATATTATTTTCTTATTGTTCTTAAAATCATAATCAAAACAAACCTCGAACGTATGACCACTGACCAGTGTAAAAATTGGATTTTTAACCTTCGAAAATTTTAAATATTACATTAAACCGAAAAATATGTGTATTTGTTGCATGAAATTATTATACTCGTTGAATGAAATCAATAGGTACCTATATGCGTTTCTTTGAAAACTGGAACACTATTGAACAATCATATTACAAATTTTCCATTATTTATTATTAAAGTGTAACTTCTTCTACTTTTGTATTGTACTTGCTACTCAATATTAGCAAGGTCTGTTGCATCAGATCGTATTATGTTTATCTTACTGAAAGTGAGATTGTTATAAAATTAATAATAATCAGGTAATATAATAATAATAATGGCACATTAGTGAAAAATAACTATTCTAAAGAAATATACTTTCACTGAATATTATTGGCTCTTTGTCAATTGTTATAAAATACAGCCTACTTTTGATGTTGTTATTGTTATTGCAGAATAAAATTTGATAAATATTTCTGATTTAAAAGCGTGAGAAATTAATTGATCATAAAACAAAACAATTTTGAATAATACTTCAAGAGTATACCTGCCATGGTATGTGAGGATTATTATTACTATTATTTTAATTATTTTTGTTATACATAGTACAAAAAAAAAAATGCTTTCTCTCTAGCATTCGATCGATTGCCCGACTTGCATGGTTTTATTACTCATAATGTCAGTCTGTCACAAATTTCGTGTTCATGCATATAGAGTGTATAATTACACGTATAATACAGCTAGAGCATAATTCCTTTAAATGTTGTTTGGCCATTGTTATTTCATAATAGTATGCCTCAGTACATGGTAAACCTATATTATTATTCTGATTCATTATCCGTCAAATTCTTTGTGGTTATTTTTCTATATGTTTTGCCGCAATGTCAACTGTGTTTCAACATTTTTATTAATGGTGGTGGTTAGGTTAGTCTTCCCCGGGCTCGTATCTATGTGTTTATGATTTATGATACCTACTTAAAATGGGCATTTTATTATTTAATCGATTCCAATGACATCAACATGAAGGTAATCTACTTTAATCCATATAATTTTTTTTGCGCCTTGTTAGAACTATTAATCTGAAATTATCGGACTAAAAGTACCTACTACATTTATTTTAATATTCATATTTATAAATTAGTATACATAAATAATCTGATCTACATACAACACATTTTGTGTGTTTTGTAAATAAATATGGCAACTAAACTGCTAATAAGTACTGATACTTAACTGATAGATGCCTACATTTTTTTTTTAATACGCACTTAAATCAAATAGTGTGCACTTATGTGACAATCGTATTATTCGTATTATCACATTATTTTATTGTATACTAGTTTTAGTTAGAATTTTTATGGTACCTACCTATAATATTAAATTTTGTATTAATATTATGAAGAGAAAGTCACATCTATTATATCATAGAGATCATGTACTCTATACTAGGTCAAGATTATTCATATTTATACCATTTCGTTATTAATTATCCTTCACCCTTTATAGTATTAACTAAACTTTGGATATTTTGCGTTTTGAAAATTGAGTAACTTGTTTAACATTTTGTGCGCACAAGTAGTAAACCCAGTTTCAGATCGGTACAGGATTCACACATGGTTTATCAACCATGACTGCTCGATGATTTTGTCTTTTTTTATTTCTACAATAAACAAAATATAAATAAGTAAATAATTCGTCGTCCCGCTGTATAATCGCCCCTAAAAAACCATTATATCTAAGTACTTGTCATGTTTTCCCGTGTTGATTAATAATAATTTACCATTTGGTGTTTTATTTTTGCTAGCTTTACAACGACTTGCGTTCCAAACACGAAAAACTGATGCAGAAAGATGCCAATGACCAGGCACCTTGCATCGAGTTGACATTGGCAAAATCCCAAGTAGACACTCTTCAGTGGCAACTAAAACAGGTGCATGTTATATTTGTGTATTATAATATATTTATACATATTTTTTTTTTTTACTTATTTGTATACATATACTTTTTTTTTAACACAAATAACTTGAAAATTGTTTACAGGTTGAGGCCAGTAATCAAATGTATAAAGCAGTGTTGGAGCAAGTATCTAAATTCTTAGAAAAAGCACACACGTCTTTGAATACAACCCTCGACAAACCTAATTTGCCCATTAAAAATAGGTAAACTAATATTTAAAAAAAATATATGAAAATCTCTAACTAGTCGATATTATGTCTTCATCTTAAATTAAAATCTAATATTTTTATTTATTTGATTAATGTATAATAATTATCTTTGTTTAGGAGACCATCATTGAAGAGTAATAAAGGTGAATATACCGAAAAGCTCTCGCTAGAAGCTTTTAGGTTGTATCGCACTGTCCAGTCTATAATTCATACCAAAGAACCAGATCTAGTCCAACACTTGACACCATGCTATAGTACATTATTTGAAAAGAACAGCAACTCTTCAGTAAGTGCTTGTTTATCATTTGAAAACAAAATTGTTTTATTTTCTAGTATACATAAAATTATAATCAAAATTATTAACTGTTATCCAATTCACAGCTTTGCAGTTGTGATTCTTTACCAGCTGTGTGTAATGGTGTGAAATGCTTGGAAGTTTCTAGTAGTAGTTCAAACCACAGTGAAACATCTATAAAAGGATCAGACTTTTTCAAGAAAGAAAATAAGCAAAAGAATAATGTCATAGAAGATGAGAGTGGTTTCTCATCAATCAGTTCACACGATAACAGTAATTCTCCTACTTACCCCGAATTGGGATTGCCACCAACCGGACATTTCCCAATTGATAAAGTTTCAAGAAGATGGAGTTCTGTGTCTACTACGCCTATTAATCAATCGTTCAATTACCACACGACTGGAAGTTCAAACACTTCGCCACCTATTAAAGTTTGTTGGGTATAAATTTACAATTAAGTGTACAATATAAAATATTGTATATATGAAAGACTTACGTATTCAGTAATTTATTTTTATTTATTGTTTTCATTAATTTTAGTTAATTTGTTTGGAAGTATAAGCTGTAATTGGCATGCTTAATTTTTTTTTATATCATGTTTTTCATAATCTTAATAGTTAATTTCTAATGACTGTCACATTTTTTTATTTGAATATTTTTATTTTTGCTGTTCTAATTTACATATTATTATAGCTTTATCCTTCACTTTGTTTTGCTTAATAATTTATCATTAGTTAATTCAGAATAATTTTATATTTTATTTTAATGATATATAATTTATTATTTTTGTTGTACGCAGGAGAATTGTACATTAATCAATAATTCTTTTTTAATTTGAAATATCATAATATTAGGATGTATAAACGTAAAAATATATATATTATATATGTTTATATATACCTTTATGAAATGTATTTTTTTTTCTTTTTTTTAAATTGTTCCATTCACTAGTATAAAATTTTCATATAAAATATGGAATTTGTAATTATGTACCTACTTTTTCAGATGAAGTATGTAATTTAAAGCATTGATTTGGTAATTATTATTCAAAACAATAAATGAAAATTGTCTGCATTGGACCTCTGGGAAATGATTTCCTGAATAGAATTATTAAGGATTATTGATTCTAAAGAATCTTGGCCATTTCTGACAATGTACTAGAAGTTCAGGTATATAGTACCATTTATTATACTTAAAAATACCAGTTTTCAATATTGATAGTATTATCCTCTAGTCCAACCATAAAATATTGAAATCTCTGTTGAGTTAATACTAAACTTAATAATATAAATACTTAAAATATATTGGTAACAAATAACAGTACCTATCATGATGTGATAATTTGTTCGTCTCTGCAATTTACACAGTGTAATGACTGTTATATATTATATTTTCCTCCTACGCACTATATTATTATTTCGGGTTAAAGCGTTCTCCGTTACATATTTTATACGCTGATGATAAACTGTGAAAACGATTTATGTTCGATTTCTCCCCCCCCCCCCTCTTTGCGACCGCAAACAAAAAAAAAATCGTGTACAAAATATCATCGCGCCGAGCCTTATGCGCGTTTTCCTTCTTCCGCTCTCTCCGTTTCTGACGATCTATATATTGCGTCCGTTTGACCACTGTTTCGTATTATGTGCGACTATTCAAATCTCCATCATAGACAATACTGAAACAACCCGCTCTCTGTCCCACATCCACTCGTGTCCATCAACGACCGTGACCAAACGTAAACGAAAATACCGCGTAATAACTGATAAAAAAAATTATATATAATATACATATACCTATCTACGAAACGAAATTAAGAATCGCATTATTCACGTCTTAGGTTTTTCTTATATATTTATTTATTATGTATAATATTGTTGAAATATATATTTATACTAGATGCGTGTATTATATACGGAGTAGTATATACGTATATTTATACCGTCGTTAGGCGACAATCAAAACTTTGTTTGTTAAAAATCCGTTTTCAAAATTTTTGTTTTGGTTGTTTATTGGAAGTTTTGAATTGAATGACTATTATAAGTTGGTGTCAGGAAAAAATACGGCGTGCATATGCGGCGTGCAAACGCGTCATATTATGTCGCAGCGACGGAAACACCGAAATGGACCAAGACCAAGTTTATCATGTAGATTTACCCGTAAGACGTATGTATTAACGATTTGTTTATTTAATTTTTAAGACCATTAATTTAACTTCTGCCATTTGTTCCTTATTTATTACAAGATAGGAATGCTTGTAGGTAGGTATAACAGGAGGAGTGGCCCGTTTGACCTTTTAATTGGCCATACTATTTTTCTAAATGAATCTTGGGGAAAAAATGTTTAAAGCAGGTGCCCACTATATAATTTTACAGAAAAATTGTATTTAGGTTATCAATTAGACAAGTAAATTTGGACAACAGTAACTGTTGTTTAATATTGTCAGACAACAATACTCTAAATAATGAAATTGCCTATACGACTATACAAAACAGACAAAAAATGAATACATTCTTAAGAGGTTATTTTAATATTTTAAATTTTACTTAGTTTTTTATTTAAAAAATTTTAATATATTTGGTTTTATGTTCCTAATTTTTTAATAGCGGTTTAAGTTCATAGAACTGATAAAACATTATATAAAATAATTATAATAATCAGTATAATTCGTATTTGTTGTATACTACATACGTAGATACCTAATTAAGTTGTGCGAACAATTTTAACGATAGCTTTTAAAATTTTACTTGCAGTAAGACGTAAATGCATATTATAATGCTTATACTGACATTTATACAATTATTTAATATATTATGTGGGTAGGTATTATATTTAGGTTTATGAATACCTAACTCTTCCTAAAATTATTGTGTCGCGACAACAACGAATTCGGTGGCTTAAGAAATATTTTTTGTTAAACATATAATATATGATATATAAAGTATTAAATGTACCATGTATATTGTATATAATATGGTTATTTTTAGTGTTGTTTTACCGTTGAAATAACAATAAATCGAAGTATCCAACTAAACAACCAATTTTAACGGTTTTCTTTTTTTCACCCTCTAGTCTTGACACGAGATATGGATTTTTAAACGTTTAATATTAGTTGTGGTATTCAATCAAAACTCAATTGTTACTTCATCTTGTCAAATATTAAACATGATTTATGATGTACTCATTTAATTTTTCTACCTATTTATAACACAACCCATCCGACAGCAAAATAATTTTGTTTTTGATGTCAATTCAGTTTCAGACTTATCATAATTTGAATCGATTCGTAGTTATGAACCGCTACGTAGGATTAACATTATGATAGATAAATAATCGTTTGACAAAGTTCAAATATGATAATAATTAGGGACGGATTTTAATAAATACCTTCAATACGACTTATACACAGCTTTAATTTGATAATAATATAGCCGTGTACACCAACCTTGTACACCGAGCAATTATTTAAGATAGACTGATCGATTAAACTATTAGATTTATAAGTGTGTGTATATACGACGCATAATGTGTAATTGCTAATAATAATCGATGTTAAAATTACAAAAAAAAATAATTGGTTGGCAACGTTAGGTATAGTCCGCGGTATAGGTCAGGTCAATCGATAATATTTTGTAGATCGCATATTATACTCAAATCGATTTGCGGTCGCCGGTCGGTCACAAAGTGGTCTACACTCGAATGATGATTGTGGACGTTGTATTCGTTCGTGAAATGTCTTTGAACTTGAATAATAAAATATTACTTGTACGGTCGTAGGTTTAGGTACTACACAATATAACACACACGGTGAGTATGATACTACGTATAGAATATTATTATTACGTAAATTCACTCGCTGTAAAGTCTCGCTTGTTTGACGTAACAATGCAATAATATATAAGTACACGACCTGTGCAATATATGCGCATTGGATCAAAACGGCGCAATTATAATCGTACGCATACGCACATTTTGTAGAATGTAAGGATATTCGAATAATTATAATACGTGATGATGATGATGATGACTAGGATTCGACTGGCGCGGCGGACGGTAAATTCAAAAAAAAAAACCCCTCGAAGGCTGTGTAGTGTTAATGTATATTATAATAATAATTGCCAATTCCGGTTTATTCAAACGTCTATATAGCTGCAGGCACATCAATGTTTATATATGACTGTGATCGGCCGACCGACGCCGTTCCATCTGTGGTTCGAGCGATGCTGCAGCACGACTCGCGCAGGCCAAGTTGATTTGCATGCAAATTCTTGACATAATTTAACCGCGATAGTTTTTCAAGTATTGCTTTACTCATTATACATGCATTGTTATAGGTATTCGATTATAAAATTGGTTTCTATATTCGGTAGGTAGATTTTGGCGGTTTGACATTATCCATACTTACCGATTGCGAGACGATTTCGTCTCTTATTTTTTGGTACCAGTATATACTAATTATACTTAGACAATATTAATATTATTATGTAAACCATTAAATTTGATGTTTTGTAATTTTTTTCTCGATTCTTATTTATAACCGATCGACATTTATATAAGTATAATAATACTTATTCACTGTTTATATAATATATGTAAGTAGGCGTAATCTGGCGTATAGATATAACGTTATTGTTAGTAATATGTTCATAATGTATACGTACCTATATTTAATGTAACCTTATGAAAAAAAATCATGTTTAACGTTTTTAATTTATGCTTGATGATTGGATAACTTTTTATTAAATCTTTGATTAAACTTATGGTGGGTGGAAAACGGTGACAAAACTGTTTTATTTTTATATTTACAACAGATAAAAGTAATAACTAATGCTTCAAAATATATTATAATCTTGATAACAATAATATATTATAATTTAAATATATTTTTTATGCAAATCAATTCAGCTGCTCAATATACTTTAAATTGTAGTATGTATATTATTTACCTATATCGAAATATTACGGTTATAGTCATTTCAGTACCTATCGATTTACTTAGTTTAGTCGATAAATAAATAAAATGAAAAATATAAATTATTATTGCATTTGATAAGATTTGTATAGTCGATTGAATAAAATAATTACTTATGGATCATGGACTTGCGTAGTCCACAAGGTAGGTACATAAATTGGCTGTATAATATTATGATTATAGTGCACAGTGCACTTTTTTAATAAATAATTTTGTATACATTTACATTTACTTTTACATGGTACAAGTTACTGCTTACGATATCTACTTAAAACTTAATTTTTTTATTGCAATAAAAACGCATGGGTACTGGAGAATAGATTTTAATATTATACATAATATATTGTAGATACAAAAGGCGTGGTGTTTTGAACTTTTAAAACAGAAAGGTTAGGTTACTTACAAATATATCTAGCACAGTGACTTCTATGATAATTTCCAGTTTATAAACCTATGTAAATTTTATACAATACAATTTTTAGACCAACGAATTTTAATTTTAATTTTGCCTTAGTCCGCTCTTAGTAATTGATATACGAGTAGGTATACCCATAAATTATTTATGTCATTAAGGGGAAAAAATAATAAAATTACATTTTTCATTGGTACAATGATTATGAATTATGATAAATGTTATGGGTGTGCCTATTGTGTAAAAATACAAACGTTATTTTCAAATAAATTTCGTATTTGTAATCATACTTTACATTCAAATGTATATTGAAATATTTTGTTTAATTTTAATAGAATTATTTTATGTCTCGTTTAATTTTTTTTTGATATTTTCCGTTATAACATTATAAAAGTCGTTTTGAAGCCTTGTTTACTTTGTCACGTATTCACATATTGTAAGCTTCTGTGCTTATAGGGTAGACGAAACAAATATTCAAAAACTAATTCTTACAATTTTAAATAATGGAATTAAATAAAGTGTCTTGTTGGTACCAGCCTGGCTTGTTTTTAACGGATATTATAATTATTATTTTGTTTTAAATATTTTAGTGAAATTGAAAACGCATTCACTGGAAATCATTTCCTCGTATCTATCTACCGATGCGTATATTTAAATTATAATATACGTAAACAAAAACATATTTTTATATACCACAGAATTTCAAATTATTATCGTGGGTATACTTATACCTAAAGTTTATTTTACGGTTCGAGTTATCGACAATGTTTTCGATTCGTTTTAAATTTCTCTCGATACATAATATTTTATACGTTATAATTAACCGACATTTTATGATTCATTCATTCATTCATTATTTATTCATTAATAATAATTAACCGTTTTTGGGTAAGCCAAGATTTGAGATTTTGGATTTCAAGTTAAGTTAAAATAAACAACACGATGCTGCGTCTCTGTTTCCAACTATATCCTTATTATTATCGTTTGTTTATAGTTTTATGTTTCCGTCATATTTTATAATTTTATATTATTGTTACCATATTGTGTCGGAAAACGGGCGTGTTATACACCTTCGAACAACTGTCGTCGTCACAATATACCACTACTATGGTACTATGGTAGTATGGTCTATGGAACAAGTACGGACTATAATATTATAATGTTGTCGTTGTGTGATATATATATGCAAGAGTACAATGAATAGCCGCAGTCAGTCACCGTGACCAAATCTAAACTATGCCCAACAGTACGAACAAGTATAATACATCAACACACAGCCGAATTTTTTATTTTTTTGTTTTACATTAATCTACGACCAATCGCAGTGGTTTTAAATGTTTTAATTTATATAATATATATATATATATAGATAAATCATTTCTGTACAACAGAGCTCGGTCTATATGGTAACAATGGGTATACATATCATAAAGGTGAGTCGCAGGTGTTCAGCGTGTATCTATGTACATTATGCAAATTTAATATACTTATACGCATATTTAAATCATATATTATAATATAAAGCATTAATGCTGTATTTCCACGACTTATACTGGTATACTTGGCCGATATTTAGTAGTCGTGGTATTTATCTTGCAGTTAAAACAGTATAGACACTTACACGATTATTGATCACTGGTACTCTTCCCAATAATGGCTGCTGGTAAATGTAATAAAAGTCAAATAGGAATGGATAATATACAAATGAATAAACTTGACAAAATACCAGTTTTTGGAACAATAATACGTAGTATTGTTTGTATTACTATAGTATAATTTGTAATTACTTGCCCATTTGATTAGTGGTGTACTTGGCAAGTACACCGGTCGTGAGAAACCTGCTTAATGGCTCTGTAGCCGCCTACTTGCTTCGCTCACCTCCCCCCCCCCCATCACATTCACCGAGGTCTTCGTCATTGGTAAGTGGTCGTACGAGGGTCGCCTCATCTGTTTCTTGAAATTTAATACCTGCAGTATAAAATATTTAAGAAGATGTTTGCTAGATAACATTTATAAATTGTTGTATTTATATATATTAGAGAGATAACTCCTTAAAAGATTAAAATACGTAATTATTAAATTTATTTAAAATAGCGTTAATAACAATAATATCCATGTTGTTTGGAACGATAAATTATTTAAACATTTTATACACGCCTTTTGAGATAATATATTATAAAAACAGATTTTAAAAAGTAAAAAATTTAAAGGATATCAAAAAAAAGGAAATATCATTTTATTTTCATAGTAAACATTATTATTATTTTTGCGTTTTGTAAACAGCGGGCGAGCAAAACCCGTCGGACCAACTACAGGTCATTGGTCCATTGCAGCGACAGAGGCGCCGGCCGGACGTCCAGCCGATAGGTATGCGACGATTCGCCGACCCCGAGAAAGTAGCGGCTCTGTTTAAAGCGTGCAAGGAGCTTCGGGTGCCGGTGGGTGAAAACCGTTTCAAAGAAGGCGACGACGACAGCAGTGGTTCTGCAAAAACCATCTCGGGTCTCTACCCTCAAAAAAACGTCTCGAACCAAAACGGAAAAAAATAGTACCGATAATGTCGACTCGCAACGACGATAACATCGCCGACTGTATAAAATGAATTATTGAATTTGTACCACTCATATTATAATAATATTATGTTTTAATAATAGCATAATAAAATTATGATGGGTGTTGATGTTTATTATTATTTTATTATTTTAACTGGCTTTAAAACGTTACACAGGGGATCTCGATTCGTTGACTCTAGGACCGTGATTTTATTACGTATTACTAAACAATCTATATGTACAGTTATCGTTTGAACGGTTACACTATTGTTGTTAGCCATATTGGTCATGATTTGATTGCCTACAGTTATATGATTTTACATAATCTCATTAAGAGTACTTATCATCGAAACGCGCATTTAGCTTGTATGAAAAGTCAAAAGATTAAAAACATATTTAAGAAATTCTACGAAGGAGGTAAATATTCCCTATTCACTAATCAAATATTTGTTGTATTTAATATTTATTAATTGTTTAGATTTCGAATATTATTTTAATTTTAGTCCAGACTGAATGGGCTTACAGAGCTTCACATTTATAATAACATAAGATTGGATGTTGAAGAAATTATTAATGAAATAGCTAAAGAAACCTTGAAGACTACAGTTTGTTTTGTAAATGATAAATAAATAAATGATTCATTATTTAATTCATATTATTTAATGTGTCATATGTTATAATTATAACTTATAATTCATAGATATATAATATAAATATCACATATATAACTATATTTTATAATTTATCGGTACTGAGTTAAAAAATAATTTCCAAGGGCATAACATACTCAAAAACCAGTATTGAGATACTAGATACAAGATACTCGATACTTCATATAATTGTATCGAGATACAAGTTACAATTACATCTAAGATGCTGCCCAATCCTGATTTTAAGGTTTATGCAACTACTATGAACATAATATATAATTAGGGCTCGGATTTTAAAGCATATGATACTTTTTTTGTATACCTATGAGATAGAGATCTAATTCTTATACATAAATTCGTTTCGTGTCATTCTAATTCCAAATAAACCAATTTTTTTTTTATGTTGCTTTTTTATGTAAATGCTTTTTTGTTTTTTTTTTTTAAATTATTCCATTTGGGGATTTTTTATATGTTATCACACATTGTAATAGAAACAAATGAATTAATAAGAAATGTAAAAACCCAGAATGCGTACTAAATGTTTATACTAGATTATTACTGTTTTTGTTATCGGCTTATTTATACTAAACGTATAGATTATCGATTTACATAATATAGCCCCTCGCCTGCAGTATCTATATTCTATATGGTCTGTATGCCTACAACATCGATATCGATCGTTTCAAAATTTGAGATTTAGTGCTGTTAATTTGAGACCTCTGGTATGAAGTATGCACCGATCAATTCAGTGGACGTAGAGAGTTCGTTTTCAATGTATAAAAATATTCTGTGGGACAATAGAATCAGTTTCACTACTTCAAATCTAGAGATATACATGGTAAATCATTTTTTTTTTTAGTTTAAATTAATTATTCTAATTTTTTAAACTAGTTCATGTTAATTTTTGGTCATGCTTTTTTTTTGGTTTTGTTAAAAATAAATATGCTTTTTCTTTGCATTTTTAAAACAATCGTGTGCTTTTTTTGTTGCTTATTAGTTATTATGCTTTAAAATCCGAGCCCTATATATATATTAGTTGAGAAGTTATAATAAATTAATAGAAACTTCATATATTTTTAATGGAAGGAGAAAAACTATTTTAGTCATATCTCCCCTCTCAAATAAATACTAAATATACGCCACCGTTGTTCACCGTAATTTACGCAACGTGATCAACGGCGGCTTTTGATTTTATCCATTTCCGTGTTTGTGTGTTTATTGTATGTGGACATACCACTTTTATTTTACCTGTTAGAAACGCTAAGGATTTTATGATTTTACACTCTTTTGGATTCTATTCATTTCCTTTATACATTTAGGACAATCCTAGATACGAGTAACATGATGTTTGTAGAATTAATTATTGTAGTGAATAACAAAACTATAACACTGAATTAAATGTTTCTTTTTTATAGTATTATAATTCATAAAATTTCCAATATCGTACCGAATTATGGATATGGTTTCAACTTTTAGAGTTCAATACCTTAGGGAAATAATGAAAGCCTATTCAGTTGATCATGTGTCTCTGGGTCAAATACTCTCACCATTCGGCGAGCAATGGTTAATTCTTTAGTGCCACCGATTAAACAACGTAGATTGGATGACATTTATTATTGGGCTAATAAGTATAATGGCGAGAATACGTGACAATTAATAAGTTATGGTCGCCGCCTAAATGTGTTCTCTCGGCGGACTGAGTATAAATAGTATAATTAATGTGCAAACAAACCAATAAATAATATAATATGTGTTTGAATAATTTAGTCGTGTAAAGCGACATTAGAAATAATTTAAACGTTTTTCCTGTATCTAGTGTTGTACTCGTGGTCAAATAAAATTTAGTAAGTAAACATTGTTAACAAACCATTTATTACGGCAAGCGACAAAGCGAAGGAAATTGTTTTGTGTGTATACGACTGGTCATAACTCGCACAAAATATACTCAACAATTTTAATAAATTCTTTCTTTCAATTTCAAATAAGTTTTTAGCCACTTTTATAGGTGCTGTTTCTTTAACCTTATCTTATTTTATGTTTTTTAAAATGACCTATTTCATGTTATAAGTTTTGGGTAGTAGGATTTTTCTTTTTTTTTTTTATAGATACTAATTGCTACATAATACGAATAACTTGTGCTGGACGATAACGTTACCTGGAACTTATAGCACGGCATTTTGACATATTTATTTATTTTTTTATTACTGTATATTTTGAAAATATAATAACATTACGGGTACATAGGTATGACTACATTTAATATCACTCGAGAAGTTCTAAAAAAATGACAAGTAAATGATTTATATTATTCATTACTTTATATGTATTCCCATACGCGTTCTCTGGTGAATCAATATTAATACTACTTCCATTATGCAATTAGAACTTAAAAATTAAGAAGGCTTATTATTTTTACTCAATTATAATATATTGTACTGTGTAACCGTTTAACGGGATATAAAAAATAACGACTTTGTTTATTCTTATTTTTATTATTTCAACTTAAATATTTTTTTATTTGTACAAAAACATGAATATTTCAATTTTTATTTTTATAGAGAAAAGTTCTCAGTGTAGCACGAAACCTGTGTTGCTTGCGGTGGTGGCCATCGCCGTAAGCGGTGTTAACTGCAACAGGATCAGACGTTGAATTAAATGATTATATTATAATACCTACACCATTTACGAAAGAGAAAATTCTGAAGTGGAGTAAGGTACAAATTTTTTTTAGTTGAATTGATATTTCAAATGGTGATTTTTCTGCTTCTGTTTTTCTTGGTTCCGTTGTTAATGCTTGCGATGTTGCTAGCTGGTTCTTGTTTAACTGCTTCTATTGTTTCTGATTCTCATTTCACTGTTTCTGGTATTTTTGTTTCTGGTAGGTGACCTAACCTAACCTTCTTCTTCGCTATTGTCCGTGTGCTACGTTTATATTCAAACGTATTCTCTTCATTAATCATAAACATTCAATCCTCCGAGTTGTCCGAGTTGTCTTAGTTGTCTGTTGTTTTAGTCACTGATAAGTGAGCGCGATGTCGATGTCGTTGTAGACATCACTGAAACAATTTCCGTCGAAGGGTCAAACTTCACTTCTTCTCTGTAAAAGATTGTTTGCTGTGATACGTCAAATAGATGTTGTTTGCATTCGTCCGAATCGTTCTCAATTATTCTTCACTGAGTTCACTGTAGTATGTTTCAATGTTTGTGTCTGGGTCGTGAGTGATCTAAATAATTTTTAATTCTAACGTACCTATATAAATTTTACATTAAATATCGCCAAGACTATGAACAATATGCATTACGATTGTTTTAGCCAATTCTATTTTTTTCTCCAATGAATATATGTATAAAATATCCATTCCAACTTCATAATATGAAATTTTTCTATGTTTTTAATTGTTTACGCATTAGTGTACACTCAATTCCTCTAATAAATCTAATAAATAAATAAATAAATAAATAAATCTAATAAATAATGTATTATATGTATTTATATAAGTTTATTTTATAGTTTGTAAGACGGAGATATTACACCTAGTTCTACAAGCCTCAAATATAGACTCACATATTACAATAAACGATCACAAATACAATCGGTATTTATACATTATTATATATAACAATATGATGATAAGACTTTTTAAATTTAATTTTGTGGTAAAACATGTATATTATTTATACGTTTTATTATATGATATAAAGCATTCCATAATTATTATTTATAACATTTATTAATTTACCTGTATAATTTTAATTCACAATAGAAATTTAATGAATTAACAACTTACACTTTTGTAAGTAAGTATAGTGATAATAATAAGCTATGTTGTATTGTTGTATGAATCGATTTACGCGTGGACGGAATGACTTCAATCCACACTGTAAGTGATCATCTCTTGACAGTTGTCAATATCATAATTTTATTTATACTTCATTGTATATAATATTAGTGTTGATTATGGTTCTACAGTTTTTTAAATTGACCAGGATCATTCTTAACAAAATAAATCAATGGTATGCAGCTGACTAAATTCATTTCACCTGAAAATGTAAGGATTTAGAAAAATATTGGAATCAAAATAATTGTTTACCAGTGCAGTATAATATATATATAATATTGTAGCTATAGGTATGTGTTCTATAACAATATTGACGTTTATCTTATACTTAAATTTATTTGCAAAACAAATTAATCAATTTTTGACAATTTATATTTGATAATGTTGAGGTCCTATGAATAAAACCTGTTGTTAAAATTTCAAAATACATCTCATATCATAGGGACATAATTAACCGTATGTCTGAGTTATACTATAAAATACGATAATCCAATAATATGTAAAATGTAAACTAAAATCATGCTTTTTGTGTGTTTTGTTTTTAAAAGCGTAGAATCTTTTAAAGCAAAAATGGAATTAGTTAATATGTCACTGCAATAATACATAGGTACATATTATGTTTATTGTTTATACACGTTTTTGGAATATAAAAATTGCATTTAAAATTATGATGAATTGCGTATGTTTATCAATAATCTATTAAAATCTATAAGATTTCGCAAATTTTTGAATTTAAAATTCTTATTTTGTTCTGATCATTTTTTGAAGTAGGTATTTTAGTTTTTTTCTTTTACTTTTAATACCCCAAAGTACTATTTAATTTATTATCGCACCCAAAATAATTTTTAATGTTATAGAGCAAAGGTCAGATATTCTTTCCTCGGAATATAAAATTAACCACAAAAATATTATTATGATAAAATTATTTTGTAATTAAATATAAATACATTATAGTATTATACTATACTACTATAGTACCTAAATTGTTATTTTTTATTATTTGAAAAGTGGTTTTAAACAAAATTTTTAATCAAAATTATATGACAAATCTCATTAAAAAGCTTAGCATGAAGTTTTTGGATTGGTAAATATAAAAATTAACCATAAATTGCATGCTAGTTATTAAAAATAATTTTACATCTTAAATACTCAGTGAATACAATAAGAATTTTCGTCTTAAAAAATCTTTTCTAAGAAAAATACATAATATTATATTCCTATAAATATAAAAATTAAAAACTGATGACCACGATACACGTATTAACGAAAAAATCATCTTATGGATGGTGATAATTTTGTAGGTTTTGTCTGCTGTGGAAATGCGCCTGCTGTGGTTATAAAATTTTGTTTTCACGGTTAAAACATATAATAAATATCATAATGCTAAACAATTTTCAAATGATTTTGGGGTGTCCCTGTAATGCACCTGGAATAAACATAATATACACAAACAAACGTGTATAACTAAGGCAAGACAATGGATCTCACTCTATAAGAACAAAAAAGAGTTGAGCTCTTGCATATCTATACAAAATATCATGAGACAGCTGTCTAGCGAAGGACGTAGGGCCATGTCGGCGATTCCAGCTGTTAGCCGTTTTATATCATTTTAATTCTCATTTAAATTATTTCATTTTCTGTATTTAGTATTAAAAAAAATAAAAATAAACATCACCGATGGGTAGAATCTTTTGAATTGGGTTTCATAAAAATCGAAACAACAAACAAAATTTATTCTTATCATTTCGAAACCGCAAACTTTATTAAAAATATACAGAGAAAACTATTAACGTCAAATGTAGTCCCAAAATTATCCGAGTAAGTAGCTATTTATGTATTTTATTTCATATTTAAATTTGATACCTATATATTATTATAATAATTTTTGTTACGTTTAAATATCGAAAATTCAACTTTATTTTTAGAACAATAAAAGTAATTTTTAATGACGATGAAGAACTTGTAAGTATATTTGATGAAAACTAGTTATGTTCAATTTCATAAATTATGGGAAAAATAGGTGCAGATATAACCAGGGTAATATAACAAATGATTGGAAACATGTTTACTCTATTTATTAACCAATTTAGTTCACTTATATCATAATCTGAAATAGTGTTTAGAAATCATATAATCTTTTTTAATTAAACTAAATTAATTTAAATGTAATAGTTTAGTGCAGTATATACTATTTATGAAGGCTAGAACACTCCTTAAAAAATAAACAATTTTTATGTCCTTTATAACATTCTTACAATTAAATTTGCGAAGGTTAATCTACTCCGAGAAGAACAACACGCTACTTAGGCATTACAAGAAGTACAGTTAAAAATTAAGTTATAAAAACAAATTATTCAAAACTTCATTAATTTTGCTTTACACATTTTTGACTTCGTTAATTAATATTCTATAATAGGTTTCCTTAAGATTTTCTTGTACGTATAGGCGATCTACTAATGTTTTTAATTTTGAAATTATTATAGTATTTCTCTTTTCTACGCTTAACCATTTTTTAATTTAGACCTTTTAAAAAGTACTATTTTAAAAATAGAACAAAAACACCTAATCTAGATTTAAGTAAGTTTTATTAAACATAAAGACCCTTGACAATAATTAGATTAATTTATCAAATAAAAGTAACTACAGTTGCCGGCATTGCTATCTATCGACGAAAGTAGGCAGCAGCCGCTTCATTGATACTAGTAGAAAAATTCAAAACGACGACTATAGATGGCGCTGCCATTATCATACGAATGCATTGATCGAAAAATTAAAATCCTATTTGTCAGCATCACCTGTGACCACGCGCGACGTTATTCCAAAACTTCAAACACAATCATCAGAAATGAGTAACAAATAATATTTTTTTTGATCGTTATTTATTGTAAGATATACTCATTTTATTGTTTGAATTTAAAGGACTGATAATATTTAATTCACCACATAATTTAGATCAAAAATTTCATTTTTTAAACTTTTTTTTTACGTGCAATTTGAAAAGAGCCGGTACTCGTGTATTTTTGAATTTAACTCTTATGGGTATTAAAAAATCAAAGATCTTAGTACAATTTTATTTACAAAAATTTATTTAAAAGTAAAAATTAAATATCGAGTTCATCATGAAAAATAATGTGAACAGCGGTATAGTATAACACACTACCAAGAAATTGGTATTAGACCAAAAATTAAAATTATTTTTAGTCTATATTTTATAGTTTTTGATTGTTATATATTTACTATTTTGATCGTTTTGAATCAAATAAGTTTTTTTATAATATAAAAACAAATACATAAATAAAAATTATTAACATAGGAATAAAACTACGCGAAATGAGTTCAAGAAAACCGACAAAAAATGCACTTGTTAAGTTCCTAAATTGAACAATTATTTTATGACCAAGAAATCTGAAAATTTGATATGAATGTATAAATGTTGTAAACTTTTCATTTTTTGTATTAAAATTATATAGGTACAGGGTGTTAAAACTTAGTATATGCTTTTGATTACAACTATAGGCATCCAATATGCAAAATCTCATTGGATGAAGTTTCTGTAAAGCTAAGTAAGTACAGATGTTTAGGTTATCTTTGTACACTATAATCTCTTTTAGCTATTTGATAAAAATATGATAATATAGTTTTTTTATATATATAAAATGATCAACAACAATAAATTGAGTTGAATTTAATAATATTCAAAATATTTATCTTTTAACAACATTATAATATCATAAATATTTAAACCGTTTGACTTCAGCGGCTACATTTTATAAATTTATTCTAGAATTCATATAATCAAACAAGGTCTATCGTTTATCTACAATTTTTATTTTTATTCACGTCAATGACACAATTATAGCGAAACGGCGTAATGTATAGGCTATTTAGGGGCACCAATGCATTTGTGAGCAATTTTTTTCGGTTCCTTATTACGAGTAAAACTTCATCAATGATCAATTATTATACAATAATTTTGTATTACGATTATAATACATTAAATATATTTTATTTACTTGCAGATATTATAATATAAATATATTTTTTATCATTTTTCACATTTTAATTTTTTAATTATTATTATTATTTTTATTTTATAATCCGGGAATTTTATTGATTATCTCATCTTAGGTCTAGTTTTTGGCAAACGATGGATAATAGTTTAATATATATCACAAAAATCAAGTTATTATTAGACATCGTCGTCAGTAAGGAATAAAGTGAAGTATTATATTGAACCAATATTTTTTGACAGAAATATAAAACCTATTCATACAAAATAAATTACAGATTGTTGTTAACAATAATTAATTCTGAAGGGAGCGAGAAATGTTTATTACTTTATTTCATAATATATTTAATGGTTTATTATTATTTTTTTTTTTGTAAAATCACTTACTTACGTTTTTGAGGTTTTGGTGAGGAATGGTACTTAGAAATCGTAATATTTTAATTTTCATTACATTTTAAAATTTAATATTATTAACACAGTACCATATCCCCACGACTTGCCTTCATAAGAGAATAAGGTCCTGTCCAATTTGTTTATTCAAATTTTGACTATTGATGATAATTCATTGAACAATAATTAGAAAATTAAAAAAATTAAATATGCCTAAAACTCTAAAGAATAATTAATCGATCTATAAAATATATAACATTAAAACAATATGTTTTATAAATTCTCGTTATTGTTCACATATTTTAAATTTTAAATTATTTGAATATTATTAACTTATTAATTATTATAATACGTACAATAACAAACAATAACTAATTGCGACTTAAGAGTTTAAAGTAAATTCAATTTTATTCAAATTCTTCTGGTTTCATTATATTTTTACATTTAAATTCCTGCGACTAGTAGTTGTCAAAACTAGTTTCATCACCACATCCGCGACATTTTAAGTGTTTATTCTAGTTTATCTATTTCAAAATATTTAGCGATAACCTACTAATTTATTATTGTAATCGCGCAATTGGGTTTTTTTTTTGCAGATTACTCAAGTTAATGATGTGAAGACTCCGTGTTAGTCTTACCTCGGGGTATTTCCTTGCTACATTCTACAAGTTAATAGATGTTTGTACTACCAATTTAGTAAGCGCTTTCTGTGCTACTAAAATCCCTATACATCTATATGTGCCTCCTTTCAAATAACCAGTTTTGACGAGTCCAGAGCATGAACTGCAATAGACGACGCGTATTACACATTAAAAATAATTATAAATTGTTATTTCGATATAAAAAAATTTCAGCCATAGCCGTGTTTATTCGAAAATAATAATATGAGCTCAATTAAAAACATTACTTTTCATTGCACGATCAACTTTAGAGTACTAATTGTTGCAAAACTATATATTATATTATATCATCAGTTCCAATGCTCGCGCTATAAAAGCATCTATATATAATATATATTATATATAAACGCAATAAGGGCGTCTCATCGCGTGTTTATCTCGGTCAATAACTCGGTTGTCAAAAATAATATGTATTACCGTGTATTACTCTAAAACTAATACTGATTTTGTGTTTGTAGTGTTTGAACTTTGAACTATGTCTCGATTTACCTAAACTCAAAATCAAAGAATTACAATTTTTGTATTTACGTTTCTCACAAGTATGCGCGACGTCATTTTTATGCAAATATTTAAAACTCGACTTGTAAAAGTCACCTAAAATATGGTATTTGTTAGCAATAACTTATTTTTAAAATAAATTAATCCGCTTAATAAAATTAACATGTATAGTATAATGTATTCGATATACTTCACCGAAGATCAATTTATGTACCATTATTTTATAAAATACATTTTTAAACAGTTCATACTTTAGGCTAAGTTTATTAAAAATTATAAGGGTCTTGTGTTTTACGGCTGAGTCAGAAATATTTGAAAATTTAAATATACATTGAAATTGAATATATTTTTTATTTAAAACTATTAAATATAGTCTGCGATGGGTTAGTAAATTTTCTGTTAGTATATGGTCCTCAAAAGTATTTGGGTTAAATTTGAAGTTGACGGGAAAATATTATGTTTACTTACAAAAAATATTGTATGTCCGTTTCGCCACTATTATTATTGCATGTTGTAAACGTTGTATACCTAAATATACACGAGTATATATTTTTACGTGAGTATAATATTATAAATCAACACCTATCGTCCTTGTTGAATACACATTTATAATATATTAAAGTATCTATGCACGTAGGTATACGTGACTGTGTCAGCGTCAGCAATCGCATAACATCGTCATTGTCGACTTCGCGAAGACCTTCGGCTACTTTACATAACGGAATTCAGTCGAATCAGTACCTACAGATCTGCAGATTTTCCATTTACGCACAATGTGTAAACCTGTAAATAAATATTATTATATTATACGAATATTAAATTCCTTAAACTTCGATTAAACGCATTATACATTAACGAGCTATGTTTATTATATAGGTAGCTTTCATGCGGTAAATTTCAATGGATTACCTGCTATACTATATATAAGTAAGTACATAGTTACCCGTGTGGTTATAATATTTTAAACTATGATATAACGTGCACAGCGTTTGCGTTTTTGTGAAAAAATATTGACATAAATTTTAGAATATTTATTGAAAGAAATACTGAAAATAATATGTAAATATACATAATATTTGCGCAGGTAGTGATGTATAACTACAAACACGCGAGCTATTTGTATTTAATGTTCTAGGTTAAGTTAGGTCGTCATTATTCGCATAGTAACCTCTGTATTGAATACATAGACAATATTAAGTAAAGGTACCTATTTATAATACATCTAAGAACTTTATGTCTCTATGTAGGTACCTACATGCGATGTTATAATAGAATTTTAATAATAATGACCATAGTAATGTGAAATCGCGCTTAGGTTATAAATTGTTTTTGAATTATGATAAATAAACATAATCGATTTTGTCAGATACATTAGGTTTGTCCAAAATTCCCATTTTTGCTTAATTTTATATAGCCACAAAATGTATGATAACAGAAATAGAATTCACATTATTATAAAATCAATACAATCGTCACTTGGCATCTAAAATAACAAACATCGTTGTTAAATGTTTTAAATGAATTGAAGTCTTGACCCATTTAAAATCTTAAATAAAAAAAAAAAAAATGAGAAATATTATTTTTTACAGTTTATTGCAGTCCAGCCATATAACCGTCATAAATCGCGTTAATTTGTTTTCTAAATATCGACCGATAATGTTTATGATTAACAGTCAATGAGTATAAGTGTCAATGCTTTGTAAAAACTAAAGAAGGATAAAATTAAAGAAACAAACGTTCTTAAAAAAGTTAAAATGGTTTTAAAAAAGTATTTAGGCAATACTATATTGGCCAATCACATACTAAAATCATAATTCATAGGTAAACTTATAAGTTATAACTCGACATGTTAGCTACACCTATAATTGATGTACATATCATAAATGTACTAAATATTTACTTTCAAAATATTTTTTTATTTTCTTCCAGATCATTTAATTAACGAGAAGAATATACAAAGATTATATATAGGTAAAATATTATCACTCAACAAGTGTTTTGTAATTTATTGCCATTTTTTGGCTATACCACTTATAACTTGTACATAAAAGCTTAAAAATTATTAGATATTTATTTTTACACACACAATAATCATTTGGAATTTACGATATATAAATATAATTACAATATATTATGTAATATTTATAAATTAAAATATATAAAATAACATATACGTAGATAGGTATTTCAAAAATTGTGAAAATTACGAGTTTTTTTTATACTTTTTGTACGTTTAAAACTTAGAAAGTTCAAACTCTGCCATAGGGTTTGTATGTAAATTACATATATACACGCAGTGAGATCGGTAGAATTGCAAAATCGATATTGGGGTCTCTTCGCCCTAAAAATTATTGTGCACAATATCAAATAAAAATAAAGTGTTTCGACCCAACGCGCATTTGAAAAACGCGATTATCGTAACAGAAAAAAAAACTATTACTTTTGTAATACTTGTATAGGTACTGTTACCATAAACTCGCGTTTTTTTTGACAAAGAATCGATTATATTGTGCAGCTCGCGTCCATAGAGACTATATTATTCCGGGACACTATAATACGATATGGAGTATTGTGTGACTATAGGTTGGACGAACAGACGGACCGTTGACAAATCGTGAAAATAATCGTCAAACGATCGCTGAGAATCCCATTTATTCCATGCCCCAATACGTATTATATAAAGTTCTCTCACTGGCTGAAACCGTTCAAGACATATTATAATATAAGGGTATTGCCATTCGCCACTGATCGAATATTTGACGGCGATCGGTAATAGAAAATAATAAGAAATATTTACATAAAAAGTTATAACGCCTTTTACTGCGCGTATCGGAAGCTACTTGGACGTTATCATTATTTTTTATTTTAAGATTAAATGAACGAAAAAATATAAGTATTCAGTAATATCTACTTAACTTTTGGCAGTCATATTTCAAAAATATTAGTCAGAAAAAATCATTGACGCAGTGATTGATAGTTTTTTTTTCGTTACAATAAAACGCTTTAAAATATAATATATGCATAATAATGGTATATAAGTATAATTTATATAGTAGTTATTTTTACTACAAAAGCATACATGGTCTATAAAAGTATTAGATTTTTTTTATATTTTTGATAAATTATTAAAATATATACGAAATTTGACATTTTTTACCATAATACGTACCATCATTATGTTTGCATAGGAATTATTTATTTGTACTAAGATAAATATTGGGCAGTGGCCTAATTTATATATTTTCATACAAGTATCTGAAATATTTAATTATTTAACATTATGAAATAAAAATTATAGATTGCTATTTAAAAATCAAAAGTGGATAGTCGTGATTTCAACGACAGACATAGTGGAGGGGCAAATAGAGATATTATATAAAATATTTAAACTGTGCGGTTTTAAAAATGTTCATACCTAATAATAAATAATTTTCAAAAAAAAAAAAAAAATCTATAATTGACTAATACGTTCGTCGTTCAGTATGCTTTTCAAAATTATAAGTGTTTTCTGTAAAGAGAATCACTCTGTATAGACGTATAATTCAGAAAATTAATATTTTACGGTCACACAATACTACAAAAGATTAAAGATGAGCATTGCACATAAATGGACACGTTTACACATGAATGGAGTATTTCACGTGTTTCGAATACAAAGGTTTATTATAGTATATTATTACATGTATGATAGAATAAATGTAGTGAACATATAAACATTCCTTTTATGTAAAGTTAATAAAAGGTTAAATTTAAGTCGATGTTACTTCAAATTTGTTAGGCACTCATCAATATCTTTATATAACATTAGGCATGTAATAATTTATAATATTATTATTATATGTTTAAAACTAAACAGCCAAAAATAAGCTCATTTTTTTTTTTTTTTTTTTGTTAGAACCATACAGCGTTTGACTTAACCTAGTTACCGTTACGACGTAGTCTGGCGGCGCATACAAATTAAAATGATTTGATTGATGATCACAGGTATGACGATCCACTTCTACAGCTGCACTTAAAAATTCCACATAATATTATTGTACAACAAGATTACGAATTAATTAATATAATATAGCAATATAGCTAACGAGATGATTTTAACCACGTAAATTCTTAGTAGAACAGAATTGTATATTATAAATTTATATTTTTTATTCTTTGATGATATTATATTTACAATTAGTATACGGATATAATTATATACAAGTAGGTATACAAAGAGGAAATGTTATAAAAAAAAAGTGCATGTGATTATTTTGTCGGAAAAAGCTTGAGACACTATCGATTTTAAATTTATCGGACAAATCAAAAGTATTAAAATAATCATCGTTTTTATTTTTCACAGTGTATTCAACTTCTATGCCTGTCTCTGAAACGGTGTGCTGCAGTCGAATGGGATACGCGTCAAAATTGCAACATTGTCCGTTTAGAACTAGTAAAGTAATTATGTCTCTGTATTCATGACCTAACTAATATATTCATCCTGCATATACGACGTATAGTTTTCCTTTTAAGACAATAATATGGTACTTACAAAATATAATATAATACGCTGGTCGATCGAGAACGTCGAGAACGCAGTTTGATATTATGTATCTACGCTAAAATAATTCGCGAAGAGATACTTAATTATTATTCGTCCGCGGTTATCAACTCGCGTCTTCTCGATTTACACGCCACCTCCCCGCAATGTTTCTGAGATCATCGGTGCGTGCAATTTTCGAGTCGAGTGCACTCGCACACGAGTGTGCAATAAATCCTTTTCAAACCACCATATGCACACGCCTTTGCCCCTCTTCCTCCAACACACACACGCACTTTCCACCTGCATTGATAGCCTCATAAGCGCGTTCGACTGCGACTGCGGTGGTGGATGACGATACCGAAATATTACTAAACTGCAGTGTAAAAATAATATATATACGCGAAGCACAGAAAATATAAAACAACAATAATTGCGTAACGTTAAACACACGGTCGGGTCGTATAAAGTCGTTTCGCAACTCCGTCGCCGCGAGAGTGTAATATATTAATATTATTATTATTATTACCGTCATTATTATCGTTCTGTCTCACTCCCTCTGATCGACCGCCGTCGATGCCGTCGCCGCGACTTGACCCACTGGCTCACATTCGCGCGGCCATCCGTATATAATATATTATTATTACGAACGAGCGCCCTCTTCTCGATCTCGATCCCGTGCACACGATTTCTTAGATCGTCGTAATATTATTATCTTGTGCGTCCGTATCAGTGTAACACGTGCGGACAGTCGTCTTAACACTGCTCGTACATAATATCGTCATGCATGCCGCCGCGTCTCCGATGCACCCGACCACGCTTCTGTTGACGGTGAGTCCGATACACGGTTTTTGTTGAGGCCGTATTTTTTTTTTTTTTTTAATTACTTATTTAAGTCGCCCGAAAACCGTTTATAAAAAATTGATATTTTCGTTTCCTCCCTCGAAAGCGCGATCGAAATTCCACGAGTCGTGTATAAGTAGCTGGTATATCGATAGATAATGCACCGCTGTGCGTGCACTCTTCACGAACACTTCTGTGATTTTTCATTGCATTTTAACACCGGCTGTTTTACGTGTTTTATTCGCTTATATAACATGTCCTGTATAGATACAGTATTCGAACACTCGTAAAAGTCGTTTACTTTTCAAACACGAATTGCCCGCTATATTCTGTTGAATAAAAGCCATCGCGTCGCTGATATTAGATCGAATTATTATATAAAATTAGATATTGGATTATCACTGTAAATCATTAACATAAAATCATCCTTAAAATCATCCTGAAAATCTCAAAATGTATATTTATGGCTAAATTTAAGAGTATGATTATAAAATGCAAAAGATTCATTCATATTTCAACAGTAAATTACATTTTAAATCGTACCTATCTTACACGCGTAAAATACGTTATTTCATATGCTATAACAATCAGTTCCATAATAATAATTTGTCAGTCTATTTGATCTTACTATTCTGAAAAACACTGAATGTTTTGTGTTAGTAATGACTAATGGGTACTTAATAAAATAAAATTGTTTTAAGAATTGAATGTCGTTAAATATAGATATAAAGTGCCCACTATACCCACACACCCACAAATGGAATGTTCTAAATGTCGATCAAAACGTTGTCATAAAATAGAAAGTATTAAGTAATTCTTAATTATTTATTAAATATTATTATGACACAGTTTATCATATTGGATTATCGAGTTCGTATTTGATCTTTCAAGTTTTAATAGGTAATTATGTAAACTATTTCACACATTTCCTTTGGATTTAGTTTAATAAGATGCAACAGCTATTTTAAATGCTTTAATATTTTTCTAGGAATAGTCGACGTTAAGTATAATTACAAATTTATAACTATTAAGTATTATTTATTATGCAATATAGGTATATCATTAAAATCAATTTTTAATTCAATCTGTACATCAATACATGTGTCTGTTGTGAATATTTCTCTAGAATTTAACATATTTAATTTTATAATTTCCAAACATAATTGAAGAAGGAATATTAATACTACATTGTATAATATACATATATTAATTGCAAAACTGCGTATGTTAACATTGTTAACCGTTTAGCACTAAATTTTATGATCATTTAACGCTTATAAAAGTATTAACCTATAAACAATTTTGAAGGTTAGTATTTGGATTGTAATTCCCATGAACATAGTATAAATTATAATTAAACACAGTTGATTAATATGTATATAAAGTTTTTTTTATAAATATATATAAGTATATATATGTATGTACAAAATACACAAAGGACACAGGCTGATTCATCGTCTTTGTAACCACCAATGACATTTTCTAAAAAAAATGTTCTTGAAATCTGATTTAATGTTATTCTTACATTACTGTACTATATTTTTGAAGGTGAATCTACGCTTAAATAATATTTTAAAAGTCAAATTAGATATCTATTGATTTCCATTAGACATTTAAATTAATTAATTTAAGATTTAAAATATAGATTACAGCAGAAGTAAATATGCTCAATTATAATATATAATTCATACATAGATCTATACTATAATTAACAAGGCATTCATTAAATTACAATTTAATTCTTCTTACATTTTGATGTAAAATACGATGTATTTGATTTTCAATAAATTGTACGTCTTAGAACAGATTACCAACTTCCTATTAAGAATATTACTTTCAGAAAGTGATGACATCGTGGAAAGAGGTTTTAAATATACATTGATAAAAAACAAACAACTTAAACACTATTGGTCTTGTCACTAGTAGTTGATTTACTGTCACCTCATATTAGTCATATTGCTATAACAAATTGTTCTTATTTACTTGATTGCAAAGAAATATCTGCTGAATAACATGTTATATATAGGTTACAGCCTACTAGACTATGAAAGATTTTCGTTTCGAGTACGAGTTTTTCGGAAACATCCATGAACTCTAAAATAATTCAATTTAAACCTGAAACAACCGGTTTTTTTTTATCAGCGTTATTGAAATTACGCCATAACAGGTTCAAAAAAAAAAATAATAATAATAATAACTACCACTTACACTTTTTTTGTTTTTCAGTATTATTTTCAAAAATTCTTAGGTCAATGTTCTCCCGTTTATATGCGCATCCCCACCGATTTGAATAGAAACACGTGTATACAATTTTCATTGTAGCAGTTCAATATTTCCTAACGCATTGGAATAGGAAATCCGATGACAGCCGTATACATTAAGATAATATCAGACTCTAATGTAATATTCGGTGACCCGCTCAAAAAAAGAATGAATGCATATCATAATATATGAATAAAAAACTCCTGATATTTTTAAAAGAAACTAAGAAACCATATAAATATAGTATGATAAATCTCTAACTGTATAGGAACGCTGTATATTATAATTTTTAAGTATAAAATAATATTTTAAAATGCATAAATAAAAATAATAAAAAATTTACTTTTCGATAAAATGTAATATTAAAATAGTATATACACATGTAAATAATAATAATAAAATCATAGTGAAAACTATAGTTATGGTTTTGGTAAAAAAAATAAAAAAAAAATACTATTAATTATGATACGTATAGAAATTAATCTAAAAGCATTATATATAGGTAGTCAAATAAATTAATAATAATAACTAATATACTCTAGGTATTACATTTACATTTACAATTGTATAAATTAACACAATCAAAATCTAAAATAAATAATTTTATGATCGTAAAAGTTTGTTTTGAGAAAATTCACCCACTTATTAACAACTCAGTGAGGTTGTTTTTTTAGATTTTAATTTACTTTTATATGATACTTGGTATGTCAATATAAAAATTATAAACTAATAATTATAATAGTAGATACATATATGAAAAATATTTGATTCTCAAGTATTATAATGTTATTTACTACATAAATATAAATATAATGTAAATACTTGAATGTGAATATTGCGAATCACAAAAATTTGGTTGAATTAAAGTAATTTTTCCAAAACTAAATTATTTTAATGTGTGAAATTATTGAAATTATTCCTTAAACGGTGTATATTATCATCGGTGATTAATTTGTAAACATTGTTATGAATACAATTATTATGCTATATTACTAGCTATACATACTAATATACTGGGTGATTCGCCAACACAACCACCCTAGATTATTCTTCTTCCTTTATTTATTTTTGTTAAATTATTCATTTATTCAAATAGCAATCTTTGACAATTTTAAAGTAGGTAGTCAAGAAAATTTTATTTACTGATACTTAGATTTTCTTTTGTATTATTAAAAACTACTAGTTCAAATTTCGATTTAGTTACAAAAATATTTAGAAGAAAAAAACATTGTCTACTTAAAAATGGGTGGTTTCATTTAATGAAAAAAATTCGGTTAGGTTATATATACTGAAAAATTCTTAAAATCAAAGTTTTGAATAAATGTTATATTAATACAATTAATATTATATAAGCTTTATTAAATGATAAGAAAACGGGTAAGACATTCTGATGAAAAATCTTGTATTCCTGTATAATATAGACTACATAATATAATTAATTTAAAGTTTAGACAATAATAATTATTAACACGTAATTTGATGTACAATAAGGTGGTTTGTAGAAATGTGAATTAATGCACTTCTACTGATTAGTAATTAGTTTACTACTATTAATTATTACTTACATTATATATGGGGTGCAACAGAACGAACTGATGAAATGTAATTACCTTACTGCCTAATGTAATAACTAATAACTAATTAGAATTCTTGTTTAAACCAATAGTATTATATATATATTATATTTACATAAAATATTGACAAATTAAAAAAAAAAAAAAACTTAAAATATTGACCAGGACAAAAGTTGTTACACATTATATATATCGTTAATAGTATTTTGTGAAAAATAAACTTTTATTTTGGTGGTGTGTAAAGTTTATGCGTAAATCGTATTCGGTAAATGTATTACAAACTCTGCAGACATTAATTCTACAGTTGATTAATTTATATAGGTACCTATATGCGTGTGAACAACCACTGGTGGTAATGATGTGGTGTGTTGGTGTGTGAACTGTGAAGTGACGTTTAATTATCGTAGAGGATATCTTTTGAAAACTGTTGAATAGGATGATAATTGAATCGATTTTGAGCACGAGGCCAAAAATACAGTATAAAATTATCAACAGGGTATATCTTACGTCGTTGTACCCGTGGTTTTTTTTTTTTTTTAATGACAATTCATCGATAATACAACATTTCTAAGAAACAAAGAAAATACGTTTCTTTATTTTTAACGCGGAATTATTTTTATCACAATTTCAAAATGTTCAAGCACATAGTTATACCGACGGGAAAATCAACTTGATTTAGTAAACGATAACAACTGTGTATTTTTTAATTAATTCTGGTCGAGCTTTTTTCAGAAAATGGACAAATTATCAATTTCAGTTCGCTTGTTTGTTAACACTACGGTTCTCTAACTTGGAACAAGTTTCAATTACTAGAGCTTAATATTATTTTTAATTATCTTTTTATAATCGATTTTATGTAATTATACGTTTTTTCGAAATTCTATTATATTATCAATCCTTTGTCATTAAAAGGCCACACGTACGATGCCGTAAAATACACTCAGTGTGTTGCTTTAATCACTACACGTACTGCTTAGGCCCAAGTTTTATTTCGTTATATTTTGGACAGATTGTACATAAGTATACACAACCACGTTTTATACATGTTCAGAGAGATTGTTTTAACACAACAAACACTCATTATCTTGAAATGTATTAACGTTTTTTAAAAAAAGGTAGGTACAATGGATAATAATAAATGTTTAGTGTTTACTATTAAAAGAATCTCTCTGGGCACTCATACTACAGCTAATAAGCTATATAATTCGTATAAATTACCGATAGTATCGTTTGCTTTTTGAGAATGCTTGTTGATAGTATTATGTGAGGGTATAGATTTTTTCGTTATTTTAAAAGAAAAAAACAGTAAAGAAAATGTGTAGGTAGGTGCCTGATGCAACTGGATAATCGTATAACGAGAAAAAGACTTTTTCGTTTTCTGGGATTTGTCGGGACGCAAAGTTAAAAAAAAAATGGGATTTATATTTTCTATACACTGCAATCCCCCTAAGTCTTATTGGTCGTGACTATCGTAATACCCGATCACCGAAGCTCGTAAGTTCGTGCACTTGAGAATATACGCGAGCGACCGTGCTTTCGAAAACGATCTAATACAATCTGAAAATATTCGAAATAAAATTTCAGTCATTTCAAAACGGATTCCCGGGTCAACTAACGTTTAATATACAATTCGACAGGTTCGATGTGCAATGAATACTTACGAGCCCAGTACCTAGTTAATAACCGTATATAGCGATAAAATATTCATTATAGTCGCCGATTATTGAACTCGTTCGCCTATCGATCTCAAACGAGCTAGTCTCAATTTACTCGTATAAACTAACGCATGGGAAAATAATTGTATATCGGACTGAACATACTGGTTAATGGGGTCAACGAATGATTTTCAGCGCATATTTCCATACTTTTTAGTCCATTTTCCCGGTTTTATCGCGCACACTTGTATTTATTGACGATTATTAATATAATATACTATTTATTCGACGCATCACGTCGAAAAGTATACTGCCATAATAACGCGCCAAAAAAACCTCTTTATTTTTATCGATTGTCGTATTTTTTGTTTCCTTTGCGAATACATGCGTACACGTGAAATATATAAATAAATAATGTACGCGTAGGCCTTTTTAATTTTAGACCTTTCGTCTTCAATCGTGACTCGTTCGTCCTGGTCAATGGACTCAAATAATTGTTCTCTGCAAGTCATCCGCAATCATAGAGCACAGAGGCGATAATAATAATAACAAACAGCGCGCATAGCCATTTTATGACGTACCTAATAATTATGGTGACCAAACGTACTTTTTTCGTAGGATAGTACACTGTTTTATGCATGCCCTAGCGTGTCCTTAACAACAGCGTTATGTACATGAAATCGTACTCTTTTTTGAAAATAGTAAGGGCCAATATACACGTTTATGATTTTTTTTATAATTTGATTATTAGTTTATATTTTATGGTCCGACCTAATGCATTCCGATTGGTCGGTAGCGTGGTATAATAATTTAAACATCTATACTTTAGTTTAAGTTTACTTTGAATTCAACTTAATTTCAAAATATGTTCATCGTAATAAAGACATACACCTGCAAATGAATTGACGTTATAATTTTAAATAATTATAGATTTTATTAAGAGATTACCTATACGGGTAATGATAACGCTTGCAAAATGGGTAGAATAAAATCCGACAGAAGAAAAGATATAAATGTTTTTTTTAATTTTTATATCTGGTCACCATACTCTGCGAGTACATATGCGCGGTGTCTTCGCCACTTTAATATTATATTATTACTGTAATCTTATAAAATATCGTTATATTTATATGAAGTAATCGTTGTTGTTGATCCGCAGGCGTTTGCCGTCGTCGCAGTGATGCTGCACACCGCTCCGGCCGTCCACGGGGGCATCATCGGACTCATCCAGAACAACGTGCTGGGCACGGCCGACTTCCACAGACAACAGTCGTGGCCGTTCGACCCGAACGTCAGCGGCCGTCGGGCGCACGAGTTCATCGCTCTGCACGGCGACAAGTCCGAGAGGCTGATCGAACGCATCGGCCTGGGCATAGACGGCAGGCAAGAGGAGCGTCGCGAACAGCAGATGGTCAGGGACATCCTGTACGAACAGCAGCAGCGACGAGAGGCTGGACCTCCGGCTTCCGGTTATCTGCAGCCGCAGCAGCGTCCGGTGCAGTCGTATCCGGCCGGCGTCGGTTACGCTCGACGGCGGTGACCGCCGCGCGATTAGGACCACCGCGGTGTCCCCGGAGACGACGTCCGTCGATCGTTCGGCGACGACGTCATGATGTCGCGCAGTGTCACATCGCTGCAACTGCATTTCCGGGCCTCGACGATGCGGCGACGTGTGTGCAGCGCAATCCGACTTATCGTTTTTAACGATATACCACCTACGATAGAATAATATAATATTATAATGTGTATACGAACAGGACGCGTACCAAAACGCGCCTGTATAGTAATAATAATAATATTTTATATTTATAATCTGTATAAAAATAAATCGTTTAAGTTAGTTGTTAGAATTATTATATTTTATATACTGCTGTGATTTGCGTGTATACTTACCGCCGTACTTACCTAAGCCCGTACCGAAGTAGGTTGCGCCAATGATTAGAATAAAATATGAATTGTAAAACAGTACAAATAGAAACCAATAATACGACTAGAAATCCTCTATATAAATACAACGCTTTAATATAATATTGTACACGATTGTTCCTCGACGATCACATACCTGTTCTACACGAAACACGATGACGTTACGATCGACATTTTTTCCTTTCGACTGAGAAAATGTTCGAAAACGTGTTAATTTTTTTTTTTTTTTAGTTTTTATTTGTAGATCAAATTTGATTTAAAATATTTTAAACGTTTAAAAATGCGCTCGTTCACTTTAAACGAGAGTTGTTGAAAATCAAAATTACATTTCACTCTTGTCCGTGTATTTTCGACGGAATAATTTAATTTTTAATAATAAACGAATCAGATAAATATTCACGAAAAGCATGAACTCTAGAATCAGTTATCATAATTTTCGGTAATCATGTATTATATAATTGAAATATGCAGAGACGTCAATTCTGAAAATATTCTGTTATCTGCTGGCCGTTTCACAACTATATTTTTTAAATATTATTATTTTATCAGTAGATTAAATTTATTTGAAGTCTCTGAACACCATCATTAGTCAGTAAAAAAGGTTATGAAATAAAAACGCGTTATCCGCGGACCAGTACGAACCTATATTGCTGTATAATGTATGTATATATCATATAATATGGTTATAATTTGTGTTATATAAGTAAGTAAAATCAGTACTAGTTTTAAATCTAAAATATTTAAATACATCCAGAAATTATTTTACGAATAAATACTACATATTTTGTATTATGTTTTATCGTTATTATTAATTAGTCGATCGTTGGTTGATAATAATTAATAATATTATGTATGTAATCAAATGTTTTTATAAATAATAATCTATATAGGTTCGATCGATTATTGTGTATTATATTTTTATTATAATTGTATATGATTGTAAATTGCATATATTCCTTAATTAGCGAGTATACAGTTGAGCTATGAATAAGTTAGTTTGAGTGTTTTTTACATACACGCATAATAAAAATAAAACTAAAACTAATTAAAAAGAAAAAATACAAATATAATTCTTCCTTTTATAAACACACTACTTGTAGATATTAAAATAATATATTTTTGCCCCGTTGTCTTTTAATATGTATTTTTTTATTATATTAGTTATTAATTTAATAAAGTATACTTGTTGCAATTTGCATATAATTAAAAAATATGACAACTCGCCACATTAAAATAATTGTTTTTACAACTAAAACTTCTTACCTTAGATCAAATTTATATTTACACATAAATTCATATTATTTTATAATATTTTATCTTTTAGCTAATTAAATTATATTTATTTTTTTATACACACAGATTTAAAAAAAATGATTTTTGTACATGAAGTATAACGTATTTTTTTTTCAATTTTTACTCTTTATTTTTATTTTTTTGATGACATACTGCACATCGATTAATAATTTATTTAAAATTTGTGTTATAATATGTTGAATGATTCTTTTATCAAACAATTTATAATTTTTAATTATAAAAAAAATAAGTTTATGAGCAGAAATATTTAATCGACTTTAAAATGTTTACACTTATGACCTTAGTCCAATAATATACTAAATCATAAAAATTATGGTAACATATAATACCAAAAATTGATTTATATGTTGTATATTCGACTGTTATCCTTTTATGAGATCCAAACAAATATGCAAAAAGAAATAATTAAACTAATACGATTTCAATTAAATTACTGTTTTTCAATAAATTATGAAATTTTGCCTGTAATTTATTAGGTGATTCTTTTAAATGCAAACACTCATTTTCTCTAAATGTATTAACGTTTTTCAAAATATTTTTTTATACATTATTTGATTTTAATAATCTATTACTAAAAAAAAATTGTATTTATTGTTAATTTTGAAATGTTTTTTTTTAATATATATCATTTATTATTATATTCATATAATATGATAGCAATTAAGCATACCTACTTGGTTATTTGATATTTTAAAGTAAATATTATAGTTCAACTTCTGTTTTACCTACGACTATACCATCTCGTTTACGGCAATTCAAAGTTTTGAAAAAATTTATAAAAGATAATATTTTTTAAATATTTTCAAAAGATTATCATTTCTCAAATGACATCTGGGGACTGGGTAAAGTCTTATTCACGAATACTATAATCTTGCTCATGATTTGTACCTTATTAATTACAATTACTGTCTTTTTCTCATAACTACTATTGTTTTACTCTTGTAATCGTACGTATTAAAAATTATAAAAATAAAACAATTTAAAATCAATCAATGACAAGCGAAGAAATATTTACTACAGTCAACTATAAAACTGAATTTCAAAAATTAAATATATTATAAACATTAATAATTTGTTTTCAGAAATCATAAATCATTTGTCTACTGAAAGTTGTCACGCGCGTTGTTCGTGTTAAATTGTGAAAATATACAGTTATTCCGCACCTGCATCTGAAATATTTATGGAGATTTATTAAATAGTAATTAGCCCGCAGTTCTTGAATAGAGATTTAAGCGTATTGCCCTTTTTTAATTATATCCTAACCAATAAGACATTTAAACCTTCACGTTTGCACATTTATTCGTTTTATATTTTTGAATCTCCTTTTAATTTTTTTTTCAATTCAAACACTTACATTTATTAGCTTACTTTTATTGATATTTTTTTATGTAAATAATAGTGTTCGAAGTTAATAAACGATGTGATGTTTGTTATAAATTATACGTATAGCAGTGATGCTGATGAGAGTCTCAGTCCATCACCATACATCATCACTAGGACTTGGATTTTAAACCATATTATATATGCTTCTTTTTTATATATGAGATAGAAATCTAATTTTTATACATAAGTTCGTTTCACTTGATTTGATTCCAAATAAACCGATTCCTTATTATTATTTTTTTTTTTATGCATAAATGCTTTTTTTGCCTTTTTCATTAATTTCAGCTATAGAATTTTTATATGTTTATTATTACATTATAATAGTAATAATAAAAAATTGAATAAATACGAAACGTAAAAACCCAGAATGCAGACTAGTTGTTTATATTAGATTATTATTGTTTTCGTATTTCGTTATCGGGTTGTTTATTAAATATATAAAAACATAGATTATCGTTTACCTATTATAGCGAGTAGTACCTTTACGGTCAGTATGTCTTCAACAGCGATACCGACCACTTCAAAATTTAAAATTTAGTGTTGTAGTTTGAAACCTCTTGTGTGAAGTATGCACCGATCGATTCAGTGGATGTAAAGAGTCGTTTTCTGTGTATAAAAATATTCCGCCGGACAATATGGAGTCAGTGTCACTCATGCACATCTAGAGAAATACAAGGTTAGTGATTTTTTTTTTAATTTAAATTAATTTTTCAAATTTTTTTATTCGTTTTTATAACTAGTTTGCGATAATTTTTAGTCAAGTTTTTTTTTTTTTTTTTTGATTTTTTAAAACAATCGTGTGCTTTTTAGTTGCTTAATACGCTTTAAAATACGAGCCCTAATCATTACTATATGGATAAAGATTTCCATATTGCCGTGATAATATACGCGTCTTAACCTTTTTACTTTTTAGCATTATTTTTAATATTAATTTAGTAGAGTATCGTTGCGCGATTAACCACCGGCTTCTCCTGCTTTGTAAATTCGTAGTAAACAACTCCATATAAGCTTTATAGATTTTCTGTTGGGTCAAAATACGCTATTGATATTATAACGCCCTAATTATTTCAACTATCATCGCCGCCCATTATTGTGTACATATTATTATAACTAATAAATATAATAAAAAAACGATAATATGAGTAGTCAATTATGGTAGCATAGCAGTAGGTATGATAATATACAGTATATATTATTAGGGACTCATGGGAGGTATACATAATAAATTATAATCACGTAAACGTGCAATATATGTATGTATATGTATAACCTACATGATGTTATTTACTAACTATTATACTCGTATACTCAAAATAATAATAGTAATAACTAATAAAAACGGTTTATCGTATTCGTTTGTGTAAATTTGGTTTTAATTTTATCGGAATAGCGCATTTATTTCGCGACACTACCTATGTATATTATATCTTATTTTAGCCCGTTCACTCCGTCATTTGAACGCACGCACTCCTGAATAAAAAAATATGTTAAACTATCGTTGTTTACACATGTCATTGGGCCGCTTGTAATTTAAAAAAAAAATTAATATATATATATATATATATACCTATATATAGGGTCAACTAACATAATATGTCGTATTATACACATGTATGGACTATAATTCTCGCGTGTACGGCGTTAAGTACACACGAACAATGAATATTTTGAACTGAACGCGGCAACATGAATGAAACAAAAAAAGTTCACAATAAAATGTCAATTTTAATGTCGTAATATATGGACACTAAATATTGGCAGGTTATGTGATGATGATGTTTATGTATAAGCTCGAAAATATAAAAGTCGATAGGTGTCATTGTACTCGCTATAACGTTTTAAATTATTTATACTATGCAAAAAAAAAAAAAAACCACACTCACACACACAAAGGCGCGTTTAATCCATTATATAATCGAATTACAATATTTCTCTTCTCTTCGCGCGTATCATATATTTACATATAAACCTATTATACCTATTTAGTATATTTTTAGCAGGTGTACTGAATGCATTTTATACCACAATAATGGGTTACCGTATAATGTATATATGGCCGCATATAGGATAGTATATTATGTGTACCTACGTCCTACATAATAAATATTAAACACTTGTATATTATATTATAATATAATACGTTTTAAACGGGAACATTTGCAGGTGGCGCATTAATCTTTTGCCTTTATACGTGTATCTAAATATTATACAGTATACACGCGCATCACCTGCGATTTTCATATTTTATTCTAGGCGCGCACGTGCATAATGTTCGTACTAACGTCGTTTTAAGGATTAATGAAATCGCGTATTGTAAGACTCGAAAAAAATTTTAAATATCTCAAAATAAAATATAATTAAAACGGTCGTTAGAAAAAATAGCACAATTTATTTATTGCTATACGCAAATACGCCACATAATTATAAATATTTTAAATACCGTATATTTGGTAAGCACCACAGTCTACGATATAATAATATATTACATGTATATTATTATTTCATAGTACCTATATTTGCCTGTATTTAACCTATCTAAGCTAAGTTAGTTTATAAAAATTAGTCGAAGACATATGACTTTGTGATAATGTTTTACAGATAAGCAATAATAGTTTTTATGCGCTTATGTTTTAAAATACAGAATTTATCACAGTGTTTTTCCTCATACTAACGTGGTAGGTACATCTAAACTGTTGCTATAAATTATAACTGCAGTGATGATAATGCATTAGACATTTTTTCCCGTGTACACTGATGTTTTTTAACTCACTTAATAAGGCTATACAAGGCGTGCATAATATTATACGAATATTTTAGTTTTAAACTATATTTTGGTTAGGTATATTAATTAAAAAAAAATAAATACGACGGAATGGCAATAATATTCAAAAATCAAGTTCCCTCGACTACGTACGCGTCTGTATTTACTAATAATCGATTCTGTGTAATGCATATAATATAATATGACTAATAAATAATAATAATATACATTAATATTCTGGTCCACGTCGTCCTTAACGTGTGCGCCTTATATTCGCGTCTGCTGCTGTGGTGACCTACTAATACGATTAGGAAATAGATTTTATGTATATTACTTATTATTAAAATGTGCATAAAGCGACTATCTACGACCTACGTGGAAAAAATCACGTACTCGTCGTGTGAGTGGCCGAAGTTGTAGATAAATCGTCAGGAACACATACGCGCGGATATAACCGAGTATGATATTTTATTTAGGCAGACTGCTGCTAAGCAGCTGATAGTACGGGTTAGGTTATGATGTACGGTTATTGGATGGTAAAAAAAAAAATTGCCTTTTGGGACGTTAGGCGTCGTGGGATTTTGAGTAACGCGATATATACGAGACGTATATACAGCACAAAGTTATAATATAATATCATAACCGATAATATAATGTGACGTGCAGATGACGTGTATCGAAAACTGTAAAAAACGTGTATTATACGTATACATAATATATATATATTACGAGTACCGACAATAAAGTAAGTACACACACTCTCAGGATTTACGTTCGGGTAAAACGGCGCCGCGCGAACAAAATACGAACCGAAGTCGTAGTGCATACGGCGTGGGAGGAGCGACCATAAAACCGTTTTCGGATAGTTATTTCGGTTTATCGTAATATATATATGTATATAATATCGTTGTCACATCGTTTTGACATGCGTCAAAACCCATTATAAATCATTCACCCACGCGATATTAATGATATCGTTATTTACTACACTCGTCGTCTGCTGTAAGCGACGCGCGTCGTCTGCGGGCAATCACAATAATATAATATATTTAAATATCTAATCGTAATAACAGTCATCATCGGGGTCCGATATCGATAATATACTAAAGCATTTAAGTCTCGTTTAGGTTTGTAAATTTGTTTGATATACGTATATTGTATACCTATCTGCAGTTTTTAGTAATAAAATAAACAGTCGTATAAGTTTATGTAAGTATATATTATAATATAATATTATATTTATGAACATCCCACTCGTATGCTATTTATTATATTGGAAATCATCTATTTGCAGTAAAAAATATTAATTCTTTTTAGACGAATGCGTTATATGCGCTAAAATAAAAAAAGATAGGTTTTTTTCACAAACCGCTCATTTGTACCGAATTCACATCATTACATGTGTGTTGTACTGTAATGCGATCTTACGCGATAACAATAATCAATTAAATATATATAATATGTATTAACATGACGTATAAAAAATGTTTATAATAGTACACATTTCTTTAGGAATTACAATTAAATAATGCTTTTTTTCAAATAATTCAATAATAAGTAGGTAGACATTTTTATTTCGAGTAATAATCAATTACTACAACTTTATTTTTTTCAAAACAACTTTTTAGTTAGGTATTTATTTTTATAATTATCTATTACTCTTAAAATTTCTTTTAATTTGATTTAAAATTTTTTGAATAATGTACTCACAATTGATGTGAACGTGAAAAAGTACACAATATTATTGATGGTTTTAGTTAAATTTTTATGATACTAATCATAATATCAAAAAAAGTTTATTTAATTCATCGTTATTAATCAATTGTTAAATCACTGTAAAATATAGGTAAATTTGACGCAAATAGGTGGTCGAAAAAAGGTACCTCTTTTATTTCGGCGTAGAAGGGCGTTATAACCAAAACCAATTAAATTTTTTTAGCTCAAATTCGCGATGATATCCTTTATATCCATCCACTTATGTCGTAGTATAATATATACGTATATTATTTCCATTACATTGACGGTAAAATGTTTAAAATTATAACGACGTGCAATACAGCATCCGGCTATAGGGGTATTTCTTTTTCAAATTAATTTTTAACCAATTATTAATTCACACACGGCATACTGTTTAAGAGTACCAATAATAATAGGCTAATACGCGAAAAACTATTAAATATTACTTAACACCTTTTTTTTCTTGAGGAAAAAAGTCATTCACATAAAAGATACTCGTCTAGTCGTCTGTAGTAAACATGAATATAATATGAGATGTATGAAAGACCTCCGAGTGCGTTGTGAAAGTCTTCTACACGTACATATTGTACTTTGCGTGAAGTGTAAATTGTGTTGCTTCGGTCTTCCGGTGTTCAGGCATAAGCGACATGATGAGATCTACGCCTGCAAACGACGATTGCAGGTCGGAGCGATTTCGATGATATATTTCCTTTTTGGGGGTTTTGTTTTACGTGTACGCGTCATGACTCACAACAATGATTATTGAAAAATAAATAGACCGTGAGGGGCGTTCGCTTTCCATTCAAATTCGCTCGTGATGCTCTTCCACGGGAAATTCGTTTCGTTTGAAAATGATAATTTTAGTGTTTCTTTCGGTATCATTCGTTGTATACTATACAAAACAGTAGACCAAGTACCGTGCTCGACCTATAATTTATACCATTTACAGTTTATTAATTTACAAAATATTTTTTTTATTATTATTACTTTTTTAAAATAACCATGTATTTTAAATGCGTTATTCCAAAGCAGAATATTTTTTTGATTACTTCGATACGTAAAAATCGAATTTCGGACAAATAGTTGATGAGTCATAAATATTTAAAGTATAGATAAGCTGAAAATGAGTATAGAAAACCTCGTAAAATGTTGATCCACTTCTCGGTTTATTTAAACTTTAAATGCTTGCAATAATTAAAAAACTACTCTTCCAAATTTAATTTTTATAAATAGAAGTACCTACTCCGAAAATAATCTTTAGATTAAATATTTAAAAAAAATTATTTAAAAATCGATAACTATAAAAAATATAATTTCTTTCCAGAATATTATATAGTAAATTATGATAAAGAAATATTTTAAAAAACATTAGTTTTTACTGAAATAATTAGTTTTTTTACGAATAGATCACTCCATTTATTATAATTATTTATATATTGGTACGTTATAAATGAACAATCTTTTTTCCTGAAATAAATATCACTTAACTGTTGATCGTCGGTGATTATGTAGAGCTGTGTTAGTTCTATGAAAAAAAATATAGCGAAAAAGCGATGTGGCTAAAAACAAAATATGAATCTATATAAAAGTGACTAATTTAAATATAGATAGATAGGTACTTTAAACTTTAAAGTATTAATTTATAGCATAAACATTATTTTAGTTACTATAAAGGGTCTATCAATAGTATTATAATATATAAATTTAAACCGATAAATAACGATTTATATATTATGATCGATTTAAACCAGTGTTTCCCAACCTAAGGGGAGCGCCCTCGGGATGTTTAAACATTGTTGGGGAGGCTCAAGCAGTTATTACAAAGTAAAATTTTATTTATTTAATTATTTTTATTTTACAATGTAGGGAAAACATGAAAAACTATTATAGGGGGGTAGGGTACGAGGTTTTTGAAAACCTTTATAGAAAGGGGGCGTAAGATTGAAAAAATTGGGAACCACTGGTTTAAACAGTGCTACAATATTAAAATAATAATAATATAATATTATATAGTCATTAATCAATATAGTCACAAAATAATTCGGGGTAAAAGATTGATACATTATTATTTTATTTTATTTTTGACTTTCTCAGCACGCGTTAATAACATCAAACCATAATAATATAATGACTATAATGTTAATAACAATGGTTAACATAAATACATAAATATAACCATTGTTATATATATATATATATGTATAATATTAATATTTATAGTGTATTAATCACCATCAAATTTTAAATCGGATTTACCGAAAATAATCTAAACTGCGATAATCGATTTATAGTCACTTAAGACACGTTTATGTACCTATGTCACGAATTGATTGAATAAGCTATATACCTACACTGAAATATCGTATTACGCATAAAATATAACATTGTTATCGTCACTGTATATACCTAATATTTTGCATAATATTATTACACTGTGCATTATCCGCACAGTACGACTATTCCAAAAACCAATAACACTGCGCTATAGGTGATGGGTAATTTAAATATAACACTATTTGGCCATACAAATCCTTATTAGCGCGTTAATAGCACACTTTCACAATTCCTTAACGACACTATAATATTATAATATATTATATTGTGATATACGCGCGAGTGCGAGAATTGCAAAAGTATTTCTTTTTCTTTTTTCACCACATAGCGCGATTTGCGATTCCATAGATGTGTCGAAAAATTATAATATTGGATTAGATTGACGCTATTGTAGGATAATTTATCGTAGATATGCGAATGGGGTATTTCGCCGTAACAATAATAATAATAATTATAATATTGTACTAAAATAAACGTTTGGTGGGTTTGAAGAGTAAAATAATGAATAATCGTTACATAAAAAGTACACTAACGCTTTATAAATTCGATATCTTTGAGCTTCCACTCAATATATTATATTATCGTTGTCAAGAGTACATTTAATAGTGTTGTTTAGATTTATATTAGGTTGGGTTGATGTATGCAATATTGAACTTGCTACAGGTACATAGGGTCATCGGACTATACGCAGCTTCTGCAATTCTATCCGAAAACGGTAGGTTGTGATGGCTCAGCATTATTATTCTGCGCGTTACATACGACTCTCTGATCACCATATTATGCATTGGTCATTAATATGTATTTATAGCATTGGTACATCGAAGCGAATAATTCCATCTGTATTTGATACTTACGTATATATAATATTATACATCGTAATTGTAAAATATGTTAATGATTCTTTCGATCCGTTGTCGACGGTGGTGTGTATAATATCCACCGAAAAATTATATAATAATGTTGTTGTATCAGTATGGAACTCACACATGACGAAAATCAGCCAAAACTAAGCTGTATAATGACTTATTAATATTCTTTTAAATACGAGTAGGTAGTAATAAACTGTTTGTTCAAAGTATGAAAATCTATAACTATTGGCCTTGCAATTTTATAATCAATAATCGATAATCGATGTGTCATTCTACGTCAATGTAGGTATGTACAATTAAAAATGTACCTGCCTGCAAGCTTGGCAATTTTTGTTTTCATATTAATTTAATCTCTCCACGATCGTGTAGAAAAACATTAAAATTCTCATAAACTATAGTATAACTACTCACTACTATAACTATCAAAACAATTTCTCTAGAATGCAATTATTATTGAATTGTTGATAATATTCGTTCGAAAAACATATTTTATACGATTTATCTCAAAAACCATAAATATAATTTGTATTTTCCTGATAAATTAACGGAAAATTAATAAAACACCTTATACGATATATTATATTTTTAGTAGTATCTTATATTTTTTCGGTTAGTTCTAGATATTTATGTTGAAATTAAATTTAACTTTTATGATCACATTGCATATAGGTATTCATATATTAATAAATAAACTAATTAATTATATATTAATTATACTTATTAATTATTATATACGCGAAAAAAAAATATTTAAAAACTGTGAAATCAATTTTTTGACGACTTTTAATCTATTAAACTATAATATTAGAAGTACCTACTACGTTTTTAATTTTTATACTTTATATTAATTAAAAAAGTATTGGTATTTAAAAAACATAAAAAAAAAAACAGTTCAGTTCGTCCAAAAATAATAATGAAATTCCAAACAAGAAAAACGGGAATATTTGCTGTTTTTGTCGTAACATTTTGCAATAAACAATTAGTGGTGAACACTGCAGGCAAATCATCGAAAAAAATCAATCACTTCAAAGCACAATATTATTGTGGGTTTAATTTCGAATTCATGTTTGACATGAATAGAGCTATATGCGAATCTTTTTGAACTTTCCTATTGTTTCAAAATTGCTAACCCTAAAAGTCGTGCACGCAATACGTTATAACTAGACTTTAATATTCCTTACATACTATTATTACTATTCTGTTTAAAATCCAAAATTATGTTGACCAATTCTGAGCTAAAGAGGAAAATATCAAAACGATATAACATCAATAAATAAAAAGGGCCTTTTTTATTTTAAAGTCAATGCGATTCTTAATATCACAGTGGCATTTTGTTGTAGGTATATTGTATACAAAGAATAAATATTTAAACTATCGACTGTACTATTTAAACCCTAAAACCAATATTTCAAAAAACATTTTTTATACAACTGTTATTTATTTATAATACATTTATATTATTTATTACATATATCATACTAAGACTACATTCTTATGTGATTTTTACTATTATAATATATTATGTAGTACTCCGTCGTATTGATATTTAATATTAAACATTTTAAGCAAATATATTTATTCTTGAACGAATTGAATCTCGAGTGATTCTTTTTTTCGTATAAACAAACGTATCCAATAAAACATTGATGGATAAAAGTAAATAATACATTTATCAAATATACGAGAGAAATGCACAGTATTAGTTTTTATAACAACTATCTAGTACTTATGTATTATGTTGCCGATTTATTTGTTCCATTACAAAACTCAAAGCATTTGTTATTTTGTTGGAATAATTTTATCAATACTAATACCTACATATATATGTATATCATAGTGTACATTACCCACAACCTACAGTCGATCAATATCGAGGTTGTTGTTTTAATTTATACTAATATACGCCAATGCCCAATATAATAAAACCAACGATTTATCGCATGGATAATATATTATGTAACTGAGAATAGCGGCAATAACCTAACTAAATTCTAAATTCTTTAGCAACCGAATCGCTTAACTTAAATTTGTTTACACGATTTTATATACCTAAGTGGCTACGTAGTATCTATATATTATTTATACGTAAAACGTACTTACAATATTATTACTATTACAGTATTACACTATGTATATTATATTAAATTTCCGAAATTGAGACTGCGCCGAGACACAAAATATATTTTTAGTTACCTATAAGGCTATAATATATTTTGTTTTAGGTGGACTGTTTATTATATATTTTAGGTGTACCCCATTTTGTTTGTGTAGAGTTAATTTTTATCAATACAAATACGGTTAAACTCTTTTTCATCCCGTTATTGTTATTTCTAATCGACCACGTACTTATGGTTTTTAATTTATATGTGCACATTATATAAAATAAATATATCTAGTATATATTCTGATACGTACCTGTGCGTATATGTGATCGAATAAGTATTACTTTATGTATAGTTATCACTTATCGGGTAGGTATATTATAGGTATTGTTGAAGGTTACATACACATGATTTTATATGAACACTGGTACCTGATACATATAATTCGATTTTTAAATTGAATGTATTTTAATGATGATTTTTCTCAATATGTTTAAATACATTTTTCAATAATCTAAGTCGGTAAACATAATGATAGGTGCACAACAATTTAAGTGTATATATAACTATACACACAGATCTACTGCGTATTGACTATTAATCCCAAAATAACAAAATTACCGCGCGAGTCTATCTTTTATATTGTACATCCGCAAGAACATCTCTGAAAAGCGTTAGGTTTTGACTTTAAATAAATTATAAAAAAACATCCGATGGTAAAGTTATTCGTTTTTTTTTTTTCGTTTCGAGCTGTTTTATTTTACACATTTCGTTTATTTAAGATAGGTATTCTTCCCACATAACAAAATTACATTTTCAAAATATTTTCAAAACATAATTTTATTGTCAAACATTTTTTTTTAGCGTGATTTTTTGTTCTTGTTCCGCAGCAGTTATCACACGTTTTACGTGTACTAGATTTTTACGTTTATTTATATCATATATGCATGCATACATACACGAATATAATTTATACATCATCGCGGTGTGATAAAATCCACGTACATTCTTGAAGCATATACAGGTATACAATGTTTAAATACATGTATAAGTATATGTACGTACAGTTGAAATATGTTTTGGACGATGACAAAAATGCGCGCGCTATTTATATTAGCTACAATATTCTGTATACGTATTATTGCAACTGCGCATACTTACTAAAAAAAATATCGAGGAAAAATTCTTTTAAACACGTGCTGTTTAAACAACTTAGTTATTTGAATTTTGAACGCGTCTGTACGAGAATCATCGAGTGATATGATAAACGTATTGACAATAACACAATAAAACAGGGTGGTCCGACCTTTTGTAGTCGGTGAGCTTTTACACTTTCATAAAAACACCGCGGGCCGCTAAAATGAAAAAAAATTTACACTATTATTAATATTATATATTATATTTTACGTTATTACAAACATATTATTCTATACATAATTGCATATAAATTATTACATTACAGATAAATATTAACATATAAATATAATTATGATGATTAGGATACTTGTATTTAGAATTTAAATTTTAGATTTAGATTTTATGATAGTTAAGACGTGATGATTTGCATTGTTTTTCGGAATTAAAAGTTTTACAATATTGTATAGGTGTTCTTCAAGGTCGGGAGAGCCGTTTTATTATTTTAAAAACTCTATTTAACTTTATTTATAAGTTATATTGCGTCACACGAACGAAATTCAAATATTCATATAGGTAGTCTTCCTGTCCATAATATTATAATACAGGTAAATGCACACGAGTCTTGCACTGTGCAAAGTCACATTTTTTAATACGATATAAATATTAAATATATGTATATGATAATATGTACGCGTCTTGGTATTAATTATTTTCGCGAGTAGGTTTTGCAATAGCTCATCTTTGCCTATTTTAACGTTGTATTGTGTTATAATGGCATCGTTGTCACGCAATATCGTTGTTTCGACTAAACTCCGTTGTGAAATCGTCTGTAGACGAAGAGTGAAGAAGTTAACGATTTTGAAGGAAATACGACATATATTAAACATTTTACATGGGCATATAAAATATATAAACATCTATCTAACTACATACTATTATTGTTGTGGAGTAACCGAGTTGAAATTATAATTACACATTGCAACACGCATCGTCATAATGGCGAACCTTGCAGCAAGCTAAGTAGGTTAAGTCGTAATTTACATCCATCCCAATAATGTAATAAGCTGGCATTTTACGCCAGTCACAACCTCCCTCTTTCGATCAAAAGATTAAATTATAATAAAATTATATTTCATCAATCCAAGTATTTTTTATGCGCTTTTCTAAAAATGAAAAACAAAAAAAAATATTTGACAGTTAAAAATTGCTGACAATCAGCTAAATATAGTTTTGCGTGAATGACTGCGTAACTGCAGCAGTGTTTAACAAAATATATAAATCTTATAATTTACAAATAATAATTTTTTCTCGTCAACAATACTATATTGTGATACTAGTAATATTAAAATTAATATATAATACACATAAAAATAAACAGCGACAAACACAAAGGCTTTTGATTAACTACATACAGACTAGGTACCAATACGCTTAACCGAAATAAAAACTGATCTCGGTAGTACAAACACGCAAAGTTTGCAAAATTCACTACACTGGTGTTCTATACCTACCTACAAATATGTGTACTGAGAAACAATAATACATAATAATATTATAACGTAAGATTTCAAAAACGATAATTGTAATATTGTAAAAAATTACTGATAAATCACGCTGTCGTAAAAAAAAAAAAAGAAATGCCAGATATAATTACTTTCTGAAAATTACCCGTTAACAAACAATGTAGATTAGATTCGTACAATACATGTATGTACAATGTATATAGCATGTGTACTTACATTGTTATATATTTTATTTTAAGAATTATGAATGTTGGCAGTAATCTACGCGTACGTACATGAATGTTGATTATACTTAACATTTTCGCCGTAATGGGTATGGGTATACGACGAATTGAGTTATTCATATGGTAATACGTTTTATATCTCTATCACAAATAATTACCGTGTTGTCAATGTATTCGGTTTTTTTGCTTCAGTAAAAAAAAAAAATTCAATACCTCGGTGTCGTCAAAAAATTAATATTATATTATATTTTACGTAGGTATATACTGAATAATAAAATATGCACCTAATAAATATAATGTTCACAACGGAAGTACATAAAATATAGTTATAGTCGTATTATTTGTTTAAATATAACCATACAACTTTCTCTAATTCTCTGTATTAAATGTTTGTATTATCATAATACGAAAAATGATAAATAATATTTTTTATTTTATTACCTATTAATTTTTACAAAAAATTATCTTGCAACAGTATTTATACATTTATTTACATTTATAGTTTTATGTACGCGCATAAATATGCGTAAAGATAAACTTATAATTTAAAAGTCAACTTATTCGGGTGTATATACTATTTATAATTTACTGGTGTACAGTGATTATCTTAAATGTAAAACTCATTTAAAGTTGTATAAAATTATGAAATAGTTATTTTTCTAAAATGCATATTACATATAAAATATATACGAATAAAATTAAATGTCTTGGAGTTAGGTTTTGATTTTTAATAATATATCGATAAAAGTGTGCACTTGTGTACTCATAAAGATATTATTAATTATTTAATTTGAATACGTTGATGATAATATTTAAACTTTAAGTGCAGTGAGCCAATACGTTTTGTGATTTTGAATCGACCTAAATATAATATACATTATATCATCAAACACTAAAATTTTGGATAGAAAATCGAGAAAGTACTCTTTTAATACCAATATCCGGGTGTATTATTTATAGTATAATATGTACATATGCTCATACATAAATACACGAGTACATTGTAGTGCATTGTACAATATATATGTATTATATGTGCCCTGTGGAATCCATTAGAGTACGCTTTAATATTATAATAGGAATTGCAATTTTTAATTTAATCATGTTTAATATAGGTATATGAATCAAATGAATATTGAAACGTATTTTATCTAAACTTTATTAATATTCTAAATTTTATTTTATCAATTATCAAACAGTATCATAAATTAAATAACTAAAAAGAATGTTTGAAGAACATTTCAAAATACTAGATAGGTAGTAGTGACTAGGTACACGAATATTGAAGCATACTATTGTAAAATTGCAATTTTTATTTTTAAATAATTTATAGCCCAGGTTTATAGTATAAAGATAATTTTTAGTGTTATTAATGTATATAAATTATTCAGATAGTGATCGCTGCTTAGAGTCTTAAATTTATTTTTTAAAAATTACTTTTTATGGGCGTATATGATAGTATATATTATGTACTCGAATATTTAAAGGTTTTACACATCTTAAAACACTTAACTTGTTCATACAAGTAAATTTATACCTAACTACATCTCTGTTCAATAAAAGTTATTAAATAATAATTGAATTAAGTCTCAAGTCAAATTGTAAAATAATTTGAATTGGAATTTAAAAAAAAGTCCAAACATTAAATTAATTATACTTTAGACATAAGAGATTTTACACGTTTTATAAAATTAAATAGTTAGGTAGAAAGTTTTAAAAAATCCATTAGAATATGAGCCTGCTGCTTTATTTAGTTGTCACATTTTTTAATAAACTTATTAAAAACAAATTACGAAAAAACTTATTTAAAAAAAAAATAATTTAAATAATTATTCTGAAATCGAATCAATAATGCAGCAACTTATCAAATTTAATTTTATAAATTTAAAATAGATAATTATTTTTTGTCTTTTTTTTTAAGTAATTAAAACCGTAAAGTTATTTTAGAAAGTTTTGAATGTATGTAATATAATATATATTAAATACCTACACGAGTTCAAAACCCTATAAATGTATATAATCTATGGTCCATAAATAAAGTTCATTTAATATCAATTTTATTAGTGTAGTACGATAATGTCTCACCTTTTGTCGTTGATATACAACATATTATAGTAAAATTTTCTCTTCACGTGGGATAACAATTATATTATACATTTTTAAAATAGATATTTTGTTTCAACTTATGCTTAGCCACTGCCCACTTCTAAGACCTCTTTGGAGCACACGTGAGAGTATAATACAATAATATAGTACTATTGTTGGTATTCACATTATTTTGTGTATACTTAAAATTTGCATATGCGATTGAAACTATATTTGAAAATAATTTCTGTTATTTACTCAAATACACGTGCATAAACGTAACATTTTAGATTGATGGATAAGCTAATTTATGAATACAAATGTACATATTCTTTTGTGTTATTTATGATGGTGTTTACCTTTTAATAAATATTAGTTTTTCGACGTTTTATTGTAATGATTTACAAATAATCGACCACTTTCGGAAAAATATAGATGATATACCTACGACATTAATGGAATAAACAAATCACTTAGGTAACATAACGATAGAAAGTTTTTAGTAATATTAGGATGCGATGTAAATATAATATACAATAGACATTAGACACAAATCAAGTTATTTTTAACTTAATTTAGTGGCTTTAAGAGGTTTTAAATAAATTAACGGCCAAACGATAGAGGAAATAAATATAAACCCATCGTATACTTTTTTGTCTAGATAAAAAAAAATGTAATTAACACATAGTTATATCTTATATATTATCTGAGATTAATGATATTACAATATTATATTATATTGTAATAAATGGTTGTCGTGCGTATTGCATACGGTCATACAATGAATACTATACCATATAAATAATGTATGCACCGATGTCCCGCACCTTTTGTACGAGAACTGAACGCGCCGCGCTTAGAAAGTGAATAAATGATAATTGTGTCTTGTAAAATAATTGAGCGGGTATATAAAAAACAAAAAATTTAATAAAAGCTACAAAATTAAAAAAAGTTGTTTACAGGGTAGTCTGCACGCTATACGGTGTAAACATCATTCCAAATAGTTTCAAAGTCCCGCCGCAAGTCGTATGAATTATTTCGAGCATAAAAAATAACGAGAACAACCATGATATAAGTAAGTATAGTACAGAATTCGCTCTTAATCGCCCCGCACAATACAACTACGGCGATTTCCCTCGGAACGCCGTTTTATTTTGGTTTTTTTTTTTATATTTTAAAAATACGTATTTTTTTTTCGCGGGAAGGGGTGGTAAGAGTACCAGTTGCACGTCTCCCGCCGAAATAGAAAACTCGCACGGTCCGTTCGTGCGCACTATTATCGTTACACAAAATCTAACGGTATAAACTAACCCGTTATGTACCGTTTCACTTTTACTCTCAATGTCGCGAAATGGCACTTTCTCCGAGCCATACCGCAGCGCGTGGGAACATCAATATAATTATAATTGAATATAACGTTTTTTACCGCCACGGTAAACAACAAAGCAGAGTGAGTATCACTCGTCTGATTTCGAATAAGTACTCGTATAATTGTAGTTTTCTGGTATATACCATGTATAATACGATGTGCATTAAATAGAAGAATGATATTTCAAATTTATCAAACGATGACACCTGTATAAATGTCGTATGTGACTTGCAGGATAATATCTATACATTTATCTATATTGATTTTGTTAATTTTTAGTTATTCTGTATGGTCGATGACGATAATGAAATCTATAATGGCGAAGAAGCGGGGGTCGTATGTTGTAAGATCAGATGACCTGAGAAGCCATGTGCAAAGCATCGGATGATTCATTCCTGCATTAGGTACAATATCACAATATATTATATCACGATTTAAACGTTCTTTTTTTTTTTCATATAATAATAACACTGTGTATCATACATGTAATATTAGCCGACGACGGCGCAACGCCACATACAGATATATGAGGAGAAGTTATTCCCGAGATAAAAATTGAATTTTTTGTTTTTTAAGAGATAACGATTTTTCCTGGGCTTTTATTTTTAATTTTTTCAACTATATTTTACAGTCCAACACTTCAGTCTCGAACTGGCAGATCACGATAATACGTCGACACTCGACACGTGGCCGGAGTGCGCGCTGATAACGGGGGAACGATCTCGGACTACGACTCTGCAGTGGGCGGGAGTCGCGAGGAGACCAAAAACAAAAATTGCCGACCAGATACCGCGTACGATGAATCACCGTACAGACGGCGGTACCTTAACGCTCATATATATCCACTACGACGTCTGCTAGCTATATATATAATAATAATAATATATAACGCACTGTATAGCTACAGCGTGTGCGGACGGGCATATATTACCCGATGCGCGATATTCGTTGTACACGTCTTCGTTATTTCGTTCGGCCGCGGTTTCGGAAACAACAATTTCGGATGCCCTCGAACCGGACAGCCGAGACCGAGTGAAAGTCACTTTCACACGTCTCCGGGTGTCCCCCGCACGCGCGCTCGCAGAACCGACTGGCGCGACGACGGTTCAGTAGCCACCGGACAGCGATCATGCCAACAAGCCGCTTCCCGACATGCCGTCTTTGAACCGATTGGTAAGTACCCGAACACGACATTTTTATAACGTTAAATTAACACAATATTACAATACAATATAATAATATGCCTACTAGTCTGCGAAGTGTATAAGATATGCGGTGTAGAAACCGCGCGAGTCGAAACGATATAATATTATTTTGGTATAACACGCGTCATGACGATCGTTCGTCGGGTTTAAGACTTTAAAATATATTTTCGTACCCGTATCCGCCAGGGGGTGGGCGTCATGAACGTGTTCGAGAGGCACGTGAACGAATACGATATTACGCCCGCTAGAGCCAAAACGTTTGTAAATATACATTTTTAATATTATCTAATTTGCATAAATTAAAAAAAAATTAAAATTCATAACGTTAAATAATAAGTAAATTTTGATTTTATAAATAAGACGGCGCCGGGCACGTTTGACCATGACGAAAACTGCAAGTCAGCCACCCTCACTATATATACACGTAAATATATGATATACAGGCATTATACGTGTATGTATATAGGACTATGGTGTGATCGTTTTCAGGACCAAAATATGATCGCGTTTCGCATTTTCGGTTTATAAACTAGATTGTGGTAGGTCGTATAATATGATAGGCGCTGGCGATCGATTTATCTCATCAGTATTATTTATACGCCTGTGTGCATAACGATTTAAGTAGACATTCTTTAATCTTCTTTTTGTTCTTTTCGTGGACTTGACTTCTCTTCGACCGGATGTACCCCCGCGCTTAACAACGATAACGTAGGTACATCTATTATAATTTTTAATATATAGTTAAGAACAGCGTTTCCCAACCTTTTTTTACACGACACTCTCCTTTAGGTTTTCAGAAATTACACTCCACTCCCCCTCTATCACAATAAATTTAAAAAAATTATAGTTTAATTTTAATAATCAACAGTTTAATATAAAAGTAAAAAACAAAACTATAAGTTATTTTTATTTTTATATAATAAATTCTTATAGTGTGTATTTATTATACATACCCAATAGCTCGGTATATATTACTATTACGGTACATTATTTTAAATTCCTTTCAATTATATGCGGTTACTTATACATTTCATCGTAATAAGATATGAATAATAAAAATGAAAGTCACAGTTGAATCCCCCTCTTAGCGCCCTTTAAGTAAAACGCCCCCCCTCAAAGCTAAAAAAAGCCCACACGGGGGGGGGGGAGTTCCCACCCGCATTGTTAATCACTATTCTAAATGGTGTATTTGGGACCTCCGCAGTGCAGGTTTTAGAAGCCCCATAGAATTTCTCTGCAAGAAATTAACTTAAACGACTATTACAGTATTACACGAACGGTTGGCCGAACCCTATATTATATTGAATTCGGCTATCGTAAAACCGATCAATCTATGTTAATCGCGATGTACAAAAACATTGAATCGTGATGCTGTCTGTTGTATATGATAAGCCGCATCATGTATATCACATTACGGTTAAAAACGAAACACGAACCGCACCATAATCGAAAAAAAATTTATACTCATATTATTGATAATAATTCAGAATTACACTATCAAAAATTATAGCCCAAGTTTTACGTTTTATTATGTTTATTTATTTAAGGTTGTTTTAGTTGCGAGTTGTTATATATTTCGGCAGCAGTCTCGGTGTATTTTAGAGCTATTTTTATAAACATTTAATGGAATAAATAATATTTTTGTATAATACGCGTATGGTACACGGAAAATCGTAATAGCAGAAGGTTCGATCGCATTTTAGAAACACGAGCTTTATCGACCGTGTGCGCTTCAGCAACAAACGTTTCGAAATCATTCTAAGTATATATAGGTAATATATTGTTCGATAATATGCGATTAATTCGATCGGATTCCGTTCCGTTGGGATGTGTCGTTTTCCTCCTGCAGTATACAACCATCGTGAATTATTATTATAAGTGCGTATCATCAATTCGATTCCGCGCGTCCTGAATTTATTATAACAACAACAATAATAATAATATCTAACAATATAATAATATAACCTGTTGCGGCGTGAAACGGCGGTAAGACTATAAAATATATATATATATAACGTTAACTCGCACGGCTCCTCCTCTATATGCGCGCGAGGGTAGACCGGAAAGTTGCGACCCCCGCAATATACGCTCGGCCGGCGGTGAATGCAAATTTTTTTTTTTTCTCGTTCCGGGCGAATTTCCAACAGCCTTTACGCGCTAGAGCTTTTCCCGCCTACGGTGTAATACTCTGTCGTCGTACTCGCGCTCACATTTAAGTACCCGCGTACTGCAATATAATATATACCTAATATACTCGTGGCACACGTACGAGCACGTTTATATATATTGTATTTTATATAAAATATTAAATTATTATGCCGTGTAAAACATGTCACACGGGCGGCGGCTCAGTGAAAGTGATCGGCCGCCGCCACTGCCATATAGAAGCGCTGCACATTATTCGTGTGTGCGCGCGTGTGTGTGTGTGTCGGACGTCGCGATAGCGCGCGTGTGCATGTTCTGCGCGGCGGCGGGTGACCTACTTTTGTTACGGACTCGCCGCCGCCGCCGCCGCTGCCACCGAGTGAGCGACTTGACGCCGGCCTGTCAAGTCGCCCGATCGCTCCCGGGCGATCCCGCGGAGCGCGCGCGAAAAAATAAAATAATTTCGCAACAATGGTTACGTGAGACGTCTCGTCGCCGCCACAGCACACACGACAGTAAGTGTTTTTTTTTTTTTTTAGTGTGATTTATATTTACGATTAATATAATAATACGCCTATAATACTATACTTACCGCCTACGACGAGTTTCGTACAACGGTTTTAATTTTTTTTTTTTTTTCTGACGAGATTTTCTTTATTTCCCGACGGTTTGGCTATTCTTTTTCCGCCCAAAGTTTTCGCGCCCGTTTGTAGGTCATCGCGGAGGAGCGGGTCGTCCGTCAAGGTCGTCGTCGGCGGCGGCGGTCCCTTCGTAAGCAACCGTCGCGCCGCCGCGGCAAAGGATACGTATTGTGTGTATACATATATATATATGTGATAATGTGAAAACTCGACGCTGGTCGCGAAAATAAGTAGGTCAAATAATTCGCGCGCGCACGGGGCGGATGGTGAGTTTCCGATTGTGTTCGTTTTTTTTTCTCTTTTATACCTTTCCGTTTCTGCGCCCTCGATATGCTCGAGTCCCGTGTATTATATGTATATATATTTTAATATAATAGTATACTTTACAGCTCGTAAACACAACCCCGTACGTGGTCCGACTTTATAGTTAGTACAATGTATATTATATTATACGACGGATTTTTATACCTATAGGTACAGCGGGTACACGTATATAAGTACGCGCTGGTGGAATAATAGTTTTCGGAAATCCGACCCGGAAACGCTCGCAAAATAATTGACCGTAATTATAACGTTGCGAGTGTACATGCAGTACGCGTTTTCAAGTGTCATTTGCGGGTTTGTAATTTGTTTATCTATTTTTTTACCAGTTCGACGACCAACCGGCTCGTTATCGAATGCAATCATATAACACTGCACATACGCTGATACCGAGTGATATATCCATGTATGTGTAGTGTCTACCGAGTGTTCACTCCGGAATTTTTTCCGTGTCGATTAAATCACCGTCCGACTGCAAACCCATATAATTATTATTATATCACAATATATATTATACAATTATTGGTATCGATTTAAAAATGTATATACGATAATAGCCGTCTACACCAAATGTAAAGGCCGCGTTCTACTTTTTCTTTCATAACACGGTTTACGAAAAAATCGACCTGACCTGTAAAAAGGGGGTCACTTATAGATGTATTTCATTATATAGGTAGGTGTTATGCATCATACGAATATCAATTCTTGAATGTAAATACTTTCAACGACCATTATAATAAGTACAAAATAGTTTCCCGCTAAATGACGTACGAGTATATTATAATTTATTTACAATTAATATAAGTTTAACGTTTTAAATTATTCTAGCTCATAAGTGTGCATCAATAAAACCAATGATATGGTAAAGAAGACAGTAGACTGAGTAGAGACTTAAATTTTTATCGTGTTTTTAGATTAAACGCAAATCGCTGTTAATACTTTCGACATACATAAATATACAATATAATATTTTGTTTTCCAACGCATATTTGAATATTTCACAACGTTTATAAATATTGTATGATAATATAAACGTATTGTCAACAGTAAGTTTAACACCATCATATATTGTATTTCTGTTTCGATGATTTTCATACCATAGTAATTAATAATTTACTCATTACTCGAAGTGCACTACTATACAAATGAAATCGCAAAAGCAATTATTATAATTTGCACATACTATTAATGTATTGCATTATGTATAATACATATAATTGCAACACGTACCAACAAAATTGCATTATTTTAAAGTGTTATACGATTTTAGTGTAATACAGTGATTTACAGTCAAATTATTTACTTGTCATCCGCAGAATAAATAAATTCTAATTTTTAGATTTTATAGTCGATGAAGTTTGTATACTGAATAATTATTTTAATAGTGAACATTCGTTCATTTGAAAATTATGACTGTTTTTGAGAATTATATTTATTCGTCGTCATTACACAGAATGCGATTTTTTATGTTATCATAGTTTAATTTTTTTTTTTTTATTACAACACACATTATAATCGCTATATTAATGTCACAATCTTTAGCAAATATTTTTTCTAAGAATTCGTATACATTAAAATTTATTTTTTAGAGATCTATAATAGTAGTTAATTGATTATAACTTATAACTCAAGTATTATAGTTATTAGTTTAGCAATTAAAAGTTTAGATAAGTATAGCGTTGGACTATAACATTTAGAGTGATACTTCGGTGCCACCAATGCCGCCGTCCATCAAAACTTCCAATACTTATAACTAACTGTGCTCATTCATTGAAATTCGATTTGTAGATGGAAAAATTCTTAGATCCGGATTATAATATAATACTCTTTAAAATAATCAATTTGCATTCTCGCTGCACTTTTACATGAATATAATAGATTTTCGAACGCTATATATTTATTGATGCCATTACGGTTTTCAATCGCCGCTATTTTGAGAACGTTCTTCATAAACTTTTTTCTTAGATTTTATGCAATATACATACTCAGCGTACGTATAACTCGGTACATACGTAAACATTTTAAACGTGGTGTAGCAGTAATCGTTACCTTTCATCGGTTTATTCACTAGACAATATGGAATCTATACGGTTGTATTTACACAACCGGCAAATAGTTGACATTATATTTTGTGTGTAGGTAAATACATGGAAAAAATGTATAATCAATATTTCTATATAATAAATAAACGTCATGTACATACACATAGACGGCATAATTATTAAATTCACCGTTAAAATATGTGAAACCACCGCTCGTGTAAACGTACGAACTGCTAAATTTTCAAGAAAAATAATAACAAATCCACGCTAGAACGACAATGAATATTCGTTTAAATATAATTAGTAGAATCGTATTTTTCGAATTTTGTTTATTTCTTAAAAATTGACTGATTTCTAAGCTACATTCGTACTGCGTGTTTCGCACGTTAATACGATCGGTATGGTAGGTATGAAAATAATTATTACTCATATATTATATGATAATACCGTACACGATATTGTGGTTAGAACGTTTCGTCAAGGGCCGCGGGGACAGGTATATAATACATAGGTTTACGTTTTATCCTCGTAATACTCCTAACACGCAAGCGCGGGTGGGTCGTATACTCGCGATACGCGACCTGTTGCTAATTGATCGCTTCGTGTTAAAAAAATGCACTATATTTAAAATATTCTTATGCCATTGTTATAATTAACTTCGCGATATCGCCGCGTGATAGAAAATTTGTCAACCGAGTATAATTTTCATAGTTGGGTCAATTTTAATTTTTTAAAACGGCATTTATCACGCGTTTCTATACAACAGCAAAAATATTTTATTAGTGAAATAATCGTATACTATTTAGAAACATATATTATTATAATATTATAATATATTGTAATAAACAAGTACGTCGTATGCACCTATTGCGATAATACTATTAGATTGTGGGCAAACACAGGAAACGAAATAATGTATATAGGTATTTTCTATCTGTTCGTATTTGGTCAGCCTATAAATGTAATATTATATACATATATTTATATTATACATTCGGTTGTATAAAACAATGCTGCACGACTGTGCCGTACGTTATAATACAAATATAATCATTTATCAATGTTCGTATTGGTGGGAGTCAGCGCGAGGAACAAGAAACATGTATACCATTAAACCCGTTCAATTTTTATTTTTTTAAATGACAGATCGTCGATGGATTAGAACTTAGAAACCGTAAAACGTATACACGAAAAATATATACTTGAATAACTCACAAATATAATAATATGCAAATATACATTTATAAGAACATATTTAGACAAAAATAATAATATGTTCTAAAATAAAACCGCAATACTATATGGAGTGTTTCTACTCAATATCGTATATAGATTTGAAACATTTATTTTACACCTCATATACATAATATATATATATTACTATATTTCTTTGTTAATTTCACTTTCTCCGGCAGCCAGCGATGGCTCTATTATTTACATGTTAAATAGTATATAGTTTATAAACATATATATATTATCACTCAAACCCTAACTATCGACAGTAGTCGACGAAATTTACAATTAATTTGTCAAATTATTTTTTCTCTTCTCGGTTCGTAATTTATATTTCGTTCCTATGAAATTATATAGACAATATAATTTTCTACACCTATCGTCATTTAGCTATAACAGTCCGTCTTATTGTCCTTCCACCCCACTATGAATAACTTTTACCGTAGATTTTATTTTTGCAAATTGCATCTCGTCATTAAACTTCGAACTGTTAAAAATAATAATAAAAATCACTAGGTACGTAACAATGATTTTAGACTTCGGGACCGTCGACTATAAAAGAATAACTTGTATTATTATAATTTTCTTCAATTATTACTATACATATATTTGGTATTCGTGCATATAAATATAATATTATATTATAATATATGTACAAGGCACAAAGTCACACGGTTCTAAACAGTTTTACGTTCCAAACACAAAACTACATTATTATTGTTATGCATATACCAAACCATATCACTTGTGTGTAGTATGACTATATATGGTATACGACGTGATAGTCTAAACGGTTATACATCCGGTCGACGAGAACAAACAACACGACTTTTACATATTTTTCGTGAACTTTAGTGTAATATAAACAAATTGGCCATCTGCAAAAACGTATATGTAAATACGGCGCAGAAAAAAAATATCAGTGAGCACACACGTGGCCCAATATCAGTGAGCGTATATTATAGCCGTAAAAAAAAAGTTATGATTGACAGGACATGCACTCTGTATAATATATACCAACTCAGAATACACAGAGAAAATATTAAAATATACGAAATGGGTGATGTCGTACATTATACGGGTCACGGGCCAGCCGTCCGTTCGTCCAAATGTGCGTATTATTCGGTTTGAACGGGTGCCGTTCGCACCATTCGAATATTTTATTTATGTATACAACGAGAACTATATTATAATCGTTAACGAGTGTTTAGTCACAGATGACACGATAACGATTTGTGATGTCAAGTGTGGAAAGAGCTGCACGCCTATACATACTGGTCGATTAGGCAAAAAAATTAATAAGAAAAACGGATTATTGAAATACCTATTTGTAAAAAATTTCGAATACGCGATTTTTATTTCTTCATTTTTATTAGCGATTAAAGAATACATAATATCATTATATTTCGATCGATTTAATTCTCTTCCCATATCGCTTAACGCACGCCTATCATGATGTACAAGTAGGTATACGTATAACGTAATATAATATGTCCGTAAACATTAAAATATTAAAAAACCTAATCTGTAAAATAGTAATTATTATTATTGTATTATAATATACGTAATAGGCATTTATATTATGTTATCATTAATATTAATTAACAATATCGAACTCGTAAATGTAAATAATCAAACCTTATCGATTTGTACGTTACACGCGTCTCATGTGTTTATTGTACGACATATATGTAGTTATAAAGATTTATGTATAGCATTTATAAATAGTATATTATGGTTAAAGACTGTTGCGGTTTGTACGGTGCTGCAATAATTATTAGTCGAATGCTCGTTTGCTTTTGAAAATAATAATTCAAGTATCTCAGTAATACGAACTTGTCAGTGATCGATTATTATAAGACGTGAAATACGCGTATGACAAACACAAAAATCGTCCCACATTTGAGAATTTTAAACACTATTACACTAACTATATTTTCAAAGTTGGTAATGTGTTTTTATCGATCGCCACGTGTACACGGCAATTCAATTCTTAACCATCGATGTACTTAGTATAGATATTATTATTTATTAACTCTAATCAAGCTGTGCACTTGAAAAGGCTTAACATTTTGGATTATGTGTCAGCTAAACCGTCATAACTGCCGTCGTACACGACGACAATATAATACAAAATTATACGATTGCGATGTAATATTTAAAATCATATATTATATATAACACGCGTATTATATGTATGTATATAAATACACACATCATTATAATCGGGCACGTGTATGTCATAAATATACTGCACATAATATACAATATGTACCCCCCACCATAATGTTTTCCAAAAAAAAAAAATGTTTCAAAGTGATTTTTATAATGATCTATGACCAACAGTAGTTTTATAGTGACATTATAGAACGATAAATCTACAATATTTTGTTTATTAACGATAAAACGTTTTTTTTATTTTTATTTTTTTGCATTTGCATTTGAACGCGTTTTTTCGTTTACGAGCCCGGCTGGCTTTAATACCTAACAATAATATGATATGATATTATAAACTATACAGGCCACGGCAGCTATATATTGTAACACGCGCCGTTGTATTAATAATTGACCCGGCACGATGAGCCAAACGAGTGGTGACAGCTGTACGAACTCTTTCGAGACGGCCTGCGCCGCATATCTTATAACGATAATTAATAATACCATAAAATACATGTATATAATACGTCGCGCGTTATTTACCCGCACCCCTAAAAGATAATTTTAACCGACGTATTACACAAGGCGTGCATAAACGTTATATTTACGATAGATAGCCATGTGATGAATATTATAATAATGATGATATATAATGATAAACTTACCGTTTTTTTTTTCAGATTTTGCTGGCGCTCGCGTCGATAGCGTTGGTCGCCTCCGCGGTCGGCGCGACATTGACGCCCAGAGCTCCAAACTTTCAATACTTCGAAAGGTACAGCAATTTACAATAATACGTTATGAATAATAAATTGTAAATAATACGTAAATATCCTGAAATCATGTACCTTTATGGCTGTATATCCACAGAACTCATAATTTCTTCGTATATTTTCCGCCTGCAATGATGCAAATTGTATAATACAAATTATATATAATATTATATAGTATATATAAACGTAATATATACGTTATGTATAAAAAAAATAATAAAATATAAAACATGGTTTAACTTAATTATATATTTATAAAAAAAAAAAGTGATATATGGTTTGCTGACATAGTGAAGACAATTTTTTTTTTCGTTAAAAATGCGAATTTATTAACTAGGTACCTATTGTGTTTGGGGTGAGACTTACTTGTTATTTGTGAAAAACACTCACAAATTAAATAAGTTATTTAAAATAATTATATACTAATTATTCCAATCACTGTAAATATTAAAACCTAATGTTCAAAACTTAAAAACAATACTTTTATCTATTTACTATTACCTAACAATCATTTAAATATTTAAATATGTATAATGTATTATTCATCGATAAACTGCAATATTTTTAATCTTACTATAGTTGGGTATGTAGCTATATATAACAATATTATGTAAACACAATACGATTTTTATAAAATACTGCATTATACGCAAATATACTCATAGGCGTGCGCAGGACTTGGTGGTGTTGCTAAAAATTATATTTAATAAGTCAATACATATTATTTATTTGATTAATACAAAAATGTCATTTATTTTATACAATACGTCATTACATATAATTATTATTATTACAATGCTAGACGTCTTTTGTAATGTTTCTTATTTTGTAAATTTTAACTACTACGTTACTAACTATTTTTAGTTAGAAAAAATAAAAATTGTGAGTGTTTGCAGCCCACAGGTGTTGCTATAGCATACCCTGCAACACCCGTGCGCACGCCTATGAATATCTATACAATACTATTTATATACTATAAACGGTATTATTTTTACATCATTGGTCCCCACAGATCAACATAATAAAATAAAAAAATGGAATAAGCATTCAATAACCTCCTAATCTCCAAAAATCGTTTTGTTTCTTTACTTTTGACTTTCAGGAGTATAAAAAATCCAAGATAGTATTTAAGTGCTATTCGTGAGCTGATGATTATCTTTCAGCTTTACAGTCACGGATAAAAGAGAGTGATGACTACAACAGGGACGATTTTAAAAAAAAAAATTTGAAAAAATAGGTGCGGGTAGTACTTATTAAAATTACTGACTACATTTTTAAATATCGAATGCCAACTGCCGACATAAAGTCTATTGATATTATTATATAATTAAGTTTAATCTGAGATTTTAGAAATATAATTAGATAATGTAAAAAGTGTGTACGCATAATTCTTACTTCGAAATCAGAATCCGACAATATCTGTGTGAATGTAGTAAGCTTATTATATTGCGGGAGAGAAGGCTAAGCACATCCTCACAACGTATATGTATATGTATATGGCTTATCCCTTGACAAATATATGAAAATCCCTCAGAACCACGGCACTGCAGCTCTATATTCCTGAAATTGTGCATAAATATATATTATATAAACGAATAAAATAAATTATAATACTAATAATATCATAAGTCAATAACATCGTTGTATAATTGTGTGTTTTTTTGATTTTTCAGACCTAAGTATAGATATCCGTATTACGATGAACATGGCCGAGGCCGGCTTTTGTACGGTTACGGTGGACCGGACTTGTACCAATACAAATCCTATTCGCCGTTGGAGGGCATTCATTGACACCTGCATTGAATCAACTCACCACTGCGCCGTCACCGTCACAGTCATCACCACGGCACAGTGATGGCGGTCTTTTCGTTTCACCCGCCGTTCAGACGTGTCCCAGTAGTTTTCGGTGTTTTAATAATAAGCGTGTACATTTTTGTAAACACACAATATCATTAGACAAAGAATAGTATTTTTTTAAACTAAATTTAAAAAAAAAACAAATTAAAAAAAAAAATCCTTTTAAATTTAATTTATTAATAATAATAATAATGTCGGATTATATAAAATTAGAATATTATAACTAAGAGAAATCCTCTGATGAGGCTCGCTGGTGGTTCGAATGTTACCAAAAACTGGCGGCAGACGCGTTTGCATTCTTTTACGAATTTAATATAACTATAAAAAAAAAAGTCGATGCGAAAGGTTTTAAAAAATATCGCAAACATCGATTTTAGAAATTCGTAAACGAATAGCCTAATAGAAAAAATAACGGTCTGCTGTCCGGTTATAACTTAATAAGTAGAATCGTAAAATATGTTAAATTTTAAGCAAAATAAATAAAACGACGATTATCGTAAATTATCGGTTTTCGTTTTCGTTTTTTTTTTTTATCTATATTATAATGTACTCTCCCTTTATATTTTAATAAATATAAATACCTATATGTATGAATAATTTTAAAACTTAAATATACCTATACATATGTTTATCTCTTAACAGTCTTAACGCGTACATATTATATATAAATATACTATATACATGCGGTATATATACGTCGATACTATTAAAATGTTAGCTTAAGAGATTTTGTAAGAGATCATTTTAAATACCTATATAATATACTATGTTAGCAGTAAATAAAATGTGTATAATTCACCGAGAGACGTCTAAACGGCTTCGAAATCAAAAATACCGCCACAACGCAACCCCACACGCAGTCATACACTATACATGCCCACACTACACACACTTATGATAATATTATTATTGTTCTAAACTTGATCACAAAAATAATATAAAATATGTAATATTATGTATATGAGGTAAAATGTCAATTGTTAATTTTATTAATATTAAAAAAGAAAATGTTTTTTATTTTATTTTTCAGTTTTCTTGAAATAAGAAAAAATAATTAAACGTTGTTAAACCTATCAATTTATTCTATGAATAGTTGCATTGCGTGTTATATTATTGTAATTATTCTAAGAAAAAAATGTTTGTGTAAAAATATATAAATATATTATATAATATACAATTTGTTGCAGTTTACAAAAAAAAAAAAAAAATGATGTTTTTATTTCAATTTAATATTGATAAGTCGAATACTATTATAACTTAACTGATACTACCATCATATTATATTATTATATGCTTATAAAATACAATAATAAAACTATGAAAGTAACTTTTGATAAATAAATGGACTGTAAAACTCAAATGGAAAATTATTTAATATTTATCACCCATATATCCATATATCCATTAATACAATTATTAATATGTTGTGGCCTGTAGGTAGGTAGGTATAATACTATTATATAAAAATAAAATCGTTTAAGATCGTAATGAGTAAATAACAAGCAACAATGCATTACATATATAACATATGTATCATATGAATTTTTTTTTATTACTATATTATTATTCAAAAGTTTAGTATCTATACTTTAAAAGCGAGTTCCGGTTTTTTGTCACGCATATAAATCCACACCGTTAAACGATAATACGTTAGTTTATTAATACCTAACCAAAGTTTTTACTGTTATACCTGACAGTTTTATGGAGGTTTTAATACGAATTTTGTCAGGGAATATATCCAATATTTTGACATTTTCAGATTTTTATAGAAATATGTTATTTGTATCTATAAACACACTATTTGGTGTGAAAACGAGACATATCTACGTGTTAGTTTGTTTCATTTATTTCGAAAAGAGAACATAATAAGGTACACAAAATAAGTTTTGTGTCTCTCTTAAAATTTTAATTTCGACGTATATGTATTATATATATTAACTATTTTAAAATAATTGTTTAAAGCTTACCTATAGTCAAGCAATCGCCCACGACCCACCTCAGAATGTGTATATAGAATCTCGACGATGAATCAATTATTATTGTCGACGTATATGATATGTGACAACGGCTCGGTGCTTTGAACGGTCTTGCGAGGTTTGAACAGTTTGAAGTATAGACCACTAAAGCGTTCTGACTACGACTGAAGTGCTTAATCTTGAGACTCAAATGGTTAAGATAGGCTGAAACACGTATAATATTAATAATAACCAATAGAAAAGTAGTATAGTAATCAGTAGCGCGCTGATTGGCTGTATGATGAGAAACCCCACAAAATGCCATCCCCATTGTTGTTGTTTAATAATCATTATTATTGTTATTCATTTAACGACGTTATAATATTATTATATAATATATTTCCCGGATATGAGAATAATAATATTAATGTGAGAAAAAAATTACTTTTATTATCTATAATTAGGATATTTATGAGAATTTATTTATAAACACCTTAAAATTCAAATTATTATTTTGCGTAGGTATATAAGGTATGTAAACTTTACAGCATCACATGATCGAAATAACTATAAGACGAAGAAACAGCCGCACAACTTGCAAACAACTTTTCACGGGGGTGGAGCATGTGGGTGACAGCTAGTAGACTATAACATACAACATAAAATGTACAATAATCGTATGCGATGAGAGTAAAATGTTAAATGTATAAAAAAGCTATATAATTATTAATCTTTCATAAATTGCGTCTCTCAAATACAACGATACACAATAATAATACATTAAAAAATGGTGGATAATGTACACCAAACTTGATCAAAGGTTGTACTCATTATTAAATTACAATTTTAGATTCTATAAGACATGAATAACTATAAAAATCATCGCAATCAAAAACTAGCTTCGAAATCCTGTAAGCATAACGTTTCCATCAAATACCCGCGAATGCGTTAAAACTAAAACAAGAAAACAAAAAAATGACTTTCAAAGTATATTATCCTTATAGTATCCCATTTATAGTATCGACAAAGTTTCCTATTTCTAAATACATATGTCATACAATTTCACACAATAATGTGTCCATAACAAACAAAATGTTGTAAAACCGAAATTAAGATCGTACACAGAAATGAAATTGGTCATACAATAATGTTATTATATTAATGTACAACAAGATTCTAAAGCCACATAACGTTGAAGATTCTTTTAATAAAACAGTCAAATATTTTTAAATATCAGCTTAATTATCATAGCTGCAGTAATATAATGCCAACCTACGTATTTATGTATAATTTTTATAATTTAAAAGCTTTCAATTCAATGATGCTTATTACTTATTAGGCATTTATCTTTACAATAAGGATTAAAAAGAGACCGACAAAATATAAAAAATATTTATTTGAAGAGTATTTTAAAATAATATAGTCTTCTCTAGGTACTTATAATATTAAAAAATTAGGATTGTAAGAGAACGCGAGAAAATGATCATGTTTGGTGAATTATATTGGTAAAATGTACCATGCATATTGTAATATTCACGGAACCTTAAAGCGTTATTTATAATATCTGTGGCTTTTAACACAGAATTCATAATGTCCAAAGAAAAGTTCAAATTGTTATTAGCACGCATCACATAATTATATAAATGTATATGTATTGGAGTTGATCCAAAAGTTCGCGTTGAAAACAATAATATAATGGAATGGTAGGTACATTATAATTTAAGCAGTTAGGGATTTTCGTGATTTTTTTCTTTTATTCGTTTTAAATGTGTCATATACATTGAAAAAAAAAACTGCTGAATGAAAAAAACATGACGTTGATACGCAATATGTGCAAATGCCGTATATTATGTACAATGTGTATGGCACTGCAATTATGTGTGTGTGTGTTCCCTATCGTTATTCAGCTAATTGCTTAAGTTCAATCTCAGGATATCAATTTACCAGTTTACTATAAAGTTTAAATAAATTCTGTATTTATACACCCACACACATAGGAACTATTTGCCAATTATGAATATGTTATAGTGTATCGTGTACGCACATATTTTTTTTATTTATTATATATATTTTATATATTAAATTATTGACAACGCAGAAATCGGTGTTTGGAATAATGGAATATTATAATATCCCTTCTTATTGTGTTTATAAAGCTGTTCAGAAAAAATATTTTTCTGTACCTAATATTATAGTATCATAATGAAGGCTCTCTTACTCTCTATATATAATGATACAAATATTACAGCTGACAGCACACCAAAAACCAAAAAAAAAAAAACGCCACAACCCACCCTATATACGCAATACTGCACGTCGAATAGAATAAAAGTTTCGAAAACGGTATTTAAGTAATAAAATACATTCAACTTGTTCGAGTAATAGTTATAATATACTTCTATAACATTAGAGTATTTAATTAAAAAATAACTCTTAAGTCTTAATAGAGAATTTACGAAATCACTTTTTATTTTATTTCATAAATATATTGTTATAATATCGTGAAACGATGCAATAAAAATTAATATCATGGTGTTGTTTAGGTAATTACTTTAGAAAAAATGTATTAGAGAGTAGTGAGTATATATTGTGTATCACCAAGAAGAATTATTTTTTATAATTAACAACAACGTGTATACACATTTAATGGCACACGTCTTAAAATTCTGGAATAATCAAATGTCGGTACGTGAGCTAAAAAAAGTTCACCAACCTCGAAGTATAATACTCTATTATAAAAGGGACATCAGATATAATATTGTGTACTTATAAGTCACACAATAAAAAAATGGTCGAAAAAAAAAACGTTATTATAATATTAATATATATATAAATAATTAAAATAATCACTATATCAAGTATCGATATCTGCATTTTTTGTTTCACGTAGAATCTGTAATATAAAATATGAATTGATTAACATTTTAATCCATAACCCCCTCTAAAAGAATGTTTTTTTCAAAGAGGGTCATAATAACTTTTTATCACTATACTGGCGTGGGTTTCGTGTTTTTATACAAAATATTATTTTTTTTTTAGTTCGTTATTAAATGTAATAATGCCGAATAATTACTTAAACAGTATTTAAGGTACCTACTTGTCGATGAATGCGTATCGAAAGTATACTTGAAAGCTGAAATACTACCGTAAAAATTATAATAAATTATTTTCAATAATACAAGTTTGATGTATAGGCTTGAAACTCTTTTATAACAAATATCATCCATCATATTTAAATATTTAAAAAAATATTCAAGCAACTAGGTATAATTTAAATACATAATTTTAAATTTTGTGATTATATTTTTTTCGTTATATTAGTAAATAAACGTATACTGAATTTATAGTTTTTTTTTTAATTATATAAATTCGGGCGAGTGGAGTAGTTCGGCCACTTATTCACTTACCTAACGCATATATCAACATAATAAATGTCTATATAAATAATACTTACTAATTCAACGTATCTCCGTACAAATATTTTGCTTCAAATTATATGAAATTGAAAGTACATTTTTGCGCGATTGTCGTTGAAAATAAAAGTTAAACCTATAGTAAAAAAAAAAATCGTATATTAGAATAAATAAGACATTTGTTGTAAAAATATGTCCAGTGTAATATTAAAACGACTATACTAGCTATACCTATTAAATTAGTATTGTTACTGCCTACAAACTTCAACAACATTTATGATTTGTAAAAATGGTCCCAGTAAATTAAAGTAACTAATTTAAGTAGTCAAAATGAGCACCTCATATAATAATGAACACTAGATAAAATTTTACATAAAATTTATATGTTAGTTAAACCATTTTTTTTAATGAATATTATTCTTAATATAAACGTTTTAATTATACTAAGAAACTTTTCGTTCGAATTTTGAATTAGGTACATACAAATATTCAAATAATTATCCATTAAATAGTATACAGTAAGAATGGGGGTTCTAGTTCGGAAAATATAGTTACATATTGTAACACCACAGGACGTTTCATAAGTATTACTGAAAATTCTCAAGAGTTTAAAAAGCCGGTTTTTAAGCAGCTACTTCTATTTAATAATTTCAAAAATGAATTATTATCAAAGTAAAAAATTAGGATGATCGTGTTTAATAATTAATCATCTTACATTGGAGTGCCACAGTTATTTTCCATCTATATTAAAGCGTGTTAGTTAAACGAAAAAAGAAAACACATCGTAGATCACCCTGTAAAGGGCATGAGTCCCCTTAGAAAATCCACCGTAACCATTCTCGCACTCACCATATTGTGTTTTTCATCGTGAAACCTAGTGTAATCAATTTTTTTTTTTATTATACTTGACAGTCTCGTGGCCTACGGGGGTGTTATACACTCTATATCCATAAATCCAATATATTATATTATTTGAACCCCAATTGCGCACGAAGTCGACACTTTTATAACTACGTTTCGTTTATATATTGTCACATAAACGTTGCGAGAATTTAATACGAAAAACGCGTTAATAGTGTACGCCACCGACCAATCGATAATATTCGTCTAATAATAATTTATATAACGACGACGTCGCCGTCGTGTTTGCACTATATACGGACCATCGGAAACGTCTGTTTTTCCTCCCGGCGAATATAATAATGTAACCAGCGACGTCGTTGTGTATCGAGTGACGAAGGGGTAGTAGTGCGGTGCCGTGATTTTTGTTTTCAAACTTCCGCGTTATTTCTTTTATAGCTCGTTATAATAATATAGTATATTGTCGCTGTGTATAAGAATCCTTACTATACATTGTTATTATTTTGGTCGTCATTTTGCGATCAAACTCCAGGATTCACGAAGGCTGGAGAGCATCGAGTTGTTTTTCCGGAAGTGAAACTATCGATATAATCTAAACCTAATAATAATAATGTAATAATATAACCTACCACAAGAAGAGCAGTTGACGCCGTTGACTGATCAGGGTACACGTGCATACTTTTACCATCACGGCCCTGAATAATACAAGAAAATACCCAAGTGATACACAATGGATACATATTTTATTTACTAAGGATATTATTTCACATTGTTTAGTATATGAATATTTTATTAGAACTATATAGATATTATTTTTTTCTGAGAGAAATATACAGGTATATTATTATAAAATATGTACCTATGTATTTATTAAGATAACATGGCGGTCCATTTGCTATTAATGACGAAAACGATGGATATATTTTATTCTATTATTTTAAGGTGGATATCCTTTTTTCGATTTTAGAACTATAGGACGACTACTTCAGACGATTTTTATACAGTTACACTCGTGAAAATGGTATCTGTTACCTACGGGAAATAAAAAAAACATATATATTATATTTTATTATTTCAACAAACATCATAGATAATATTATATATATTATATATACAATATACATACATGTAAATGTTATGGTATATACTTATTTAAATTTTAAAGAAATGTTTTTCGTTTCAAATGAACACCATGATGTAGCCGCAATACAAACAATAAATTTAGTATACAGTCATGTTAACTTTAATATTATAATGCAGCTTCGTTCTCACATAACATACGAATAAAATATGTCAGTTGTCCCAAAACTGATTAAGGACAAAAATGTTTATAATTATAGGTGTCAAAAAATGACACTCGGAAAAAAACTTAATACATGTTGTATTTGTATATTATATATGTTATGCTATTTTTTATACTACATTTATATAGGATCACATCCTCCCCCCCCCCAAAAAAAAAAAATATTACTTTTAATTTTTTAACAAACCTAAATATATTTTTAATTGCATAATCCGAAATGAAATATGCATTTCTAAACAATTTGATGTATATAAACAAAATACATATAAACTTATATTAATTATTATTTTTATTATATATATATATATATATATATACTTACAGCACTTACGCGTACACAACACGTTTAAAGACTAATTCAAATATATTAATTTCTAAATTGAAAAGACAACCCAAACAACGCTTCGTTAGATTTAAAAAATATATATTAACAGAATTCTATGTGAGTAATACTTACATTGAACAGAATAAACTTAACACATTTTTGATTTTGATTTTGCTTATTAGTTTTTCTCTAGTTGCTCTCCAGAAAATTTCAGACAAATTTTAAATGACTAGTAGATATAATAAGCTCATATAATATCATTATCAACTGCAACATTTTTTAACAATTATAATCTTCACTGTAGGCTCACATATGAATTTTATTATACCTAAAACTTATCAATAATTACATTCAATTTACAGTTATCTATATTATAACTTTACTTGCAATAATAATATAATATGTTTTTACTCACACGCAAATATTAGTATAAGTAACTGAAGGAAAAACATTAATACTTATTCCAAATATTTAGGTGAAAATGTGGAATAATCACTCTTAAGTTTTATGTAATCTTCTTAAAGGTCAATTACATATTTTTATTAAAAATGAACTATTTAATCTCGATCATAATGTAAGACGATAAGTACGAGCGTAGTAATACCTGCCATAGCGTAAGTATATAGACTATACAGACATTTAGCAAGATTTAAACACACAGAAAATATTATATATTTATAAGTACGCTGTGTGAGTGTGTGTACCTATAATTATTAAATAAATGATAGGAATTATTCGCAATATTCCAAACTCGTATAATTCCCACCTCGATGCCAACAGCTCTTATAGCTATAGCAATAGCCGACAGTGTAATTTAAGATGAGCACACGTAGGTATACGTCGACATCCCGTCAACGTAAATCTTCTTAAGTCGGTTATTATCGCCCATACACGCCGCACAATCCCTCCACACACCTACTCGCAAATACACAAATACTCGTACATTGCGGTACAAGTGGTACAAGTGAAATAAACTGTAGTTTTGCTCTTGTTGTATGCTGTATGTATTAAAGATTATAATGATGCCACTCTTTTTAGTATTGCTTAGTTATGAGAAGTGAAATGATATTACACTGAATTGAAAAATTTCCTAATTTAATTTACCTTAAACTAAACTAAAAATAAATAAATAAAGAGTTGATATAACACATTTGTATTTTTTTTTTTTATTTAATCAAATAACCAGGATGAATGGCATAAATTACGTTAATTGCGTAAAAATGTGTAATAAGTTGACTTAAACACAATTTTTCACACGATTATTAACAGAGTTATAAAATACCAATCACACTAATTATTATTCTTTTAAAATCAATACAAATACACCTAGGTATATTAAATAATTGTATTCCAAATTAAACAATTATACATTATATTGGATATACGTTTAAGTTTAACATAACAAAATTATTGAATAATAATTATATTATAATATATATTATACCTAATTAGTATTTATCATAATCTCGCTTTTTATTCGTAACAAAATTCTTAATATCATTAATATATTATAAGTATGCCCGTACGAGTAGTATGACTCGACGTTATCAATATTATCGAATATTTACAAAAATTATTTTTCACTAATAAAATAACAAATATATATATATAGGTTAACAGCAAAAGGTTTTATCTAAATTAATTTTATCACTAACCAATCTACATTGGTTTTGAACAATCAATCTTCATCAAGACCATTATACGGTTAGTTTTCACAATGGAAGGATTTGTACACGATCACGATGTATTTAAAACAATATTCACTTGAATTTACAGGAGCAAAATTCGTTTTGTTGAAATCATTGTTTTGTACGTAGGGGTTCTAAAGACTTCTTGATTACTAAAGATTTATTGGAAGCTTCTCCTGAAATCTGTAACAGAAAAGAAAAAAAAACCGTTTACAATAAAATTGTAAGTTTTATTGACACATAACGCAGTATAATAATATGCTCGTATACTCGTGTCAACAAGTTGTATGATCGCAACTCATTTTTTTCCTATTTCATGTCTTCTCACGTATATAAAAAAATGTAAGTTTCTTTTTTACATACATGACTAAAGTATCGTGAATAGAATGTACTAAGTCTTTGCAGGTGTTTTTAGTCGAAAAACATAATATGTGTTTGAAAAAGAGGTGAGAATAAACTTTTATTGTAATAATAATAACGGGATTCGTGACAAACAACAACTTAAACTCGCCATATGTTACCCTGTTTTCACCTGTTGAACGTCAATTTTAACCTTATTTAATGAGGGGGGTTGTTCACTCTAGTTATTACACATGTTAGGTATCGTCTTATGATAGTATATACTATCAGAATTATAGTTTTGTATATTTCTACTCCTTTCATTTAACCTATATTCATTAAAAATATTATGCGGTCACTGTAATATAAGAGGTACTTATATCTAGGTATTTATAAAATATTCATAATTATTTACGTCAATGAATTTTACAGACATAACAATGATAACACACATGTATCATGAACTTTATGCATCAGCAAATACAGCTAAATCAATATTTTATTTCATTATTGTTATATAATATACACAATATACATATATAATTTATGAAAACTCAAGGAAATAAGAAATCGAAATATATGCATTTAATTAGGCACTGATTTCACTATACATATACATACATGTTTTAATTAAGCATTTTAAACTTTTATTCTCAAATACGTATTATAGGTATTTTATGTTTGTACAGAAATATTATATTATATTATATTTACCCATTCGTTTGTATGTTATACCTACAGAATATGCATTAATAATACCTACTTTTAAATTTAATTTACTTATCATTATGCATTATTGTTTGTGTGATCGTTAAACATTTGTCTGAAAATTGCGATACAAAACTATACAGTACATACGGTGGAAAGTTATTCGTAAATGAATTGTTCGAAATTCACGTTATTGTCAGCTGACGGTAAACAAACATAAAAAAAAAAATTAAAAATTAATATTTCAAGGCTTAAAGTATGTATATGTTATGTATAGATAATACATAAATTCGATATTCATGTATATGTATATATATTATATAGTCTGTTATTTCATAAGTTGACCTCTCTCCTTAAATTAAAATTAAATTTATTATAGATTTTACCAATGGACTAATTACACAACCTTTCTGTGTACAGTTTTGACAGCACAAACAACTTACAATTGAGTATATAATCTAATTATAAAACTATATAGAAGATATTATTTTTGATAATACTTATTCACAAAATTAATATATTGATTATACATTTATTGTTTTCATAGATAAACTATTCACGGTTGTATTAAAGAACGTTAATTAAAAACAAATATTGACAAAAAACATTTTAAAATCCAAAATCACAACTATAATCACAATTAAGTCAAAATAAATTTACTTAAGTGAACACATTTTGGAAAAATATCTAGTAAGTAACAATAATATACATTTCTAATTTAAAAAGATAGTACATAACTATTATTTTTTTCATAAAAATTAGATTTAAATACTCGTTAATACTTTAAAAACTAATCATTAGTAACGTGGATTTTTTATGGTTATATTTTTATTAACTCGCCCTAAATGTGCGACTATGATTGCTTAGAATATTACTAACAAATTAACATATTGATTTAAAAATCAAATTGCACATGTATAAATCCTTAATTAAGCCTATGCGGACATATGGCCTTCAACTGTGGGGTAATGCTAAAAAACCCAATCTCAACAAAATACAAACCATTCAAAAAAAAAATCCTACGTTTCATCACCAATGCCCCATCATATATCTCTAATTTTATATTTTTTAAACTGCCTTCCCACCCAAATCCTCTTATATCCGGTCTAGCCACTCGTGCAATTCCTGGAAACCTACCACGGCGACTAAAAAAAAAAAAAACTGGTAGAGAGATCTTCTTAACGATTAACGAAAAAATAATAATAATAAAATAAAATATATTATACATATTTGAGCAAAAATGCGATCACTGGATGGTTTCTTCCCTCGCCCTATTCATGTTTTTTAAATTACTTTAGCACATATTATTATTATGACTTTGGGTATAGATTGTAATATTTCTAATAAAATTTAAAAATATCATTAAAATTAACAAAAGACAATTGCAATTGTAATTTATACAATACCTTATGTGGCCGTCACACCGACATTTTTTTCTCTGTCTATCTCCCACATAATATAGGAACTAATATATTCCGTATTTTCATGATAATGACTTTCTAGTCAATTTAGGGCAAAGGCACATACATACTTTATACAGAAGAGTATTTTCTATGCATTGATAGGATAGATTTTTAATACCTATTTACATTTTTGAATAAGTTATAAATGGTATTAAAAATAATCAAAATTTTTTTTAATTAAAGCATGTTTATACTTAAAAATATGTAAATTTAAAAATCTATTCGGCCAATGCAAAAAAGAAACATTCTTCTTTAAAAAATATATAATAAGTGCCTTTACTCTAAACTAAATCAGAGAGTCGTAATCGTAAAAATATGAAATATCTTTGTTACTTTATTATGTAAGTGATAGACAGAGAAAATATATTACACAATTTTGCTAATTATTCTGTATTTTGATGTCATATTTCTGTTAATCTTTTAAGTTTAATAAGACATTAAAGAAGTGTACATTTATAAATTCACCATGCTATTAGTTCATTATCATTTCATTTGATACAGTAATTAATTTCGTTCAAATTTTTAGTTTCAGCTGCATTAACTATTCTGATTGTTACAATATGCTAATATACTATATACTATATAGAAAAATTATTATGTTCTACAACATACTAATAATGTCAATGACACGACAATTAAAATTCTAAAACACATACGGTTCGAAATGTTTTTGTGTTTGCTCACAATATGCTATTCTGAATATATACGACGCCAATAAATCAATATCGCTAAAAAATAAAAATCAATGTATGTGAACAACTACAATAATTAAACGATGTTTTGATTAAGGTTATTATTTACAAATACTTTGTTTAGTTCAAGTCATCTAATTCGTTATTTTAAAAATTAATCTTCCAGAAAAAAAATCAAGTCTAAGTACACAATTGGTCCCAGCGATTGCGCCATATACTTTTTAATAAAAAAAAAACATTTTGCTTTATAATATAGATACATATTTAGATTAATATTCAGATAATAAAATCTAAAACGAACATTATCATTAAAAAAAATCTAATAAATCACCATTATTAGAAATTAGATTTACCTACTTCAAAACGACAAAAATTGAGCTGAATAATGTCGAGTACTATATTCACTGCTGTTAAAATTATACAAGTACTATGTAAATATATATTATATAAAGTATTGAGTGCACGAGTAAAACTCGATCGTCAAGTATTCGTACGCCTACGTCAACTTCAGTATAATATATACTCATTGCCTAAATCAGTAGTGTATAATATTGCAATATTTACATCTTTAACCTGCTCAAACGTTTCATCAAACTTTACATACTATGGAGATAATATACCATTGTCGCTATATCGTTGCAAATTTATCATTACGTAACACATTACAATAAAGATGATAATCAATAAATTATGATAATGATTATAACAATGTTAGCTCACCGTGATGTCCGTGTTCTGCAATTGGTTCACCGCTGTCGCCTCGCCAGTCTTGTAGGAACCCCGTCCCAAGCTGTCGATCAGATCCCGTCCACGGGGTCCGTGTTTTTTTTCGAACGATTCTCGAAATTTGGCCCCGTCACTGGGCTTGAACGCTATGTGACGCATCACAGGATTTACAGCCGGTTGTCCGTAAGCCCTGGCCATGAGGAAACCAAAAGGCGTGAGCCCTTCGGCTGGTGCCGCTTCTGTACCGCTCTGGCACATCATTAACACGGCGACCGTCGTCTGCAGCAATGTCTGCGAAATATTATAAATAGTTGATATTATTATATTATTACTAACTCCACGCTGATAAGTGTTACTGTACTGGGTAACTTCTTAAACAAGTAATCTCGTGTTATCTTTTTTCCTACTCTCCTCACATATTATGATGATTATTGTACCAGATCGAACATTTCTCAAATATTTATATTGATTTTAAGCTATATCCATCCTGATCTACGCACGCACCATTGCGTGGTATTGATTTATAAATTATTAAAATGTTGTTACATATTATGTACTCAATAATATAATAAAAATATTCAGGCATATAATGTAATAATATATGTTAAATATATATGTTTTTGTCAAAAATTCAAAATTCAATCTACCGTATTTCTTATAGACAAATTAATTACTAATTTCAGTATAAATATTATATAAAAATATTTTAAATATAGGCTGACAAGCCGACTTTATTCAGAATTGTTTTACCTTTGCATGGAATGATGTAGAATTCTTAACTGTATTAACACGTCTATTACAATGACCAGGTACAATTCAAATTATCTATACAGCTGAACGACCTTTTTTTTTTTTAATTATAATAACATATTTGTATATACACATAAAACACAAAATATTTTCATTAAATTAACTAAACGAATTTATAAAAAATAATAATACATTAAACAAAATAAAAGGGTTGATTTTTTTTGTGTTTCAAATATAAATTATTGAATAAAATATTTAAGATTTTAAAGTTTTGAACATTTATTATAAATTCTTGGATACCGAGATTATTATATATATTTAGTTATATCCTTTTATTAAAATAATAATAGCTACATTTATTTTTACTGAATTTCATTTTTAAATTGTAAAAGTTACATATTCATTAATACTTTTATAAAAATTGAAGTATAATTAAAAAAAAAAATCCTATAAGTAAAATCATAGATAACATTCTTAATTTAAATTTTGGTAATTGATAAATTCACTATAATATCAAAACTATAATAACACATTAGTAATCTTGGTTCTACTGAACTAATTTTTTTTTTTTTTTAATAATAATGAAATACCTAACAAAAATATAATATATTATAGAACAACGTAAATTGCAGTATTATTTGGTACTATTCATTGACTATTATACTTATAAATAGGTACCAATATCGAAAAAATGGAAACATAAACTTTTTTTATACGTTTTCTACTCACTATAGAAACTAAAACTGTGATTTATTATTGTTTTTTTTTTCAACAAATAATAATTATCATTAATATAAGTTATTATTAATATCCAACTTACCGATAATAAACTTGTGATCTGCATGGTTCCTGACATATGTGCAGAAGATCGCACTGGACTGTGTGCAGGAATCGTAAAAAGTGTATTTCCCACACCTTCCGATTCCCGTTTAGCTTACCATAGGTACTAATATAATATACATAAACTTCAGTGAAAGTGGTTTGAATTTCTCTCTCCGTATTTTCTTTTCTTCCTCGTAACATCATCATCATCATTATGTGCGTTAACGGTATTATAAATCGTTTACGCAACCTTGTTTATATAGTATACTTTTAACGCATGCGATTAATTATTACGATAAACCGTCTCATACGAATAATTATAACGTAACATAAAAACATACAATACAGTATAATATGTGCATTATTATAATTTAAAATAATTATTCGTTGTATGAACACCACAATATAAACTATGACGTGGGACGTGATCGACGAAAAATACATATAAGAATAACTGTATAATATTATATTATACCTACCTACTTTCGGCAAGGCAATTTTTTTTTTTTACAATTTATTCCTCTCTATATTATACAGTAGTTGTAGGCGTTTAAAAATAGATATATATTTTAGACAGCTAACATCGTACACGTCTGACATTTTGGATATATATACCTACTTACGCAATATACCATATTACGATATTACGTACATAAACGATGTATAATAATAATAACATTACATATTATAATATATAATCCAACGATGACGAATTTATAAATAGGTACAAAGTCGGCGTGTCGGGTATGCAATTTCGGTACACTAGTGTGTCGATTGGGGGTTGTTTCGCATGTCGATGATGTCGGGGCGAGTGGTAAATACGCATTCGATACAACAATACTAACCTAACGCAACTCGTATTTCCATTAAATGCAAAAGTTTAGCTCCGCTATACATTCGAAATTCGCCATACAGTGTCGTCGACGTCCTCGAAACTAAATTGTTCCTTGAAACGAAAACATATTCAAAAATAGTAATAGATGATGGCAATAAGTACTTCCTAAACGATTACAATCATAATACTATCATTCGCGCATTTTATAAGGAAACAAATATTAAATCACTTCCCGCCTATATAATCACACGTTCACACGTCACATTTATCAAAAACGTGTAACTAAAATTAAAAAAAATTAATGTAATTAAAAACTGTAATTGAAAATGTATGGGTACGTATTTTTGTAATATTGCGTAATAGAATGTTATTATAATTAATAATTTTATTAGTAGATACCTATTACCTATAGCAGATAAAAATAATTTCAAATGTGAAATGAAAGTATATGCGCAGTATGAGTAATTTAAAACGTGGCAAAAAAGGATGATTTTGTTTTTTATACATTAATTCGAGATACATAATATTATAATATATACAAAACTGTTATGTGACGAAAATAAAGGGAAATTTAAGAATTCTAAATTAGGTGTCTAATACGACTACCTATACGTAGTTTAAAATAATATAGTGGGAGGAAATATAGAAACTCAGCAATGTCATTGATGGTCCTTATAGTTGTTAGCGAATAACCCAATATAAGGTTTTTGGAGTATATCATTTTAAAAATTTTCTCCTATTATATTATTTTGTTATGAGTTTATGACTATACCTATATATATATATATAGTTTATTACATGCGCATTTAAGTACTTGAACACGAAACCGGACAATCTATAGATACCTAATAAACAAATATATATGATCGGTTTAAGTAACTGCATAGTTGACCTGTTTCATACCTATAACCTAAGAATATTATATATATAGTATATACTGCAGTTTGATCCTCCGTAATTTCCCGTTTTCCTATATCCGTCGTGTTATAGTTTAATGAAAAACGAGAAATCCTGGCGGACCACACTATGTATTTTAACCAAAATAATTGCAATTAGTTCTACTTTACGGCTTATTATAAAGGCATTGCGGACACCTATATTATATTATAATGATCGTTAATGAAACATGGGCACTTATGTAGGTATTATGAAATACATGGCAGCGGTTGACAGTGTTCTAAGTTTTTTAGAACGTTATGTAATTACTAATTTCAATTTATGAATATGGTATAGAAATAATAATTTTCCATTCATCTAATAATATATTTAAATATTTTCGAGATCATAATCATAATTAGAGAAAATAAATATATATATACTTAATATTATTTCATAGGTGTTAACTGTTAGTTTTTTTATTCCGGTTTTTATCCGATTATTATTTTATTACCTATATATATATATAATATATATTTTATATCATCTAATAACTATTAGATATTTCTATAGCATACAGAAAAATTCCAAATTTATTATACGTTTGCCGATCTATATAGGTAGTACAGGTAGTATAGGTATTTACATTTACACGGCTGAAATGAGTCATATTACTACTGTTTAACTACATGTTGTGACACGAGATTATTAGGTATATAGAAACGATTTGTTCGTGCCTCGATATTCAATACCTGCCAGGTTTTCTTGCATAGTCATGGGTATATAATAGTAACTAGTTACAAAAAATTAAAAGTAGAATTAAGGTTTTTATTTTTTTCCCCCAAACTGTTACAAAACAACTATTTTTAAGTACCTACAAAAATATAATATTTTAAGTTACCTAATAATTATCATAAAAGTTAAAAAAAATGATTAGTTTTTCCGAATGAACTACTTAATAACTATTATGATACCTAGTTATGTTTAACAATTAGGTACTTACATTTTCGATAAATTCTTTTAATATAATTTTTATCAATCATCAACTCCTTTTATTACCCAGTAATACTATCAAATTTCCTTCCACAATCGTCAATCATCATTATCTGAATTATAGTAACCGCTCACTCATGTTTGTCACACATAGATACTCTAAAATATAATTATATACCTAATATATCAAATATATTATATGTTTAAGACTTAACTTGCACATTTTAAAACCATTACAAAATAAAAATCTGTTGAAACAATTATTTTAATAAATAAAAAAAAAACTTTAAAATTATAATCCATAGTCCATATTATTCACTGTATACTTACTACATACCTGCAATCAAATCAAATCAATTTCAATTATGACTTCTGCGGAATTTTTAATTAAGTTTTAGAAGTTTGTTTGCCAACCTTCAATATTTTTCTCATCATTATGTGGCCTCCTGTACAGATACAAACACAATTTTTAATTTTAACTATGTACTAACTTTCAATAATAATAATTTTTAAATTTTACTCAATGCGTTTCTCAAATCTTAATAGATTACTATCTAAATATGCTGTATGGATGGTTCACTTTACGTAAAACACTCATCATTATTTCAAAAAACTAATATTTTTGTAAGTATAAATCTTAAATAGTTTTAGGTCATTATAAACAATAGGTAAGTACCTATTTTTAAAATAAATTTAAGTGTTTTTTTTTTATTTTTCATTAATTACAACAACATGCATTTTTAATTGCTTATTCAAAAGTAGAATATTTTTTGGAATACCTACCTAACTACTTCGATGTACAAAACTTATGGTTATTCTTTTCTAAATCACAACATAAAAACAAAATCAAAAACTGGTTCAACATTTTCCCACTGCTTTTCGTTAGTTTGTTCTCAATTATTGAGAAAATTACTGATTTTTCTATTTTTAACTATTTCAAACAAAGTATCAACTCCCGAAGTAAACACTTAACTTTATAAAACCAATACATTTTTCATTACACTCAAAATCTAAAATCATATTACAAATTAAAAAATATATTATACGACAAATTTATACTTTTTTATTTTTCTTTGGTAGTATTCAGTTAAAAAAAAATAGGAGATAACACAAAATAATTTAAAAAATAAAATAATAATTAATATCAATTAAGTAAAAATATCTTGCCATAAATAATTATTAATATAAATCAATGAATATAATAAAATTTTATAATATTTCAAACTGATATTATTGAACTATAAAACGAAAAATAAATAATTTGAATAACAATATTAATTCCATACTACATTAGTACAGTTGACTGTCTTCCAATGTGTCTAGTCTGAACCTAATTCCACTTGAAAGATGTTGCAATTTCCAATATTGCTATTATCTTGTCTGGACTGCTGTTTAACTAGGACAAAGTTTGTGGCACTTGAAATTCCAAAACTCTCAATTAAATAAGAAGAAACCAGAAGTATTTGTACTTCAACGATTCAACAAATTATGTCATATTGCCAAGTAAGCAAAATATGTTCATTGCTTTTTATGCCTAAAAAAAAAAAAACATTAGGGCATTTTTATATTATATTACTGATAAAATTTAATAAAATAATAAAAAAACATTAAATTATTATAATAATTGAAACAAAAAACTCTGCTGTTAAACCTATTTTTTAAAAAAAAATACAAATCATATATTATTACATACTAATATGAATAGACATTTTTCAAACTTATCAAAATTGATTTTAACGAATTTGAATTTATGAATGAATACTAATTATATTATAGTTGAAACTCAAATCTTAATTAACATTTGATTACCATAGTCCATAATTATGATAATTATTTTTATTTAAGTTAGTAAATATAAATGTAACATTTTAAAATACTATGATTTAACTAAAAACATATTAAATATCTAATAACGGGACTTTTATAGATTTTAAAATAATAATTAAATTATTGTTCATATAGAGGGTGGTACTAAATGGCGCTTTAATAATATAAATTATACAAAAGCATAATAAAAAATGATACATTCCAATACATTAACAATATCCTATAAAGAAAATTTACTTGACAAAAACATTAAAATAGTTTAGTGAAGAAAATTGTTTTTACCTTATTAAATTCAATATTAAATCACTTTCAGCAAAACTTTTGGCACTATTAAAAGATAATATTACATCTTTCAACTGTTCCAGTTTTGAAAGGCCGTTATTATGTAGAACTGTGTCAGTCTTTTTATAAAATACTGATAAAAGCATTTTATCTAACACATAATGCAGCCAATATATGTTTGTAGCTGGTTTGAAAGATTCCCATCGATCACTACATGAAAATAATTTAAAATGTAATTAATTTAGATAATAAAGTATAAATATAATGCTTACTTAGTTTCTTTTCTCATCATACGATAAATATCAAATTGATAGTCACCAACCGAAGTAAATAATTCTGTATCTTTAGCAAGATCATTGTATACATGTTTAGAATTGTATGTCATTCTACTTAAGGTAAAATCAATTATTGTTATCTGCCAAAATAAATGTATAGTTTATTTTATTGTAATCAGGGGTTTTTAATTTTTAGGAGTAAGTAAAGCAATTTTTGTAAGCCATTCAACAATTTTGAATACTAAACATAAAATACACAATAAAAATAAATTGAAGAAATCATTCAAAATTCAAACAAATTCACAAGCTCTCAATTTAATAGACTGTATTTACTTCAAACTTATATAAATTTGAAAGCCTATCAGTTTCCACATTGTCACCATAGAATATTACTCTATGGCTATTACTCTAAAACAGGGGTACATACAGTCGATCACGATTGACTGGTCAATCTTTTTATGAATATGGAACTTGCAGAAAACCAATGCTACTTATCACATTGATAAATTAAAATTTTTTCCTGTATTATTATTATATCAATATTTTAATTGTTATTATCATTATGAAAACAATAAATAATTATTCATTGTAGACCCGTCTTTTATTTTTTTGCTTATCAACCTAAATGTCAATCACTAGGGATATTTCAAATTTAGGTTTGAAAGTTTAAGCCCTGCTCTAAAAGAATAATCACTGTCCAATGCACGAGACATGTCTGTAAAATTAACTTATTATCAACTAGACTATTTTCATCATGAGTAAAACTTTAATTCAATATGCATTCTACACTAAGAATATATTTATGTAAGGTAGCCATGCAATCCCTTTTATTTTTTGTAAAATAACTAGTTATATACCTTAATTCCCCGTGACGGTACATTGTAATATTCCCCATCCAATTTGTAAGATATATTCTTGTTTGAACATTTTTTTATTAAAATGTTACCAATGTGTAAATCACGGTGTTCAAACTTGTATACTTCCTCCGCTACAGCTAACCCAAAAACAATCTAAAAAAGAATAACCATATAAGTTAAAATAATTCTATAAATCATAAATTGAAATTGGATATTATACGAAATGGCCTGAAAAATGAATAATTAATTATCTTAAACATATTATTCATGTTATGTTACATAAGTAAAGCACACTGCTAGATAAATGTTAATGGATGTTTTGTTTAAAAGCTATTTATATTAGAATAATTGTAACTATTATAATTTCGACTATCAAGAAAATTATAATACACAGCATTTTATTATATAATATTATACAATAATAAAGAGATTTTAAAATATGTAATTATTTTTAATTTAAATGAAGTTAATGAACAATAACATGTTTATTATAGCATACCTGTAGAAATGCAAATAATGATTGATCTGCAGAGTTGAAAATAAAATTTTCTACATCAATACCACCATTTTCCATTTCCAAAATCATGAAAATTTGATCCTTTGGCAATATGTTAGGATTATCATTATCAGAACCTGATTTATAACACAAAATTAATATATTATTAAATATAGATACTTTAATGATATTAATAATTATTTTTGAGCAATATGACAAATATATTTTTTAATTTATAAAACATATTTAGTGATAAAATTAATATTGGATAGAAAGCAGGGGTTTTCAATTTATGTGTTAAGAATCTCTGAATGTTGCCAATTATTAAAGGAACAATGTTCTCATAGAAAATAAAAATTTGTTTTTTTTATTTTTATTATTATTATTATTGTTATAGAAGTCGTTTAAATTGTTTTCAAAATTAGAAGAGCCGTGGACTGAAAAAAGTTGAAAACCTCCTGGTGTTTATGGTATATGACAAACATTTTTTTTTTATTTTTTGTTTCAATTGGTCTTCATATGTTTGCTACCTCCCAACAACAAATATAGTTAGTTATTCCATTGAATAAACCAAAAATTATATTATATTAACATTAACTGATTTCTCAACATAAATTAATAAATTTCAATGATTATTAAAAATTACCTTTATCATTATCATATTGTTGCCAATGATTAATCAAACTATTAGGATATTTTCCTTGAACACAAGAAACACGCTTGAGTTTACAAAATGAACTGGTTTGATTCAAATTACTTTTATTCCACAACTTATTCAACTCTACAGCTATTACAATTTCACTGTAGACTTCAAACATTTTCTTCTGTTCCTCGCCATTAATATTCACTTCACCTTCTACAGGAATGATTTTGACAATAGTACATCGATATCCATTTGAATAACTAAATACTTCACCATATACACCTTCTCCAACTTTTTTCCACTTATTTGAACACCTTAACATAAAAATGCTATAATAATATACTAAAAGACTAACATCATACATACTTTGGATTTAACCACGATTCAAAAGATATTAATTCTTGTTGATTGCACGCTTCGAAAATATAATTTTTGGCTTTTTGATTTTCAAGATCTATAACAAAAATTAACGTTTAATTTTTAAACTCACATTACTTGACATTTTAACTATTTATTATACATAAGTTTTGAAAACACATGATTATTATGATTACAAATAATCAAGTTTAATTCTAAATTTTATAAATAGTAAAAATTAAATTGGATAATTAATTAATTATAATATTCATTTTATTTTTCTTAATGGTTTACAGTTTAACATTAAAATGTTAGCAAACTACATTGGAATTAGCTTATAGAAAGTAATCTTGTTAACCACACATAATTTTATAAATTATACTTAACATAAATACAACTAAAATAAACATATTAATAATTACCAACAGAAGTTTTATGCAAGTTTTGATTGGTACTGCTCATTGAATTTTTTAAAACATTGCTTTGATCTAAATTTTGATGAATACTAGTATCTGCAAATAACAAAATATATTAGAGTTTATAGCATTGAAAAACTAATTTAACCTCATGAAAATTACTTATGTATTGTTGTCGTAATATGTCATCGACTGTATTAGCCCATTTTCGACCTTTGGTTAAATTTATAGATTGGTCCATATTTCTATCCATAAAACTTCGAACAATGGAAATAGAACGGCGCCACTTTTTACCAGGTTCTAAATGAAAAACTGTTGTATTTTGTTCTGGCAAAATGGTCTCTAATTGAGTGGATTCTACAATAGTATCCAAATTTTGAAACCGAGTAGCATATCTCCGCCGCGGCATAATGACAGACAAATTTGATTCATTGTTTTCTAATAAGTCATTTGATACACTATTAGAAATATTTATCTGATTTTTAGTATCGGTTTTTTCTGAATCAATACATTTGTTATTGGATAAATTTGTATGCCTACATAACTCGTCATTATATTTTGAAATATCTTCTTTAGAATAACATACACTGGATGTTTTCAATTCAATACTATTGTCATTCAATAATAAATCATTATCAGCATTCTCTTTATTACAAACCACATCTGTACAATTTTGTTTATAAATAACAGTATCTTGTTCCAAACTAGATGAACTTTGCAAAATAGAAGAAGAATTATTTGATATATCATGTTTGTGGTTTGATGTATCATGAGACATACATATTGTATGATCAAATTCTTCAGATAAATTTTCCTCTTTAATAGATTTATCGTACTGCTCAATTGTATCAATTATAATATCTGAAAACTTGCTTGTAACATCTAATAATTCCTGAGATTCAGAATTTGGTGAACAACATACAATTTGATAATCATCAGATGGATGTCCAATGTTCTCATTAAATGATATTAATGAAGTTTTATTATTTTGAGGGTATGAACTATGCTTATTATTGTCTATTCTGTCAAATACTTCTAACAATCTAAAATCAAGGGGGTCTGCAGATGACATTTTTGAATAGTCCTGGCTTAAACTGTATGAATTATTCAAAATTGATTTTACCTTATTCTGTACTATGGGGGTTGTATTCATACATGAAGATGGTGTTTCATATTGATTTAGTTGAAATAATTTATCATCTTCATTTTTGGGTTTATTGATGGAAGGTTTATCATTTAAACTATTTACAGATACATCATCAACATTTGGTAACCTACAGTTCTCATTTTCTTTACTTTCATCAAGCACACTATATGATTCACACAAATCATTTACAGATTCAGAGTGTTTAGACACATATTTATCACATAACACATATGATTGATTTTGTTGAGACTCCTCGATAGTTCTGTCCTTTATATTGTCAATAGTTATAATGCTATTCTTTGCATATGGTTTAGAACGATTTAAAGACAAAACACTACGATTTTCTTTTCCAGATGAACTCTTATTGAAATGTTTTAAAGATTTAAATGATATGTTATTTAAATCGGATAATGGTAATGATTGCTTCTGTTGTTCTAATGGCTTCAGTTGTTTAGTTTCATATGTTAAAACTGGTTCTAAATCACTACTACTCTCTATGTGTTCCTCTAAAATTAAAGTATCTTGATTTCTTGATTTTTCTAAAGTAATAGTTTCTTCATCACCAAAAATATTCATTACTTTATGATACCAATTTGAATTTTCTTCTTTTGGAGAAGGATTTTTTTTTTTTTTAATTTTAAACAAACTGCTAGAATTGTTTAAAAGCTGGTTGTTAGATATACTATTTTGTGAATATTTGTTTAATGATGGATATTTCCAACTAGATATTTGAACAGACTGATCAAACGGGTTGTTATATTCATCATTTATGTTCATTAAAATATTAGAACTATTTACACGTGAATTTTCTTGATTCAAGAAAAGTTCTGAAGAATTAAGAGTATTAACAGCATGTACCAGATTTCTCTTTGATTTAATTTTTTTTCTTTTCTTTGAAGAAATACTATTGAATTTGTTACCATAGGCTAACATCATAGATTTTTGTAATGGTGTAGAACATTGTTCTTGGGGTAAAATACGTTTGGTTTTTAATTTTTTGATTGAAACTGGTGTAACTCCTGCTAGAAATATAATAATTAAGTTTATTAAAATCATTAAAATTTTCAAAATTTATAAATACTGTATCACTTTGTTCTCATAAATACATGTTGAAAATAAATTAATAAGATATTAAAATAAATATTTATCTATTTATCTATTTTCTTACCAAAATAAAATCAAACTTAAGCAATTAATGCAAAATCAAACATTTAATACTATATCATAATTTATGAGAACTTATACGGGTATAATAATAAAAGTAAAATATCTATATTCTATAAAGAACAACACTTTAATTTGATGAATATCACGTGTGAGGTATTATAGTCAGTTACTTTAACTAGTATGCTATAAGATAAATAAACTATAATCAAATTTTTTAAGTGCTTATAAAATAACTGTATAGTTTATTTCAATTGTATTCAAGTATATTGTATTTCATACCTTTTGAACTATTCGTAATATTTAATTTTTTCTTTTTTTGAGTACTTTTCAACAACATATTTTGCTTGTTATATTTACTATCTAAATTGTGTTCTGTATACCTAAAACACAAATTGAAATATAGTTATATTTAATGGTAAATACCTTTGTACAAATAATTCAACCTAATTATTATTATTATTTTAAATGCAACTGACAATAACAATATAAAAAATACAATTTATTATACCAATTACCAACCATACAACCATATAATTGCCTCGTTTCATTATAAAACAATTAAAATAACCAATGAGTAAATCCATGGCATGTGTGATGCATACCATCTCGGGCCGGCAAATAGTTAAAATATTACTATTACATATATGTATTGGGAGCGAACGTTACTTACTCTCAATTATGTTACCATATATATATTATTTTTATTATTAGATATAAATTCTTTTACTTTTTTATATTAATACATTAATTATATAATAAATTTACGATAATTTCATCGTGAACCACAAGTTGACTACCCCTGGTATATAATACATAAAAAAAATTCATGGTACGCTCAGAAACAAAAAAAGGTAATCTTTGGCATGTAGTGTTCAAATAATTGGCCACCCCTGGTATAATCAATAGATTAAATAGATAATAAACATGATTTATTGTAATATTACTAAGATGTATACAAGACTTGTATACATCTTAGTAATATTATATTGACTTATTCAATAAAATAGTCTTAATAGTTTCAAAACATATTTTTAATTTTATATATAAATAAAACATAACTTACCTCTTTTTTGTACCAGAATTATTTTTATGACTATCCAAAGTACAATGTAATTTCATTGACCATCCACTAATCGAATTCTTTTTTTTTTCATTTTTTTTTTTATGTTCAGATGGCATATAGATAGAAACCGTACTAACTGATTCAGGTGAAATAAATGTTGTTTGTGGAATATCCTCAATACCCAAACATTTGTCAAAATCATCATTCCACAATGAATTTTGTCCAATAAGTTGGGTGCGTCTAGGTTTCCCATAAGTCTTCACAAATTTAGAATTATTTAATCCCTGATCCATTTTATTAGTTTCTTAAATTGCTATAAAACAAAAATGGATATACATATATATTGTTGACGATTATTGTTCATTAGGTAGTAGATCATAATATATACATTAATATCAAGTATAATAAATTTATGTGTTGTTAAATTTTTAAAACAATTTTTTTTTTTTTTAAACGATATGAAGGACCTGAAACAGTGAGTTATATGGGAAACAAGAGAAATTTGGTGGTAGGTACTGTATACCTACCTTGTCTCATATAAGAATAACATCAGATAGAGGAAATTGAAGATAGGCAATATTGTTATTTCATTAATACAATTATTTACCTTAAATTAATGAATAAAATGTCTACTTAAGAGCTATTAGATTAAATATGTTAAAATAATAAATACATGATAGGTACCTATATAAAATAAAATGTATTACATAATTTTTATCATTATGATGTTTTTAATGCACATACTTGGTTACCTACTTTTATCACATTGAGTTCTGAGCCTTGGTAATGAAAATAAAAACTTTAATACATAGGCACATTAAAAAAATGGTTTTGTAATTCTTATTACACCAAAAGTTTGATTTGGAACGTTTTACACATTTTTTACAGTTTGATTTGGAACGTTTTACACATTTTTTACACAAAAATGCAGTGCCGTTCTATTGTATCACATAAAGATAAAGGAAACTATATTTTAGCAAAAAATTAATCTCAATAACAACCATAAAAATTAAAAACATCACACAAGTCAATAAATAGTGATATTACACATATTAGTTTAAAAAGCATACGATTAAATATTACAGACTTAAACTTACCGATTAATCAAATTTCGGAAAAATAATATTATCATAATTCGAATCCAATTCGCCGAGTGCCTGCATCCTGCGATCAAGACTTTACAATATAATGATTAACTAGCGCATTTGATGACGTTAGAACCTGTCGACTGTCACAAAACAGTAATAAGAAGAATTTTCAAAGAGAATTAAATAAAAGAAAAATTGCGGACTGAAATCTAGAAGCAGAAGATGCAAGATACGAAACGTTCAAACTTCAAATATTAATTCAAAACTCAATTTTCAACGGACACTGATAAGTGATAACTGAAAATAAAAAAATTACACCTCGGTTTATGGTATTTAGCTACTATCACGGACTACTATATTGAAATCCTCGGAAGTGAAGCGTCGTCTAGTGGCGCTATCGTGTGGCCAAGTATCATAATATTCCACATTACATATTATTATTATTAATTATTATAATTTTAACATGTATTTGGATAAAATTATGTAGTGTAACATTTATTAATAATTTATATGATTTTAGATGTATAATACCACAGAATAGAATAATACTAAAACCAAGACATGTACAATGGACTATGATAGTAGCACTTGAGTTGTGTCAAATAAGTATGACCATAGCTAAATATATATTTTAGCCATGAGTACGACGTTTGTTCTTTGGTACGACTACTACCACAATTTCATCAATTTTATTAATCATTAGGTACTGGTCTGTTATCGCCCCGCCAATTACGAATGCGGCGATTTCGAACATATTATTTTATTCATACCTACAACAATTACCTATCGCTTTAGGTTTTATTAGTTTAGGTAATTTTACGGTACTTATCGGTTATCGCGAATACCTAACAAAAAATATGACTGCGCGTGTTTCGGCACTCGTCGCTACGCTCCGCACAAATCGAAAATATCCCTCGACTTGCTATGCGACGCCACCTCAAGTAGGTCACAGGGTAATCACTGCCCATATACTACGACATAATTTACCCTGTGACTGGGATTTGTGCGGAGCGTAGCGACGAGTACTGAAACACGCGCAGTCACATTTTTGACTTTTTTCTGAATTTTTAATATTTCTTCGGGCGGTTACATTTTTTGTTAGGTAGTCGCGATAAGTACCGTAAAATTATCTAAACTAATAAAACAAAGCGATAGGTAATCGCCGCGTTCGTAATTGGCGGGGCAATAAAAATTTTCGTTCCCGTGGCGGGGCGATAACAGACCAGTACCCATATTTATTTATAGCCATGGTCTAAAAATATAGGAATAATATAATAAAATTGGAAATTCGAGGAAAATGATAAATGAAGCATAAGCAACAAGCCTTCTCATGCTGTGTATTATTTATGAACTATTTCCCGCATTTTTTTTTTAATGGTAAAAAAAAATAACTTTTAATTCATTTTTATTATATTAAAATCATATTTAAAATAAATATCGTGCTAATCCATGGTTATTACTGATCAAACGTGATTTAGAATGACAGGTACCTAATGATTATATAATAATATGCTTATATCGGTTTAAACTTTAAACCATGAACATAAAATAGTACCTAGGTATAGGCTGTAGTGGCGGATAGGGTATTTAATAAGCTACGTATTTCCTGGTAAACCAATTGAATGTGAAAGCTGACTCTCAAGATACTTTGGAAAAATTAAAATAATAATAATTTCACAGCTGGGTAAGTAGGTTTAGACTATAAACCACAACGGTCTAAACATGATTTAGTCGAGCAATGGATCATGAAAATGTGAAATACAAATACCTATAGTATTATATCGTAGTGTCAATACGCTACATCCAACTTGGATAATCCAAGTAATATTGGGGAAAAAAGTACCATACATTTCCTACTAAAACTGAGTACAGAGTAATACTATACAAATACAATATAATAAAGCTGAAAAGTTTGTATGTTTTTTATTTAAACGTGCTTATCTCTGGAGCTACCGAATATGAAAACTATTTAATATTTTTATTTTTTGTATTCAACAGCTAAATTTTTAGAAAGGTTATTGACTAGCTAATTAACATCATGATAACATAAATCTCTTTACTATGATGCTATAATTCTTAAAAACATGGCAAAAAGAAAAAGCCAAAGAGAACGCTAAACAAAAACAAAGTACCAATATTTCTAATGTCTGTTAATAATGAAATAGGTTTTAAATAGTCCTAAAAGAGATGTCATTTTTTTGAAGGCATCGAAATGTATGAGGACAGCAAATCAATAACATTAAAATAATATATTATGGATTGTATTTTAATATTCATTAGATATTATGATAGAAAGATATTTACATTAACTAAACACCATAAACAAAAAAGAAAACGCCACGTTGAAATAAAATATTAAAACTAGGTAGTTTTGAATTTATGTAGTTTATAGTGTTAGTTGCGCTCAGTAGAATCAACTTTACTATATTAGCGTGTAATTAATTCAACTTAAATAAGCTTTAAGTATCATCTGTGAAATATAGATACCTATGAGTCTTTTTAAATTATCATATTGTAATATATAGTATAATAATATAATATATTTTATTATATTATTTATTAATTTATTTATTTTTTAATTATAATATTTGGTACTCGTAGACTGCATCAAAATTGAAATATTATAAAAGGATTAACATATGAATATGCCCAATGTTTTAAACTTCAAGTTTGATGATAGGTTAGTTCACTCTAATATTAAAGTTTTAATATTAAATATAAAACTTTAATTTTGCTGGACACAAATTTGATAAATTGCACGTGGAGCATAAAGTATTACTCAATGACAAGGTCAGAGAGAAAACTAATAGTGAGCTTACATTCTTTCAAAGTATAATAAAACCAAATGGATGTAAACTAATTAGTCATAATATTTTTTTTTTTGTGTATTATACTGTAAAATGAGTAAAATATTTATAATATAATTAAATGCAGGCACGGCGCCAAGGGGAGGCAAGGTGGGGCTCTAGCCCCCCCAGAAAACAGATCAGCCCCTTCGCCAGCCCCCCCACTAAAAAATATATACGATAGATATTGTGTAAAATATCAATATTTAGCTTATATAATATATTTGTCACAACTAAACAAATTGAAGAATAAATAAATTTATTATTTGTTTAATAAGGAAAAAATTTACTACAATTTCAATAAAATGTGTTTTGAAATTTGTAAAATAAGAAAAAATCTTTTATTTATTTTTTATTACCTTTATTGAGTACTAATTACTAGATGAAAATGAACAAATAAACGTATCCCAAATCATTGTATTATGTTGTTATATGATACGAAAATATTTATATTTCATTAAAATAACCTCAGTATTTGTTGAAAAATTTTAGCCCACGTAAAAAAAATATTTGCCCCACTCTGCCTCCCCTGGAAAAAAATTCTAGTGCCGTGCCTGATTAAATGTATATCAACAACGCAAAATGTGCAATAGTCATGCACATACTGTGTTTTAATGTGTTAATTGACATTATTTATTTGAAAAATAAATCGAAAAAAAAAATTTTAAATGTCTTTATATAGCTTAAAAAGATACACGTTATTTCTTGTCAAGAAAACAAAAATATAAATATTCAGTAAAAATGTCAAGTGTACATTTATTAATAATTCATGCAACAATTATTTACATAATTCCTAAGTTATGTTTACACTTTAATAATAACAATTAAATCAAGAAATGTTGTAATTAACGATACTTACATTTAAATATAAGTTGTTGGTTAACAATTCAAGACATTTTAAGCATTCCAAAGGAAATGTAGTAATTTTCTAAATTATCATCATTAATACAGTGTCAACTCGGTAACTATTACTAAGTTTTAACGATTTCGAGTTATCAAAAACCTTTTTTTTTTTTTTAAATAAATTAATTTAGCAGTATTTAATGTAAATTAAATAAATAAATATACCTACATATTATTTTTATAGAATTGGTGAAAAGGTTATTGTTTATTTTTTATTTAAACACTGTTCTTTATTCTATTTTCTAAATAATCAAATGGTTTAAATAAATTTCCCATACCTTCATGGTCTCAATATATTTACGTTATTTTTCTGAAGCAAGTGTGTCGCTTTTTTTACTAAGGTTCTATTTACGGGTCGTCGGTTTCTTTCTCATTGTCCAATATATTGGAGACGATATCGTGTTATACATAGTATAACTATAGACCTTATTATAAGGTCTATGAGTATAACACAGTTGCTATTTTTTTTCTACATGTATCTATTTAGTTCTAAATTAAGATAAGAAAATTCGAGACATCCAAATCTTGTTTAATTAATTTTCGAGTTGACAAGATTATTTTAACATTAAATGTTATTATTATTTGAAGGAGAATTTTATTTATTCGAGTTATCAAGGTTCGAATGTCGAGTCATCGAAAGTCGACTATAGTACTTAATATATTATGTATAATAATACATAGTTACACAATTTGCCTCCAAAAAAAAGTATTGCCACTGAGAAAACGTATAATCTCTATCATATAAGTTAGGTAATAAATAATAATATAATATAATATAATATAATGTCATCTACTCACTTTTTATATAGTTTAGCCTATAATATTCTCAGTAATTATAATTTTGTTGATTTGAAAAAGGATTTAAAACACAAAACACATGTTAATATACAAATAGAATGGTACTTACTACTTACCGAAAATCTTGTCCAAATGAATTATAGTTATTTTAAAAGGTACCCATAATAATTGTTCTTTATAAATGGTTTTTGAAGAAGTTCTCGTAGTTCGTACAGTCGTACCATATTAATAAATAATAAATCCTGTGTTAATATAAAATAGTAAATATATTAATCAGAATCACGAGTCCAATTAAAAACTTGAATTAAAAAGAAAATGTATTTCGCTTATACATCATATTTGAATGATCTGTTTTATATATTTGTGGAATGATCCCAGTAGAGCATCTTTTTTTTATTCCAACACATGTGATACCAAAAATATTAATGATAAAATCGGTAAAGTTTTAAATTTTAGTCAGACTAATTTGTTAAATTAAAAGTGTTCAAAATATTCTACATCCAATAATAAAATAAACATTTTTAATTTTAATAAAATATTTATTGCGAAATCTAAATTGTGTCTAATTACGATTAGGGTCGATAGTTTCTTCAAAAACATGTTAAAAAAAACAAACATGTTAAAAACAAGTTAAAATTTTAAATCTATGGAAATTTAAACAATACTAGAATTCCTGTTTCTGATAGGAATAACAGGTACAATATATCTGCTTATTATTTGGACTATTGAGTAGTAACACAAAATAAAATATTTAAAAACAATGTATACAACTAACATTTAATGTCAAGATACTTTATTTTGGATTTGAAAGGAAGACGAGGTAGCTGGATAAATTATACGAACCAAGTTCATATAATATATATTATGTATATACCAACATATAATGAGTTAGTACAAGTCTCAAGTATAGTTGGTACAAGTATAATAATATACATAAATTTGAGGAACGATAAATAAAAAATTCACAGACAATTAATTACAACCTTTATTGAATTACGAATAATTACAAAACAATCAAAATGGGTTAATAATATTCGCTAAGATAATATCATTTTATTATAACCAAGAGAGAAAGCAATATACCTATATTGCACTTACAACAGCTACTAAAATTAATATTTTCTCAATAGTATATTAAATACATAATATTTTTTAATCATTAAATATAATTCTTAAACATTATTAATAATTAAGTTGTAATATATATATATATATATATATAAATATATTTATATATTTATACGTAAATGTATGTTTCCATTCTAATTTTGGTCTTAGCTAATAGATAAAAACCATTACATAATAATTGCATAGGTAATTTTAAAACCACAAATAGAAAGGAAAACAATGTGTACGTCATTTTTATAGGGCTATATCGCGCCCATAAGATATTTAAGTGAAAATTCGATCAGAAATCTTTAACAGCCAGGTACAAAAATTATTAGTTGGTTAAAAAAATTGCAATTATTATCACTCAATTACATGGTAATACATTTAAAATTTATAATAATTAAATATATATATATATATTATTATGTATAATATATACGACTCATCTTAAATAAAACAAAAAATAAAAATAAAAATACCACTAAAAGGCCACTTAGTCACTTAAAAAACAAAAATTTTTTTTAAAAAATGGGTCAAATGCCATAAAATATGTATTTTCTTATAAAACATACGATATAAGGCAAATCCATTTGATAATGTTAGCAGTGAACATTGAGATTTCGTTAAATTTAAGTCTCCGATACTCGTTTTTTTTTAAAATTATTATGTATATATAATAATGATAATAATAAAAAAAGACGTCCAAGATTTCAGGCGGTATCTTAATTTATTTTTCAAAGCAGAAATATAAACTATTAAATAATAATATATAATGGTCAAAAGTTTCCATCACCGTCTAGGTATATATTTATAAATTAATACAATTTTAAAGTTAAAACATTTCCATTTCATTATTAATTTCTAAGTATGTTCTGTGACCAATTTAGATATATTATCTATACATAAATATATATGCATAATAATAATATATTCTTAACTAATTTTTATAATACATTATAATTTTTTTATGATTAAAAAATAAAATTAAATAAACAAACATAGTTCAACGATGTTTTTTCTCCCAAGTATAATAATATAATAATATAATATGATATATATTTACCACTAGGCATGACTAGAGTTATTAAAAGTATTGTGTAAAATAAAACTAGCGGCACACACGAAAATTTAAAATAAATCGACTAATTTTTTTTTTTTTTTTTCTTTAAATATTATTTTTTCTTATGAAAATCGGCGTTGGCAAAAACAATAAAACAAACAAAATACTTTTAAACACGTCGAAACCCAAAGATTTAAGTTTTTGGTCCTTTTCGTATATATACATAAACATACGCATAAAATACCATGTAAATAGTATATAAAAAGATGTTTCTCGCACAGGGAACTAGATACAATAACATTGCGTTATACGGGTATAATATTAATTATTATATTATATATTTATTATATTGAATTAAAATTCTATAAATGAAAACAAATTTTAGAGAGCAGGATAGGTAGGCATATAAAATATTTAATTAATAAACATTTGTGTTAAGGCACATAGTTTATTTGTATACGTCTGAGAGGTTCGAAACGCACATTTATATAATATGTATTTATAATATGTAGATACACGTTTTAAGGAAGACAGATTGGGTTGATGGCGGCTGGGGAGCGAATATAATGTCTATAAAGAACAATAATAGCGCTTAGATTTGATATAAATATAAATCATCAACGCTAGGTATCGGTTCTCAATATTAACATACATCTAAATATACGGTACGTAAGCATCGTTTGCACGCGAATTGATATCACAAAGAAATATCCACGAGATCCATTTTATGTACCACATAATATAATTACACACCATGAAAAACAAAAAATCGTGTTAAAAATGACCGGCAGGGAAAACGGAACATCGCCATATTACACGAAGATATATAATTCATATGAATATAATATGTAAATTACGATATTGATATCAATATCGATACAATGTTATAGTATATTGGATATCACAATGGTTGTTTTTTTATATTTATTGTTATTTAATTATTATTATTATTATTCACATTTGGTGTTGTACGAGAAATATATACCTTTGTGCGGATTGAGCTTCTATATATATATATATATTATAAATAGGTATATACACCTTTATTTTACATCAGTTTTATTTATTCGTTTTGCCAACATCAATACTCACGAAAAAAAAATATGAAACCTTTCTTTTTTATAATAATAATACGGCGAATAAAGCGAGAAGAAAATTTTAAAAATTGGTATAACATTAACCCTGTTTATCATTATTTATATTATTATTATTTATTTTTTGGTAAACCGTATCCGCAGCAAATTAATTGATTAATAACAGACTTGCAAAAATCACTAAAATGGAAATCATAGTGCGCAGAGACCTATTACTTTTGAGCAAAAATAAGACGAAAATTCAGTTCCCTTTGAATGTAAAAATGTGCAATTCATTATAACATATATATAATGGAAACATCTCGAAATAATTATTTTCAATATATTATTAAAAAAAAATAATGATTTATAAGATATGAGATTTAAATTGGAAAATATTATCTTTTTCTTTTCACAAATTGTAGAAATCACACACGCGCACACATACATAATATTATTGTTTCGTACAAAACCCAACGAGAAAATAAAATTTTTTTCAGTCTAACCGGCAAAATCACATTGAGAACAAATTATAGTTACTGACAAATAAAACACAAGGGAAGCGGATAACATATTTATCGGATTTATAATAATAATAATATAACAGATATGTTAAACCCCTATGCATTACGGTCAGTATAAAAGTTAGTAAACGAGTATTTTTTTTAAATAATTTATTAAAATGTTCTTATTATTGTCAAACTATCAACAAACACTATGATTGTCTGTTGGTTAAGTAAGGTTAAAGAGAACTGGACTAGTTTAGATATTTTATATATAAACAAATTTATTTTTTTAATAATATCTAAGAATATCTATTATATCAAATACTTAATATTGTTTAGTCTTTTCTTTGCTTGTAATGACTGCTGGTTCATGAGAACATATTATTACCGGGATCGTGGTATTGAAATTATCGTACCTTCGCAGACCCTCTATTATAATTTGAACGCTCGCTACAATTCTTACTACAAACGACGTGATTAAATAAAACAGTACTTTAATAGGAAATACAATTTGCGATATATTATTACATATGAAACATTTAACGAAAACATGAAAAATAATAGATATTGGTAAAGAAATCACTTGGTTAATTTGGTAACATATCTTATATATTTCAACAAAATATTTTAACATGAATAAGTACACACTATATAATATAGTGCTAGAATATAAGCAGAATATACCGGTAACCAGTGGTAGGGGGCAGTGGTTAATAGTGTTGTTCAAGGCGTACACAACATTATAACGTAAATATTTTAGTTGAACACATTAACACACCCGATCAACATAATTTACGTTGTGCATACAATACAATAAATTTAATTCACCAATTTCCCGAGAAAAAAAACCAATAATAATTATAATAATAATAATATTAATAATAATAAACAAAAATAAACAGTACACTACACTTAAAGTTTACAAGTTTTATTAATGATATCAATCACATGGTTACAAATACAACTATGAACTAGTATGAATTTATATATTTTGAGAATACTAATACCCCGCCCCCCGGTCATCTAAAATAAAGAGAAAAAATTGCAAGCTCAAAATTACGCAACAAAGTCTAATCCCTAATTTATAATTATTTTTATGTTTGGAAAAACACTCTCAACGATTTGGGGGCCAATAGCATACGCATAAACACATTGAATTATATACCTATACACAAAAACCCTTTAATCGTTTACATAATTATTTGTTTATAGATTAAAAAAAACCGCACTTTACTTCCTACGAGCCTAGAGACACACACATTTCTAGTCGCATGGGCACGAGAGACACTCTCAATATTCATTATCAGTCTCATAAAAACATCATTATCCATCAATAGGCTCTGCGATTTTAAGGATCACATTAAAAATAAAATAACGCTTTACTTAAAATTAACTTTTTCATAAATATTAATCGTTTTTTTTTTTTATTTTAACTTTATTATTAGTTTTATTCTTTAAATATTTAACTAATTGAACATCGTGGCACTTTTTAATCACAAATCTGTGTTTCGATATGAATTCGACATAACAAATAGGTAAAATGATGAATAAATATAGGTAATGAAAAGTTAACACAAAAGGATAAAACTTAAAATATGAAACACAATAAAACCCCCTTCTTATTTTTTTTTTAAAGAAAATTGTTAATTTTACATATTTAATTTAATTTATTATTATTATTATTATTTTTTTTTTTTTTGATTATGAAAAATGTAATAATTTTTAAATATGTATTCTTTTTATGTGTCGTTTTCAAAAATACAATAAAATGCACATGACACACACATGGTCAATTTGAATTGAATTAAAAAGTTTAAATGAGAATTTTTAAATTCTACTGAGGTAATCACCCATAAGGAACTTTGTAAATAAACTAAAGAATAATCAATAACATCAAATTATGTATCTATATAATACATATATATATATATATATACATATAAATATAATATATATATATTATATAAAAATAAAAACTAAAGAAAACAAATGGACAAAATGAGTATTGCTTAAAAAGGACTACAATGTTTAGGAATGCACTCAAAAATGGCTAAGAGTATGCGAATGATTACGGGTCAGACTAATTCAGTAGGAAATATAATACCCGAATATACAATCAAAATCAAAACGAATGTTTAAGTTAAAATCACATATGGGGCCGACATTTCAATATGTAAAGGTGTATAATGCATTCAATTCTGAGAAAAATAGTTTTTCTAACTCATATAAATGATTAGATGATTGGGATTAGGGACAAGTAGGGATTTAATAAGTTGTCGCAATTCATTTTAAGTTTATAGTATTTGTTACACATAGGCCATACACACATATCGCTTAATAAAAGTGATTATTGCTTAATAGTTTAGACAAACAAAAAAATGCCAGGAGTGTTAATTATTCTTAGATTATTTTTTTATGTGAATTGTTTTTTTTTTTTTTTTTTATTTTTTTTTATTAATATCACAAAATTAAGTGAGCAGTGAAATATTAATATACATATATTTATATGTATATACATACAATATATATATATTAGTATAATGCATTAATAATTATTTGACTATGACTTTTCATGGTAATACAAGATCACAATGCTCCCTGACAAAAGCACAAAATTATAATTATATCATTACTACATACCCCTGACACAACCCCGACTCTCATACAAACCCTTAACTTACATCTAATCTTAGAAAAAGATTCCATTATGTAAAATAACTTTTTTATAATAATTATCAATTATAAATAGTCTATAAAATAGAAGGACGATTTATATATAGTTAACACATGTGACAAATTATCTTAAAAATAATGTTATTTAGCTTAAAAAACTATTGACTAAAAATTAACCACACATTAATTTTTTTACATTTTTTTCTTTCAATTTTGGTTATTTAGTTTAAGTTTTAATTTTTAGCAAAAAAAAAATATATATATATATAATCATAATATAATAATAATAATAATAATAATAATAATAATAATGATAATAATAATAAAAATAATAATAATAACAAAATAAACATGGATAGTTAATATTACTTTTTGGTTTTACTTGGCAAAGACAATTTATCTACGGATGTTTTTCGTGTGTTTAAAAATTATCTAAAACTTAATTCTAGTGCAGAGTGCAGCACACCACCCTTCCCCCACAAAAAAAAAAAAACAATTAATGATTCTTATTTATTTAAATTAAATTTAAATTTATAACTATGGAAGACATATCTACTTGCCTTCTGAACACAATCAATCTTAAATTTAATAATAATTGGGAGAGTATCACTGTCCGTTTTCATGTATTATTTTTATTTTTTTTTTTAGTTTTTTAGTTTTTATTTTTTGGAACATTAATTTATAATAATTTATATGCATATATTATTGATGTGCCAAAAAAATAAGAATACAGAAAAGTGTAAGATAATAGAACACTAAAAAGGAGATCAAATAAATGGTGTAACAACTTTTAGAAATTTTTTTTAAAGACAAAAAAATTAAGTAAAAATAATTTATTTGTAGTTTAATGGCACGTTTGAAAAAATAATATATATATATGGAAGTACAGAACAAAAAATTTTTAACTGGTGATGAAATTTGTCAGTCGGAAAGAAAATTAATTTATATTGTATTTAAATAATAATAATAATAATAATAATAATAATAATAATAATAATAATAAAAATAATAATAAAAAAAATTTATATTCATAGATCACAGTATAAGGATAAGCATCTTTTAACAATTTTATTTATCACATGAAGCGTATTGGTTTTAGATCGTCTTAAAATTATCAACATACGTGTTTTAAAAATGGTACTTTTGGGAAGTCACTTCTCCAAAAAGACATTTACCCCACAATACTTTATAATACTTAAAAAAAAACTATTTAATAAAATAAACCAACAGATATTGAGATCTACGGCTAAACTAATTTTATTGGTGATTTTCCAAAGGGGATGGGGAGGGAAATTTTAAAGAACTAATTGACATTTTTTTTTTGTTCTGCAACATAAAATGTTTTAAATCAATTATTTTTAAAAAATATTGCTAAATGAACGTTTTAACAAATTTTATATTGTATTGCAACAAAATTGATTGTATTTAGAGATCATGTTATTGTGCATGAAAAAAACATTATTTATTGGAATATTGTATGTATAACATAAATATATATATTTTTTACAATTTTATTTTCCAATAAATTATATTTCAAGTCTTCATAATTTGAATTTAGAATAAACTGACTTAAACACATTGCTAAAACAAAATCAAAATTACAAATGATCACCGAAAATGTATCTCAACATTTAGTATGCGTATGTGTATGTGTATGTGTATGTGTGTATATGAATATTTTATTTAAAATAATCAGTCTTAATTTATATTTAAGCAGTCACAAAAAAAGAAAAAAAGAAAGCTATTTCCCCCAAATTTGATTTAGAATATTTAATTTATACTGAATATTGTGTCTATCAATTTTTTTATTTTTCATTTTTACTCATTCATTTACTCATTATTAATAAATTTGAAATAAAGATATGCCCAACAATTCATTAAATGCTAAAAAGGTAAAATTGTATAATTTTCTAACATTAAATAATCTAAGAAATTAAAATCTAAAAAAAAAAAAATATTAGGCAACAATTTTTTATGGTTGGTCATCGCTTAAGTCTTTAACACGAAATACTGTTTTTGTACTAGTAACAATCTATTCAAATACATGAAGGCCCATATACAAACACATGCGCATATACATTATTATCAATTTTTTTTTTTATATTTATAGGGAAGATATTTTTGTACTTAACCATCTAATTTAAAACACAACAATAATAACAACATGGACAATAATCTTTTTGCTTTTTTTTTCTTTTCATCTTTTACTTTAAATATATATATATATTTATATATATATAATATACATAATATTTTTAGACCTATAAGTTTAACACTATCCTAAAACAATTTATAATCATAAATTTTAATTCATTTTTTAATAATAAAAAAAAAAAACATAGGAAGAAATTTATATATAATATTGTAGCTGGTGAACATGATAAAATTAATCACTAAAAACCTCATTCATAAATTAAAAACACCCCGTAACCGTCTTAATGTCTAAAGTCACAAAACTACTAAAATATTAAAATTAATTTTTAATCCTTATTTACTTTGGTAGTATACAATTAAAAATAAAAAGAAGAACTCACATTATAAATTAATAAAATAAAAACATTCAAGTCTTAAAAAATTATAGGTGTGCTGCCAAAACGATTACCCAGAGTCGAATGGCAAGCAGAATAAAATTATATAATATTATCTAAAATATAAACTTGGCTCGATTTGTTTTAAGCTTAATAAATAAGTCGATTAAGTGTTCATGGTGTTCTAAGACCTTATTATAAAAATGACGTTATATTTGGACTTAGTTAAAAGTCAGGACTGTAAGTATAAATATATATATATGTGTGTCTATATATATATATATATACAAGAATTTATCTTTACATTGTTTCACTACCTAAAAGATCGCCAGGCATAAAAGAATTTAAAGATGATGGAGTGGTGCGGTGTGGATCAATTTGATCAGCTCCAGCCCCCCAAAGAGAGGAAGTATTACCAGGAGGTCCAGAGTTGTTGCCACCCCACAGTTGATTATTGGCCCAAGTATCTGAACCCTGTTGGCCCTGAGAGTTGCCGATATTTCCATTCCGGCCATTATTCCAGTTGGGTTGTTGTTGTTGCTGCTGCTGCTGTTGTTGTTGAGCAGAATTGTTGCCACTTGTATTGCCACCACCACCACTCAGATGTGTAAGTAGCATTTGTACTTCAGCATCTGTAGGTGATTCAGCAAATATTGTTGTATTGCCAAGTACACAATTGTTCAACGCTCCTTGAGCCTAATAAAAAAATCAGGCCCCCAAAAATGTTTGTATAGATATTTTGCTAGTAAAATTGAGATATCAATAATATATAAATTAAAGTTCTTTAATTTCTATTTACAATGAGTAGGTAATTACTAATTACTAATTTTATTTACACACTAAAAAAATTTTTTATCCAGAATATAATAACATAAAAATGTTAAAATATTTTTCACTTACTTAACTTATACTTATTAGTTTAAACCATGAAACAATTGTTGTACTTTATTAATAATATATATTATTCTATTTTATTTTATATAAAATTGTTTAAAACTAATTTTAATCATTCTCTGAGCACAATAAATGTACATATTTATAATAAATTTCAATTATTTAAAAATGTTAATCGAAAGAAAATCCAATCAACTTTAGGTCATACATCATAATACCATGAACAATTTATAGATAATTATCAATAATAATAAAAACAAATTACTTTCTTAGTCAAAAACTATTTTCTCTTACATAGTATTTGTTATGGAAGGAATTATTATTCTAAATTATTCTATTTTTATGACTCATTATATTATATTGTAGCTAAATCTTTATCTATTAATAATTAATACCATGGCACATTCTTTTTAAAAATCTTAAAATAAAATTATACTAGTACAATATAAGTAACTAGGACACATGCATATTAATAATTCTTTTAAAAAATGACTGTTAAGATACATTTTAGTTTCTGAGTAAAAATAAAATTTTTTTTAACTAAATGCTTTGCACAAATATTTTTAAAATAATTGGCAAATATTGTAGCATTGTTAATGTCGCAAGAAAATTAAAAACAATAAATTTGTTCAAGTATTCATTAAATATGAGTCATAAACAAAAAATTAATACATATAATAAGTATAAAAAGCGAATATTTTATTTGTTATATTATGTAATAATATATAGAATTAAAATTTCTACCCAGAGTCATCAATTAAGAGATGAATTTTATTTGCAAATTATTAATTATACCTAAATCTAAATTTTGGTGAACTAATTAACTTAAACATATATATTATATACTCATATTCATATAATCAATAATATAAAAAATCACTTACCTTGCTAGCCTCTTCTCTGGTTGAATATTTGGCCAATGCTATTCCATGATTTAGGTACATATGGAAATTCAATAATGGTCCATGTTGAATGCAAAGAGTTTTTAATGTTGATCCATCAATCTATTAAATAAATAAAAACATTAAAAATAATAATGGGAAATGTATTTATTCATCTACAACAGGGGTCAACATTTTAACAAGTACATTTTTCCTAAAAATTATGGGATAACAGCATTGAACTTCTAGGTAGTACTCTTAAATGCTTATTGACCAAGTTGCAAGATTTCATATTTCATAGTTACTAAATAGTACTACGCCGTTAAAAACAAAGAAAATAGCAAGCGATATTTAAAAATTATCGATATTTTTTAAAGACAACTTCTGTACAAAATAAATGATTTTAAAAATAAAATTTATTATCATACCCTTAAATTTTACATGAAACTTGTACTATAATAAGACTCTAACTTTAACTATTCTTATAAAACAAAGATTAATTATTAATTATTGTTTTATTGTAATTACTTGTTGTGTCAAGTTCCTTAGCAATAGCCATGTACTAGCTACATTATTAGATGATGATTGCCACGATGAAGTATTATTAGAAGGCCATCGAGGCCAACCATTATTAGGTGCATTCCCTGCTTTGGTAGAACCTCCAGTCAATCCAGGTGGTGGTCCACGAGACTTACCACTAGATCCTAAAACACCTCCCCATAGATCATTTCCAGGATTATTATCAGCCCAATTGTTTTTTGGTCCATTAACTTTTCCTAGAGGACTATAAAAAAAAAATTAGTTTTAATTCATTTAAGTATAAATATAAATGTTTGCTTACCTAGTAAATGATGATTGAGTAGATGAAGGAGGCGGATTAAAACTCCACGTTGAAGATGAAAGAGACAAAGGTGTTAATGGCATATCAACTGTTGATTGAGAATTAGTTGGTGAAGTCTTTCCACCACTGTTGAACAAGTCTGAATTGTTTGAGTCTTTGATTGTGGCTGCTAATGATAGTGGACTACGCACTACTGAGCCAGGTGTGATAGTAGGATCATCTTCAATATTTTTCATTTGATTACCCTAATCAAATAAAACATACGAGTTGCATTTAGTTAATAAAATTTAAAAAACTAACAAACAAACACTTGCAAATTAGACAATTTTTTTTACACACACAGAAGCTTCCCATTTTTTTTTTTTTTTTTTGTGATTTTAAATAGTGATTACTAATAAAAATAAAATTTAATTTAAAATTACATTACATATTTATGATGCTATGTAATATCAAAACTAGCAGGATTTAACATGTTAAGACAAAAAAAAAATTAATTTAGATTTTGTAATTATTTTTTTTTTGTTTACTTAAGTTTAAAAACTTATACAGAACCTTGAATTATAGGTATAAAACTAAAAAATTTATGAATTTTTAACTAAAAACTTATTTGCATATTCCCCAATTGTTATGAATTTTGTTAATATTCTAACTTTAATGGCTTATAAAAAAATGTTATGACTATTGATTTTTGATATTTTATGATTGAGAAGAGGACCCTTTATATTAAATTTTCAAGTATTTCAACCCATCAAATATTTTGTAATCTACATTTATAGAAAAAAAAAGAAAATAGCAGTTGAAATATTTTGAAAATTTGATCATTAATGTAAAATGTTAATTTGAACACATGGTGAACATAGTATCTTGAACAAGTCAATAAATGCCCTATGTTAATCACAGCTAAAATGGAGATACTAAATCCAGTTGTGGTGTCATTCATATAAATAAACCTAATAAATTCTACAAAAAGCAGTAACACTTTGACAGTAAATTCATTTCAATAAAAAATGTAAAATATAATAATAATCACCTTCCACGGTTTTCCTGGTTCAAATTCTGGTACAAGATCAGTAGCAAATGCAGATGAGGCAGAATTAGACTGAGAATTTGTTCCATTGTTTGGCCAAATATCTTTATTGTCTTCAGCATTGTCTGGCCATCCACTATCAGAACGAGCACCAACATTAGTCCAAGTACTAAAATTATTTGGTAAATGAAACAAAAAAGAATGACTAAATACTTATTTATTTTATTATTTAACATAAAGGTACAAATCTAAATTTATTATGAATGCATAGAATTCTTAACAGTTTTTATACAATAAAATTCAAAACAATACATACATTTAATATGTTTGAAGTACAAACTTTAAAGATAATACGATAAAATTTTTTAGTTAAAATTAATAATGTTTACTATCACTTTTCACTAATTAAGGTTTTTCTGAAATCTTAAAAATGTTACTTCTAAAACATTTTTTGGAATTTTCGAAATTCAGTTGATTTATTTAAGCACATTTAAAATAACTTATTATAAATTTATCAGATAGCATATTTATACAAAATGTATAACATCTAATTTACCCATCTCCTTGGCTGAGTAATGTATTGAATGAAGGAGAAGTATTTCCAGGAGTAGATTTAGAATTGGCTCCAGGTGCTCTGCTAAAATCATTTCCCATTCCTAAATCATCTTTATCTAAATTCGGCAACTTCCACTGGTTTAACCTTGATTGTTGACTTGTTTGGAATCCTTGTCCACTCTAAAAAGTAAAATTAAACGAGACCAGTTAATAAAGATAAAAAATATTGGAAAAATAATAAAAAGTATTCTTACTATTTGAGAATCTTTATTCATTGCTAAATCGGAAAAACCAGATTGCAAGAGTGTTAAAGGATCATTTTTAAAGAAATCACCAACCTGTCCACCCATTAAACCAGATAAACCAGAAAAGTTGGACTGATTTTGATGGGCTTGTGCTTTCATATGCATGGCTTGATTGTTAGCAATTTGATTCTATAATTACATGATTTTAATTAATATCAGTAATTCAATGAGATATTAATCAAACATTACTTGTAGTGATGCTATTTGTTGCCGCGCTTTATTGATGGCAATTGCAGCCGTCACCATGGCAGGGCCAGATTTGGGATTATTAGCAACGGCTGCTTGTATTTGAACATTTTGTTGCAAAATTTTGATCTGTTGCAGTAACTGATTAAGCATAATTAATGTCTGTGGTGCCAATGGCTGATTTAGTATTTGGTGATTTAAATATCCAGCTTGCACAGCCATTTGAATTTGTTGCACTAGCATTCGTAATTGCTGTGCAGTAGGTTGATTTTGCATTTGCCTTGAACCACCACCCTAAATGTAAAATAGTAAAAATTAATTTGAATTTAAATTGTCAATTATATGGGGTTACAACATAATAACTAAATAAAAAATTATCTGTACCTGGGAATATTGTTGTTGCATTGTATTTTGTTGTGCAGGTGGCTGCTGTTGGGCTAATATTTTCTGAAGCATGGCTTGTTGTTGGTTAGAATTATTTCCAATCTTTAATTAAAAATTAATCAAGTGATGAATTAACATTAAAATATTCAAATTCTAATTGAACTTACAGATGGCACAGCAAACGGTAGTTGTTGTGAGTTGAATCGTTGTTGATTAATATTAGATCGATCAAATGGATTTTGATCATCTGGGTGTTGGCCACGACCACTATGTGTATTCCATGAATCTAAACCTCCTCCACCCGGACCTCTAGTAGACATTAAAAACTCTAATGCTTCTTCCATACTAATATTATAAGAACGTGTAACTGCTTCAACATCTTCTTTCTGAAATTTATTTTTATTTGTTAAAAATATAATTAAAAACAGATATTAATAAACTTAGTAGAAACACTACTTAGTTAGAAATAAATACCTTGACTCCCATTTCAGCAAGAATTCTGTATGATTTGCTTTGCCATATATAATCTTTATTTTGATTCTTTTGTCCCTAAAAAATAAAAAATATTAAAATGTATTTATGAACTAAAACTTATGAGTAGCATTAAAGCACATACAATATTCTTCTGTCCCCAAGAACTTTGATCCATATCATTGTTACCACAATCACCCCATGAATTTTTAGATTTAGGACCAGGTCCCCATTCAGAATTGGGCCAAGGACCACCTGCATTTCCACTTAACCCCATTTTATCTTCACCCCAAGGACCAGCAACATTCAAATCATGTTGACTTCCGCCACCAACATCACCCCATGTACCATTTCTAAAAATAATTAAAATTATACAAGTTATACAAGTTTTCAAGTTATATTATTTAAAAAAATTATATTTTAAGTTACCTTGGATTTCCAGGCCACAATTGTTGTTGATCAACCATTTTACTAGGTGGCATACCTGCCCTATTTGGTGGAACACCTGGAGGGCATTGGTTACCCATATTACCAGAACCATTATTATTTCTACCAGCAGCAGCAGCCACTGCAGCAGCCATATCAGCTTTACCCCAATGTTTACTCATATTGTGTTGAGTGCTCAATAAACCACCTAAAAATAAATTATTGTTAATAAACTTGATCATTTTGAAATAAAACAAAATTATGTTTAATAAATTCAAGATTCAAATATATATATATATATGTATAAGAAATATTCAAATTTGTATATTCTCCACTCGGTGTGTTATTAGCCACAAATATTTCCTATTTAAAATAATTCTTAGTTAATACATTTATGTGATTTAAATTATAAAAAAAAAAACAAAAAATAGTTTTCATTAAACTTATACAATTTACTATTTGTATGAAAATATAAATATGAAATTACAAAGAAAGACAAGATAGAAAAGATAGGAATATTTCAATCAGAATAGTTAATAAATAATATGTGCTTTATAGTTTATACAAATAAATCTTCAAACCTTGTTTTTTTTTTGGCACATGTAAACATATAACTACGTAACTATTCTCAATACTACAAAATTAGGGGAACTAACCTTAAAATTAAAAACAAATAAAATAGACTATAATATATCAAACTAAACACTAATAGGTTTGGTTGTCTTACCGCCAGGCACATTGGGCCTAGTTTGAGTATTTCCCCATAAAGATGTGCCATCATCATAATTTAATAAATTGCGCCTGTGATCTGTGGGTGATGGTTCTTCCCATCCATTTCCTTTGTTGTTGTTATTCATAGGATTTAAATCTTTGGGTGGTGGTGGACCTGACCACTGATTAATTACTGAAAACAGCATAAAGAACTTTTTGCTTCAATTCATAAAGAATCTATTTACAACCATGAGTATGACAATTATTTAAATTAGTTATCCACCAGTGACAATAGTAAAGCATTAAATAAAAATTTAAGCTAATTAAGCTTTTAAAAAATAATTATTAACTAGTTAATAGGTTGTTTTGTTCTATTTTATACATAAAAAATAATTATAATTATTCATACAAATAATAAATTAATTAAATAGTAATAAATAATAATTGAGAAATTACAATCTCATTTTAGAATTAATACTATTATCATAAATAAAAATAAATAAATAGTATTATTAACACATGAATTGAAATAATTTTTAAAACAAAATATTTTATTTTATGAAATAATTTAAATATATGAAATGTAATTTTAATATTATATTATATTAAAAAAAATAAATCAAGAAAAATATACTTAGATCTTGCACTTGACCAAGTTAACATCTTACAACATGCTTTTTTTAATCACACAAAATTTATTAACAAATATATTCAATTTAATTACTTGTATAATAAAACAGTCATTATACAATACCTAAAATATTCTCATAATAAAATTATTTAACTTAACCACCACCTTCATTAATTTGATAGACAAATAATACAAATTAATTTCTTTAAATCGAGCTATAAATGTATTAGTTTATAACAGAACAAGTTTGCTAGATAATTATATATAGATCAAAATGTGAATTTTAATAATTTATATACAATCTAAAACCCTCTTAACTAAAATACATAGAAACCAGAATGTGTACCTAAGGTAAGGCTTGAAGATTTATAATTATTTTACAATCACTGTTGGTAAATCATGCATCAACATCAACAATATAATTAATAATAAATTATATACATATTTATAGATAAACATGTACAAAACTAATACATCTTAAGTTTACAACATATAGATTTAACTATAATTAATAGTTCATATGTATAATCTACTTTTATTTTATTATTTTTCTTTTTTAATATAAATTTTACTAGGAAGATGGAAGTTATTTTTAATACATTAAAATTTAAAACATTTTATATTTGATGATATTCAAGAAATAGTTATTACAAAATTTCTATAAAATAGATAGAATAATTGTTTTAATTAATGAATAGGATTATATTAATTTAATTTTAGCTGTAATTTGCATAATATGCTAATCTACCTTACTCAAATTATGATAAGATAATAAAATGATTTGGCTTTTATGTATGTATCAAAATCTAATGAAAAATTGTTAAAGTACTAGGCTAAGGCTCAAATATAGTTTTAAATCTAAATATCTTTAAAAAAATTATTCTTTAAATAAACAGATTGAGTTTAAAATATATTAAATATGTTTTTATTATTAACAAATTCATAATTAAAATTAAAAAACTAATAATTAAAAATGTAATGTTAATATTTTGATAGATAAAAAAAAGAAAGAGTAGAAGAAAAACATTAATAACTTAAGAAACTTATTTATTCTATTATTATTAAAATAGAAAAAATATAAGTGACACAAAGACCAAACTTTTTTATAAATTTGATTTTTGAAATAATTCAAATATATTTGGTAGTAATATATAAAAGTTATAACATAATACAAATTTAAAACTGAATTTTAAAATGAATTCCATACATGTTAACAGAACAACATAAAATTCAAATAATATTAATAATTAATATTTAATAATATTTGGGCATCAATTAATTCAAATTAGCAGCCTTTAGCATAATATAGATTAGTGGTATTTTTATTAAATTCATACAAACCCGTAATATAAGTCATAAATTGAAAATTTAAAGTAGTTGTGACCCGAAGAGATAAATTAGTTTTAATTACAAAGCATTAAAATTCAATCATTTTTTCTTTTTTAGATTTTTATTAATTAAAAATTTGAGTTACATGAAAAAGTAATACTTATTATTATACTTTTAAATTTAAACCCTTAGACTCCAGTTACTAATAAGTAATAGTTATTAAATAAAATATTTAAAACAATGATAAATTACCTGGCACAGGTCCTTGTCCAAGTTTTGCACCTGGTGTAGCTATAACTGAAGGTGGTGGTCCAACAGATGGAGGTTGAACATGATGTTGCATGTGATGTGGTGGAGGTCCACCCCACATAGGTTCCATACCAGCACCACCGCCAGACAAAGTACCATTTAAACGACCACTTATACCGCCACGAGCATCACTACCAATTCCTCTGCTGATAACAAATAAATAAAAATATATAATTAAATAGTATTTAAGTTTTAATTTTAAGTTATCTTAACTAAAATATTTGCAAACAAAATTACCTATGATCAACAATTCCATTCGGTAGAATATCTCGACGATGAGGACCCTGATCAATAGATCCTGGTGGCCGATTGAGATCATTCCATGCAGCATTGCCAGAATTCCAGGATTGACCTTCAGGTCCAATGTCTTTCTTAGGAGGCCCTCCCCACATTGGACCACCAGGTCCTTGTGGAGGAGGTTGTCCTTGACCCCACTGATTGTTCATAGTAGTAGTTGGATTTATGCCCCAGTTACCAGTATTGGCTTCTGCTCCACTTACACTACTTACATCATCATCTTCACCCCAAGTACCACCAATATTGGATGCTGGAGTATGTCCCCAAGGGGTTTTAGATGCATTTTGTACTGGAATCTATAAATAATAATAAAAATAATTAATAATTAATAGATTACTAATGTTAAGGTATTTGCTTTTAACTAAAATAACAATAAATTACTTGTATAGGAGGTTGTCCACCATTTCGTAAAGTTGCTTCCCACAAGTCTGTACCATTATTGACCTTGCTCCACCCAGGTCCACCAGTTAATCCTGTTAATGGTCCGTCTTTAGTATTAGGTTCTGGACTATGCGGAACATCCCACTGACTATCTTGATTAACATGTTGGCCACCCCATCCATCTTGAGCATATAAAGCTTCTCGCATTGTATTTATTTGTTCCAATTGTTGTTTAGTAGAAGAGTTAGTAGCTCCATTCCCACCATTTGTTGGAGGTGAGTTACTAGATTGAGGATTAGAAACTGCACCAGAAGTAGTGCTAGTTGTAGTAGTTGTTGTTGATGAATTACCAGTAACTTGAGGTACTGACGAGGCAGGTAGATTTTTTCCAGCTGCCTGAGCCCATGATGTAGTATTTTGTTGATTGGTAGCCTGTGATGTAGATATAGTACCATTGCCGCTGCTTGAAGATCCAGAGTTTGAACTTTGTCCTTTATTACCTATTAATTACATTATTAATATTACTTAAAATAATACTTAATAAAAATAATATCCCAAAATACCTATATTAGATGTTTGACTAGTATTATTTGAGCTGGTACTAGAGGACTGAGGGCTTTGTTGCCAAGGGCCATTAGAAACAGCATTTGGTGGAGATTGACCATCAACAAGTGGACTTGTATTCCAGTTTGAAGTACCAGTGACAGATGCGGGTACTGGTGTAGTGCCGGGATTTCCCCAACCAGCTGTAGCTGTACCGTTACCAGATGCCAGAGTTGTTTCACCACCTCCTAATAAACGACATACAGTGGAAATACCCCAATTTCGTTTGTACTGTGCGATCGGATCAACATAAAGTTTATTAAATGGAATGGTTTTGTACATTGCGCTTTGATCATCACTGTCATTATCACTTGTTGAACAATTAGACTTAACCCTAAAACTAATAGTAGTAGTAACATCTTTAATGTGAGCACCAGAGTAGCAAGCCAGCAAGGTTCGTTTTCCAGTTCCCCCCCTTGTAGAACTATCAACGTCACTGGCAGTTACCATCGTACCATACAAATCCTATAACAAGCAATAAAATATATCATCAATTTATTTTTAGAGGTTTTTTATATTTATTGGCTTTGATAACAATAATAATAATACAATAAGTAGTTACTTTAAATCCAAATTATTTAAAATCAGTAATAAATTCATAATTAAAATAATATTAGTATTTAACCGTAAACTCAATAATTTACCTGTGTTTGCTGATGGGACGGAGGATCTCTAGTAAATCTAAATGTTGAGCTGGATATCACAGACCAATTTAGGGGGATGGTGGGCAAATGCAATACAAACGATGGTGATGATTGTCGGGAATGGCAGAGGGAGCCAGCTCCTCCTCCAACTACCACCCCGGTAATCTTATTTCTTGCTATTTCAGCAAAGTGATCAGCCTTATCAATGACATTACACCATTCTAATAAATTTAAAAATAAATATAATTTATATTAACAATTTTTTTTTAAGAAATAATACTTAAAGTTGGGATTTGTTAAATTATTTTCTTTACCTGTACTTAAAGACAAGGCATTATCACAACTTAAGTTGGATGGTAAGGTAACTTTTGTGGCACACACAATATCATCCTAAAATAAAAGAAATTTCAATAAATCTACTAAATACATATAATATAAAAAAATAATGGTTATTCCAAAAGTTTAAAAATAATAAGTACAAAATATATATATAACTTAATGATCAGGAGTATCAAAATGAATTTTATATTAATTTACTAAAGAAAAATACTTCATATGAAAAATGTTATTTAAATATATAAATATAAAAGAAATCATAGAAGAACCAAACTATAATATAATAATATATTAAATAATAAATATAAATGATTATCCAAATAAGTAATATATAATATATTACATATAAATTAGCACATAGAATATCTGTATAAAAAAAAAAAAGAATAATAACATATACATATGTAAAAATCCACTTTTACCTAATATAAATAAAACGAACATTGATATAATTTATGAAAGTCAATTATCTTAATTTTATAGTACTACAAAAAATACTTGTTAAACAATTACCATCAAGCTCTTGTTTCCGTTTGTCTTTATTTCCTTCTGAAAAAAAAAAAATAATAATTTATTAGCTTGAAAATATTGTAACTAGTTAAAAACCACGGTTAATTGAAACTTTTTATTTATTTGATTAACAATGTTAAACATGTGTGTGTGTGTGTGTGTGTGTACATTGTCTTGTTATAGTTTATCAGGGCTTAAAATATGAAGTAATTATTATTTTTCTAACCCTATGTACAACACAGTCTACACATGGTTTAATTAATTATTATTTTTATTATTTTCAACCTAAGCATATAATATTATGTACTGATTACGAATCAAATTCTTTACTTTTGATGCATAATACAAATTTTTGGAAGAGATCGAGGTTCTATTGTACATACATTGATAAGGGCAAAATAGTAAAATATAAAATGATTTAAGTAAATTATCTAAAACATTTCCTCTACTATAAAAAATACATTTTATCTTTTTTTAGAAACTAATATTATTAAGGAAAATGTATAATTATTACCTTTTAAGCACTTTATATAATTTTATAAGTTACATTTATTATTAAGCAATATTTTTCTTTCAATATTCAAACAAATAAATTTAATGTTGTTTATTTTCGATTTTCGAAATTGATACTCGAAATAAAAGAGGTTCAAAGAGAAAAAATGTACAACTTCATGATTGTGTGGAGTATAAAATAATTATGGCATTGTTTATCACCATAGAAACGAATAAAATGAAGTTTAAAAGATCCCCTTGTCCGTTCAGAATCATTTTTTATCGAATGCAATAATATTGCATTCAAATACCTACAGAAAAATTACACTATCCTGTCCAAGCGAAGGGACAATGGACAAACATCTACCTACCACCAAAATGCGCTGACCTACTTTTTATTATTATTTCTTTTTTATTAAATTAACACATTTTTATGCGTGTAAAATATAATGTACTAATGTATGATATCCTATATTAATATAAATATAAAAAATAAATAAAAAACTATTTTGAGTGCATCTTATACTATAATTTTTAGGATTTTTTTTGTTATACAGTTATAAAATTAAATGTTAGTATATTTTTCGTTTGAACATATTTGCTTTAATAAGTCTGTCAATGACTTTAGGAACGAGTAAAATTCTTAACAAGACATTTTTAAGTTAACTTTTATTAACAACACATTGCTTTTAAAACTAACATTCGAAACCGTGTTTTTGGCCGTTCATAAATTGTTCATCGATGAAAAGGTTATAATATATTAAATTAATCTATGTTAATAAGTTGCGACAATAGTTATTTTTATATTTTACTATTGTCTTGTTTTCTATCCAGATGCTATTCACAGTCATTACCGTCATACAACCATACATACATGCAAACCTATGAAATAAGATCCAATAAAAACTATACTTTGTCAAAAAAATTGATTATCATTATTTTTTTTGTCAACCTTTTGAAAATGGGACATTTTAGTGTTCTGAAGATTCCCTAGGAGACAATGGGACAGAGATACGAAAAATGGGACGTATGGTCACCTTATTAATAATAGATAATACCTTAATTAATCTTTATAGATTTATAGAAGTACCTAGTACCTATTTAGTCAGAAAAATATTTATAAACTTCAAAACAAAATATAAATGAATAGTTTTCCAAGATACAATAGTTTATAATATTTAATACTACCGCTCAATGCCGCGACTACCGTGATTCTCAATTCTGTTATCTCGATTACCAAGCCGATGCCACAATTACCGTTACCGACAGTTGTATTATTTTAAAATAATCCGTTGTATTTTAAAATAATTATGAATTATTAACTTTAATAACCTAGAGTTAGGTGAAGAGTTGGGAGTAAGAAATACTTGTAAAATTGATAATTATTTAATTAGATACCTATTTTAATAAATACATCATTAAACATGGTAAATCAAAAATATGTTTTTTTAATAAACATTACAAAACAATTTAACTAACCTCTTTTTGTACAGCGCTTGAATCATTTATATCAGATACACATATTATAACCATTAGGCTTATAACCGTTTATTCTTTGGCAAATTGATGCATATACCAAGTCTGAAACATAAAAAAAAAATTAACAAATACGCTCTTGGTTAACCTAACCACAAGTGTTTACAGTATAATACTAAACAGATTGATTTAATAAATAATATGAAAATAGGCATCTGTTTAAACACAGTAGTTGACAACAGTAAACGATACTGGAAAGAGAAATTTGTTAATTTTATCAGTTATGTTCTATTAATCACATATTCTTATATTTTATTTAACATTAGAATTGTTCAATGATTTACCAATTTAAGAAACCAATCAAATTTAAGAATCTAACAAAATTTAGAAAATACCTTCTTATATAAATATTTGATTTTTTTATTCAATTTTGTATTGAAATTAACTATCAATAAATCATTTTTAACTACTGCACGCACAATTAAATAATGATGTTAATAACAATGTATACTATACATTAAATCTTATAAATATAATAAATGATAACAAGTAAATGTTTAAGGTATTATCTTTTTAACTCTTTATCTAAATAAAAACTTATTTTATTGATCGGTACAACTAAAATATAAATGTTTTGTAAATAAATACCACAAAAAGTACATTTAGTGTGAGTTAAAAATTATGTTCAGAATTTATCATTTTTAAACATTTCTCATAGTTAATAACCAACTATAAATGGACTCAATAATACATAATATACGATATACATAGTTAATAAATATAATTCATTATACATTTCAAAACTTAAAACTATTTATAATATAGGTAATATTAAGAGGATTTCAAACCTACATGGATTGTCTTCTAGTTTCTAACACATAACATACCAATATTCAGATTCATCAGCTCCAGTTTTATATTATTTAATTAAATATTGGTGTAAATCAGCGTTTCCCAAAGTGAGCAATATCACTATCCAGGAGGGCGATGAAAGTTACAAGCTTAATTAATTTGTTATTGCTTACTTATGTACTAATAAATTTTTTTTATGATAGGGGGGAGGCTGTCATTTTTTATTTTTACAAGTGGGCAGTTAAGATAAAAATTTTGGAAATCACTGGTGTAAATTGACCTATTATCAAACTTGACAATAAAAGAATTATATGAGTTCATTGGCTGGCTTAAAACAATATTTTAATTTTTAAGCAAGTTAATTAAATTATTAAATTTAAAATCATTTAAAATTACAAATATTTTAAAAAGGAATGAATAGTAATGATTATGTTCTAACATTTAAGTTTGATAAAAGGTCAATTTACTCTAATAATTAAGGTAATAATATAAAAAACTGTAACTGCAGAACCTCCGACAGAACCTAAATACATATTAGTATGTTTACATAAATAAAATGGAGACAATACATATGAGGGTGGTATGATGTTGTCTTAAGAGTTCAGTTAGGGAGTTAAAAATTATGTTCATAATTTATCATTAAATATTTTTCTCATACCATTTTAATATAAGAAACAATAAAACAAATGATGTACCTAATTAAGTTTACTTTATGTATTCAGTGAGAGAGTTCAAAAATATGATCACAAATAATCATTTTAATATATTTCTCATCATTAATTAATAATTATACATGAATTCAGACAAATATAAATGCTTGTATTTTTTTAACTAATTTACATAATATCTAAACTTACATTATTAGTAATTTTACTATTATATCTATCAATATATAGTCAATAAATATAATTAATTGTAAGCAATTCAAAATTGATTATTTAAAATAATATTAAGGGATCAGTGAGAGAGTTCAAAATTATGTTCATAATTTATCATTAAATATATTTCTCATCATACAATTTTAATATAAGAAACAATAAAACAAAAAAAGGATGATAGTAAGATTACTTTATGTATTCAGTGAGAGAGTTCAAAAATATGATCACAAATAATCATTTCAATATATTTCTCATCATAAATTAGCAATATACATGGATTCAGACAAAAATAAATGTTTGCATTTTTTTTAACTAACTTACATATCTAAACTTACATTATTAGTAATTTTACTATTATATCTATCAATATATAGGTAGTCAATAAATATAATTAAGTATAAACAATTCAAAATTAACTGTTTAAAATAATACAAAGGGATCAGTGAGAGAGTTCAAAATTATGTTCATAATTTATCATTAAATATATATTTCTCATCACACATTATTATATACACCACTTTTAATAATTATAAGACACAATAAAACAAAAAAAGGATGATATTAAGATTACTTTGTATATTCAGTGAGAGAGTTCAAAAATATGATCACAAATAATCATTTTAATTTATTTCTCATCATAAATTAGCAATTATACATGGATTCATACAAATACAAATACTTGTATTTTTTAACTGATTTACATATCTAAATAAAAAAATATTAGTAATTTTACTATTATATCTATCAATATAATAGTCAATATATATAATTAATTGTAAACGATTCAAAACTGATTGTTTAAAATAATATTAAGGCTCAGTGAGAGAGTTCAAAATTATGTTCATAATTTATCATTAAATATATTTCTCATCATACAATTTTAATATAAGAAACAATAAAACAAAAAAAGGATATTAAGATCACTTTGTGTATTCAGTGAGAGAGTTCAAAAATATGATCACAAATAATCATTTTAATTTATTTCTCATCATTAATTAGCAATCATATACATATTCAAACAAATACAAACACTTGTAATTTTTAACCGATTTACATATCTAAACAAAAAATTATTAGTAATTATACTATTATATCTATCAATGTAATAGTCAATATATATAATTAATTGTAAACAATTCAAAATTGATTTTTTTAAATAATATTCAAGTTCAGTGAGAGAGTTCAAAATTATGTTCATAATTAATCATTAAATATATTTCTCATCATACAATTTTATTAGTATACCATTTTAACATAAGAAATAATAAAACGAAAAAAAAAGATATTAAATTTACGTTGTGTATTTAGTGAAAAAGTTCAAAAATATGATCATAATCAATCATTAAGAGGATGTCATACAAATATATTATGTTATCTTTAATTCTTTATCTTATACACATATGACATTGCAAGTTTTCGTTTTTCAGTTTCCACAGAATGCTGTTAGTTTTAATATTAGAGTAAATTAACCTACTATAAAAATTAAAGATAAGATTATTATCTAAGACTCCAGGTAGCCTTTTATTGATACTATTACTTGTTAGTAAGTTATGATAATTTTAAAATGTAGTTTCAAAAAGGTCATAACTTACTTCACAATAATAATATTAATAAAAGGCTAGGTGCTCTAATTAATAATCTTACCTTTGTATTTTATAATAGGTCAATTTACTCCAATATTAAAACTAATAGCTAACTATTGAAACTAATGAATGATAATATGCTGCCATATGTGTGTAAGACAGAGACAACACATAACGGTTGTGGCCTCTTAAATATTGTTCACGTATTTACACTAAAAAATAGTTAAGTTATTGTTTTTGTTAATTAATTTTACATCTAACTTAAAAAAACCAAATTTAAAGTTTAGGTACTCCTTATTAATATTAACATGTTGACTGCCATATTATGACTACCAGCAGTCATCTGTAATTCTCAAAGTTTATACATTTGTGACAGCTGGCACCTATAGATTATCATTACTACACATAAATGAATTTTATTTTATACAATTAACTTTTCTACAAAGCTACAATAATGCACTAAAATAAAGGCCATGGAGTACATGTAAGTGTAGTTGTAATCATTACAATTTTTCTGATTAAAATAAATTTTTTTTCAAATATATAATTTGGAAGACATTGAAAAATATACTTGGTGTACAACAAATACCTATTGAATGACTGTTGACGGCCATATGAGAGTCAATATGTTAAAAGTTATTATGAGAATCATGCTCTTTAAAAAAAAAATTAAAGGACTTAGTAAAGTTATAATTTAATAAGAACTATTAATTGATATATTGATTTAATCTTACAACACAAATATCTATTACAACTATAATTTAAATAGAACTATAATTATAGGTTATATATAATAATAGAAAAGATATTATAAGTATAAAATATTAACATCTCAGTAAAAAAAAATCAACAGTTTTATGAAACCTTAATTTTATTGAAGTACAAAAAAATACAAAGCACAAAAATCTAAATTGAAAAGTTACCGCGCCGGTGAGAGAAAATTAAAAAACAATTTATGTTTAATATTTATAATGATTATCACAAGTCCCATATATTATACAATTTTAATAACCAGGCGATTGAGTACCTTAGAATTGGGATTTAAAGTACTTGTTGATTAAAAATGAGAAAATAAAAACAAGTAATAGTGTAATTAAATCTGAAATCTGAATGCCGTATTGGCGCTCAACATTATCAAAACTATCAAAACTAAGCGCAGTGGTACCAACACTATGACTCTTAACGGGAAATTCGCAATAGTACATGACATCACTGCAAAATGTCATTTGCTTGTAAAAAAATAAAAATCGATCCGTGGGGTCGATATTTTCACAATATTTTATAAAACGTTTTGGGATGAAAAACCTATACTTTCAATTGTTAATGCCTAATAGCTACATAATCTGCGAAGTGCGAGTTCTAATTATATTATGAATAAACGTAAGACGGTTTTTTTTTTTGAATCTCATAAGTAATCTTTTAAATCAAAATTTAGAAAGGAAAAATACAGTTGTCAACGAGTAACGTTTTTATTGTTACTTTTTTTACACCGTAATTTGAAATTGATATGCAACCTTCGTAGTATACTACTAAATTAAGCAAAATGAAAATAGTATGTAATAGACTACGTGACGATATGGTTGAAAAAAAAATTAAAATACTGTTGTTACCAAACAAGAGAGAAAAATAATAATAATTTACCTTCAGACTGGTATATCCAATATTCCACAGAGCTTAAGATATTTGTCAAACTTACACTAATAACACAGATGCGTTTGTATTAGAGATTTATTCACTTAACACTAACATATTTGTAACAACGAGTGTATTATCATCTAATAATTATCATTATTAGGTACTTAATAGTTAATATTTATATATTATTTAAAACGATTTATGCGCAATTCTTGTTGATTTTCGTTGAACAAAAACGATAACAATATTAAAATGACTTTATTATATATTCGTGGGGTGGAGAAGTGTTCGCGTTTTGGTGCGAGATGTACGTAAACACGACGGGCGAACGAAAACGCGAACGGCGCCGAAAACTACGAGAGCACGACCGTGCGGTGCGCGAGAGGGCATCGTTCTACTGTCGGCCAATCGCCGCCGATCCGGTTCACCTATTCCGTTCGGCCAATCTTCACTCCCTCGACCGCCACCGCGCCACCAAACCCCCCCACCAGCAACGCACCGCACAACCGACGTTACCACTACCACTATCCACCGCCGCAACCACCTCCTTTTTAGACACCGCCGTCACAACTACCGTCGCCCGTTCGCCGCCGCGCGCGACAATAAAAATTGATCTGGGACGCGTACTAAGCGCGCCGCGCGCGGTAAAACGCGCCACACTCGCTCTGTATAATTTACAATAATATTGTACGGCAGACGGCGGCGGTCGTGGCTCGATAACTAAGGGTGGTGAGTGGGTGGGTGGGTGTATGCGAGTGTACGAGTCTGGGTCTCGCTAAGTTTGTGTGAAACTTCAAACTTGTAACATATTATTATTATTATTATTTTACGACTGCCGTGTGCTCGTGAACAACACTACACAGTCGTTGAAACTCGAAATCAAAACGAACGAGTGTGCATTAAACATCCCGAAAGTACGAGATTAGTACGATATCATGTCTGTTTTTGTTGTCATTACAATATTGTTATTGTTATTGTTTTTGTTGTTGTTGTTATGAAACGGGGTCCGTTACTCGCAATCCCGTGTCGGTGCGCACAATTAGAAAGTACCTACACAGCACACTAAATACGCGCAGTTTTGTTTTATGTACGTTTATTAAATACGTACAACAATAATATATATTAGTGTATAATAAGAGTACGATGGCGGAATGTGAGACCTAGGCCGACGACATGGCGGTCACACTGTAGCCAACAGCCGACGAATACAATAATTATGGTGTGAATGCGTGGTGTTTCGATTCGTGTTTCTTTTCTAGTTCCCTTTCGCTACGCTTTACACGCGCAAACAACGGGACTTTCCCCTCCGACGAAGCCGCGGATGCCGCTGCGTCCGTTACAGTTAGATAGATTTATTATGCACAGATTTATGTTGTTTTTTTTTTATTTTGCTACCGAGACATCCGAAAAAGATAATAACCGATGGAAATCGCATCAGTCAATACGCTTCCCTTCCCACCAAAAAAAAAAAAAAAAAACCACGACCGTCACGTGCGTTAAGCAGACTATTAGTACTACCATTATTACTATAGTTTTGTTGTGCGAAAAGGCGGAAAACAACAATCCAAAGATGTGAAAAAAAAAATAGTAACGCAGAAAATCGTTCGCCAGCGACGACACGGCGGCGGGGTCGTTGACATTTGACCGCTGCGTTCAACGTGAAAGTCGTCGATGGAGCCGGTAAACGTAGAATAATATTATCGTTGCTTATTTTTTTGGGGCAAATCGGACAACCCTCCTCAACTCCCACCACTACAAGGTCAACCCCCTTTCATCCCCTCGACCCACTGATAAACTTTTTCAACACATTTTTAGTTTGTACGGATCTCAAATAAACAAACGTATTTTATACCTACGTACGTAATGTATTACAATGAAAATATCGTAGTGAGATTATTGATTTTATAAAAATCGGAACTGGTAAGTGGTAGTTGGTACCAACACCACGCGGACGGCGAGTACACACGATAATAATAATAATAATAATAATACAATAATATAAAAATAAACACGCGCAAAGACATGGTCGAGAGCCAGCAGCAGCTGCTGGGTAAGTCTACAGAAGGGGTCACGATGGGAGGGGAGCGGCGACCGATGTGTTTTCGTGTGCGGCCAATGGATCGTGAAAAAACGATGAAAAAATAAACTCCGCGCCGCCGCCGTTGCGTGGTATGTCGACGGCGGTTGGTCACACTGCGATACGACCGAACGTATCTCGTAAAACACGGTGCAGCGGCAGCAGCTTCCGACCGCGGCACTAGCGGCGCGGGACCGGGGACACGCTCAAAACGACAAAATACGCTTCGGGCACTACCAAGGTTGTTCCTAATTTCTATGCTTGTAACCGTCGTCGTTCTCAGGGTCTGATCTGGCCTGTATGGATAGTCGACGTTAACTGCGTAATTTTCGTCAATAGGATATTTTATTTTATTTTTTTTTTTAAATATTTTTTTCTTCTACTCCTTCCACACGGCCGCGGCTATTATGTCCTATTATAATAATTCCCTTCTCTCGCCGTGATAATAATATTATGGTCTCTGCGACTGTGTATACGTTTTGCAATATAATAATCATAATATCGTTATTGTTATAATTACACAATACCCTTCGTTGTCACCTGATACGCGATAAGTATGCATTACTGTGCGTACACCATACGATTGATGAACATCAACAGTGACCGGCAAAATGTAAACAACGGCGGCGGCGGCGGCGAATCGGACGATCCGCGATTTTGAAAGTACAGGCCACGACCGACATGCGCAGAAAAATCGACAACAAAATCAAAGCGCCTACGCGAGACGTACAACCTTGACTGAGAGAACTTTTTTTTTCTTTTTTTTCAAAAACAAGTTATTGCCAATTGAACACTTATAATGATCGTCGTATAACAGGAATTAAAAATCTAGCTTTATTCAAATATTATTAAATAAAATAAATAAATAATAATATATTATATTAATTATATTTATCAATAACGTAGTTGTCTGTCTGTTGGAAAAATATTTATATTTTTAGGGTTTGTGTTGCTCGTAGACTTTCGTAAAAATGTAATGATTACCATTACATTTGAATCATTTAAAATGATCAACTAAAAAATACATTTCTTATTGATTAAAATAATATATAGGTAATTTGATATTATAAAAGTTAAATTAAAGTAGTTAAATTCTGATATTTTAAAATAACACACAGCAGATAGAAACTTGACGAACGCAATTATTTACTTCTCTTTAAACTGTAACCATTTTCGTTACAAAAATCTATTTAACGGTTGATATAAAATAAATCCCACCAATAAAAATTATCATACAATATGTTAGATATGTATATTTCAACAACTATGTTTTTATCAACAGTATTACACAGAACAAATGAGAACATGTTGTGAAATAGTTAGCATGATGCTAATTATTGTTAAGCATAGTTTTATTGTTGTTTATTTGTAAATAAGAACAAACGCACATAGTTTTTTAAATACTTTGAAATTTTAAATATGTCTACTAAATGAATACAATGTTGTAATAATGTAATATACTATATGATTTCATCAAAAATTGCGTTTTCGTCTGAAAATACCTCGGAAAATACGTATAGAAATTTTTTCGGAGATATCGACATTTAATTCACAGATACTACAGCAAATCATTGATTATCATTGATTGATAACAAATTATAAATGTTTTTTCTAAAAATTACGAAAGAATGGATTTGAAGTGTACGACTACCAGCGTGGCAGCGTCTATACCAATATGTAATAATTTACATAAACACGCCAATAACGCGCAAATCACGATACTATTATTACTTAATATTTATCAACATTAGAAAGAAAATATGACGTATGATAAGGCACGTGAAGCAGCGCAAATCTATGATATACTCAATTTCGTATTTAGATTTTGAGAGTGCCACTAAACTACTAACTTCTACACGATTAATATCTTCATAAGCCGTAAAATACCACAAATAAATTACCTTTTTAAATCCATTATTAATACCAAAAATAAACAGTATAAAATATGGTAAATGTACTAAATAGTAAATACGCAATAAATTATATAAAAACAAACATTAATGGTTCATCAAAATGTATTGTTAGTAATAAGAATGTTTCATTATTATTCCATTTTACGATTTTTTTTCTACATATTTTTATTTAAATGTAAAAAAATAAGAAAGGAAGAAGTTAAGGTACAAATCAAAGTAGCAAAAACAGACATCAATAGGAAATGAATGTTTTGGTTGAGCGCGTATAATTATTTAGGAAGACCTAATAGTGATTTTCATTTACATGTTATCTATTATTTCTAAAATTGCTTTTCGAGGGCAAACTAGAATCGTTCAATTCGTAAAAGCTTTTTTATAATAATATATCTATAATTATTATGTGATTTAATGTTGATGTACTAAATAAATTAACACAATTTATTCCATCAAAAGATAATTTATTAAAATATTTTTAAATAAAACTATTTTGACACTAAACATTTAATCAGATTAAACATGTATTATATTACTTGTACAACGCAGTTTATAAAAATAAGTACTAAAATAATCAAAGTACAAACATTTTAAATTTACACCTAAATTATTTCTAAAAGACCAATTTTATTGATCTGAAATGAAATCCATTAAACAATAGTTTGTTATTATTGTTCCTATGTTTTATACATATTGCTAATATTATAAACATAAATATAATCAACGTGAAAAAAAAATCATAAAATAAAAGGGTAAATGTAAACTAATTCGATATAATATTCAAAATTGAAACTTTAATTGTTTTTATTTGATTTAAACAAGATTAATTTAAGTTGAATTAAATACAATAAATCATAGTCAACATGAAGCATCACTATGAATATAATTTTTATTAAATCAGTGGAACATTATTTGCCTTATCTTATAAAAACTATACCAACTAGATTTGAAAATTTGTATTTATTACATATGAATAAAACTTACATTTGTAGAACAAACAAGTGTTAACTATAAAATCTGCAGATCTTCATACATTACGAAACGAGTTACAAGATAATATATTCCACAAAAAACATAAATAGTATGAGTTAGAATGATTGCAGAATCTTTAAAATGAAAAACCAAAAAAATCTGATATTGTATAAACTATAAAGGAAAATATAGAGATAATTAAATTAATAATATTCAATATCAATAATATAGTTACTACTCTCACTATCACAGCAACTGAAAAAAATATAATTTTTTAATGACCTCAGAAATGACGGGACACGAAAAATCAGAGACAGTATAGCAACAATATTCATAGACTAATATCATCCATCTTGCATACATCTCGCTCCTAAGTCGGTATGACTCCGATAAAATAAACTATAAAGATAACGAACATTCGAAGGTTTAACTTCTGTTATCACTATCATAATTATGTTAAATGTTTAAAGAACTAATTATAATTATCAAGGTACATAATATTACAGCTACCTAAATAATATTAATAATAATATAACAAGTAATTTAAATACTTGATACGATAAACAACGCTACATATTATTATTTATTAATCGTGACTCGCAAGTGTGTCTACTATATACATATCGTATCGTTCGTTTTTTAATGTGAACAAATAAATCGATTTGTTTTTATCACGCAATACGAAGATTTTAGAAACCGAATAGTTCTATCTCTGTACCAATTATTATTATAATCCTAGAGGAGTATACGTTAAAAAACCCACAACAACGTTATTTAGATTATAGGTTAAACGAGATACGAACTCGTGTAACGAGCTCTATTTTCGAAGATATCAAAAACACAAAATCGAAAATTTAATATCTTAATTTTGTATAGTTAAAAATAATAATTAACGTTATTTGAAGATGATATTTTGGGCAACCTGGTTACTCGTTAAACGAACAACAATATGTGTGTGTGTGTGTGTATATATATATATATACTTAATGTATATGTATATTATATAATATAGTTCGCTTAAGTTGTAATCAGATTGCTCAAAACTGCATAGCCAAAACACGCTTAATAATAATAATAATGATAACGACTAAACGACGTAGTCTACGAGCCTACTATGGAAAATGTGCAGAGGGAAATATGTGTGAATAAACGCAAGACAATAGCAAGAACGCAATAAAACAATATTTTGACGCACGAAAATACAATTTTTATTCATGATTTTTCTCAGATATTATTATCGATGCTACCAAACAAGCAAAATGACATTATTAATTTATTGATCGGTTTTCGAAATCGAAACTAAAACAAAAATAATTTAGGTAATTATAATAATTATCATCATTACCGTGATTTATAGAACGATATATTTACGAAAAACCCGTTCGAGGTGGAAAACGATTTTTTTTCTACTCATGTGAAGGGTCAAAGGAAAATCGACATAATTTGACCTTTATATTATTATAGGTAGTGCGTATTTCTGATAACGATTGTCCCCACACAAACGCACACACGCACGAGCGCGCGACAATTTAATTCTAATTTCCAGCCGTAGATATATAGAGGGAAACGCAAACGCAAGCACGCACGCACACACCATATACGTAATTAACGGATGCGGCGATAATCTATAGGCGCAAATTAATTTATTGTCGGGGGGGTTCTAAACGGAAAAATATATCGTATTGTTATTTAAAACAATTACACTACGAAAATATTATTAATCGTTTTCGTTGTTGTCATTACCGTTCGGTTTCGGGGGGGAGACGTGGGCCGTGTACAACGAAATAGACGTAAACAATCTTTAATAACATAAAAAAAAAAGCGGAAAACGTAAAAAAACGTACCTTGTATGTGTGTGATGCAGACGACAAAATGTGTTATATGCAATCCGATTGTATGGTATCACAGGAATTGGTGTACACCGACGGCTACGAGTGCGGTCGTCGTTTCAATCGGCCGACACAATAATTCAACGCGAATACGTCAACACTCGCGAATCGCATCCGAACGAGACAGAGCAGACGCCATTTTTGTTTGTGATTATAGAAATGGGACAAGACAACGAAAGTATGCGGCGGTACCGCGCGCGCATCCGTCCGGTCGGTGCTGCTCCTGTTCGACGGCCGCTGCGAGTGCGCAGTATGATGCGCATGGAAAAAAAAATCAACGCCCGCGCTCTCGTCGTCGTTTCGTCCATGACGGCTCGAGCGCCACCGACGGAATTATAATAATATGTATTCATATTATACATAGGTCAATATAGATACCGTCGATACCGATATAACCGTCGTTATTCATTCCTCTACATGACAATATTACAATTTACTTTACGCCATATTTAAATAATATAACTGATATACTTATAAAATAATTATTATTATTAAACACGTTTTTTTTTTTTTTTTAATTAATAAAAATTTTATTGCGGTAATAACTAATAAATAATAATATTATACTTTCCACGGACTCAACTTCTGCAGACCTGCAGTCATGTATGTTTCTGGCTTTATTTTTTTATAATTTGTTAAGATTTTATAGTGTCCCGACTCCCGAGATGGTTTTACACCCTCACATTCTAAATGTGAATTTTATTTTAAATTATTAATAAAATTGTATACAAAAATATATTTTTAAACGTTAAACAATCATATATTTAAAAATACGTGCGTATTAGGTATAGCCGTGACGTATAGGTAAGTATTATTTAGTATTTACTACACGTCTTTACTATTTTGATTCCCAAGTTATGACTTATAAACATAGATTTTAAATTAGTGGTTTATATTTATTATAACAATAGGCACCTAGTCTATAATTGATAAAATAAAAGTATAGAATAAATGTAATAATACTAATATATTTTATTTTTATCTGTATGACTTGCACGAGACTTGCGAGCACAGACTAAACTTTATCTTATAGACTGTACTCACTATTATGTTATCTTTCTAGTAACGTTATTGAAAATAAAATAAAAATAGTAAAATAATAACAAATCTATATCCTAAAAAATAAAAAAATAATTTGTTAGGTTAAAAAATCACGATCATATACGTGCATATACCTCTATAACTCCAGTAGCCAGGGTCGGGCTGGCCCGGACCGCAGGACCGCAATCGCGGACTGGGCCCCTGGCTAGTTGGGCCCACAGACTTAATTTTCATATTTTAAAATTAAATATAATGCCTTTGTTTTAGTAACTGTATTCAAATATTTTTTAAGGTTTCTTATTGATTTTATATTCATAAAGTAAATTAATATTAGGTCTCGATAAGGTTAAGTAAGGTGTTTTTATTATGAATATATATATAATGATATTAAAAATAATATAATTTAATACATTGTTTACCAATTTGAGTCTAGGATTCGTTCGCAACAGATGATCGGCCAAATATTTCATTAACTGCAGATAGGTATAAAATTAAAACTTTTAATTATACACCTATCTACTTGATATTTGTGCAAATAGCTTAGATTAACGACTTATAAGTAATTCAAAATTACTTAGTGATTGCATTTGTTTTGTACCAAAAAAATGTAGTTCTTTATAAAAAGTGAAGTACCTGCAAACGCATTACGAGAATTTTCACTTCTAACAACTATTGATAGACTAGGTAGCATATGAAATACAACAATTCGCTTTACAGTTTAATTCTATTACTAAAACATGAAAATTACATAAGCTTTTATTGATATTAGATTTATTGAGCATTTGTCATTTTCTAGATAATATTCTTACCTTTAAATTTGATCATAGGTAAATTTACTCTAATATTAAAGCTAACGTTTTACAAATTATGTTTTGCTGAATGCAAATTTGTTATGATATAGGCATGTTAATAAGACAGAGACAACACATGTGGGTTTGGCGTCCTCTTATAAATACAAAAATTATTAAGTTAAAATCAGAGCTAACAATTTTTAGTATAATCTAAGGGCCCCTTAATCAGATTGCAGACTGGGCCTTTTGACGCCAGTCCGACTCTGCCAGTAGCTACTTTAAATTACTTAATTACTAACTTATCTATTACCTTAATCATTTTGTATGTAAACTAATTTAACTAATAAATAAAAATAAACAAACAAAAAGAAATATTATACCTACTTTTATTTTACACAAACTTGTACTTGCCTGTAAAACACTACAATATACCTACGCAGGTCGTGTGCAATTAAATAGGTATACAATATATAATAATTATATTACATCATATTAATACACTGGCATATTGCAGTAAACAGTAAAGGTACATATTACTGTATAATGGATTTTTGCAAAATATTTACATAGTTATTATTTAAAAAAAAAATGAAAGTTGCACAATCATTTTACGTGTGACTAAGTATTATTAAAAATTAAAATAATAAATGTATGATAACTTTTTTTTAACTATAACAACAAGTTAATATTTTTTTCTTCATATATTGTTTATTATAGTTTATAACTATTGACATACAAGTTATAACTTAACTTAGTCAACTGTTGTTTGTTTATAATCTTATATAAGAAATTTAAAGCGTGCATTGTGCGGTAGTAAATATCTACAACTAGGTAGGTAACTATTATAAGTAAAGTTAACGCGATGCGTCTAAGCTCAAAATATTCATCTCAGAGGATGAATAAGCTTTAAAGTTTAAACGATAATTGTTATACCTAAACATTGTAGTTTACCAGTGTGCACACACTAGTTTAAGTCGTACACTCGAATATGGATACTTAAACGATTAAGCAATGTGTCCATACATATTAAAATGTTCATTGGCATTGTTTATCATTACAGAAACGAGCAGAAACAATTAATAATAAAAATTATACGTGCGACGACACTTCTATAGATAATGTTAATTTGTTATTCGCGTTATGGTTTTATATTGTCGATTATTATTGGTATTTTATCTCATTTATATTATAAATTATAATATGCATAATATTTTACGTATACCTATACCATTGTTATCTCAGCCGTCAACTACGGTTTGCCGACTTGTTGCTCTGCACTTGTGCGTTGTTTAATTAGGCGTATACACCGATACTCAATAGCAAACCGTAAAGCTGTACAGGCGTACAGCTGTATAGATATTCGAACCTTGTGTTAAATATTTTACAGAATAAATGTAAGTAGTAAGTAAGCAGTTTTTTTTCTTTTATTAAAGCAAATTATGTATAGGCAGGTAATAAACAAAAACGGTACCTACCTGCAACCTATAATAAGTTATTATAGGATTTGATCAAAAATTTTTTTCCATTTTTCGAATTATATTAATGTCATATTATAACCCATATTGTTTTTGAAGTTATTGAAAATAACTAGGGAAAAATTACATTTAACACATCACAATTTAAAATTAGAGGAGTGGACAAGTGGTGAACGATCTTTTAAGTTTAATGCAATTCCTTGGCCTTAGAATTGTATCTTGAGCTTAAAAATTAAAATTTTTATGGATGAATGTATTAATTATCATATAATTTTTCATATTAAATTATTGATGCCTTAATTCCTATAGTTAAAATTCTAAATCAACATAGATACTGTTTTAAATTATAATATATTATCTATATATAAATAACCTATGTTATGGAGGACAGTGGGTTTCGGGGGGTCAAATACTTTGCTTAAGATTTGGCATATGCTTGCCACACCACAATTTACAATTGGTCAGCAATATAGATACGAGTTTTCAAAAACTTGATCACTTGGGCATTGATGTATAATGTTGTATATATAAAAGACGTCTAAACTCTCTATTGCCTAAAAAAAAGTTAATTTGTGTATCCTGAATTCGAATAAATTCTGAATAAATCGAAAATCATTCAAAAAGCGTAAAATAAAATATAATTGTTTCAGCATTATTAAATATTAGTTAATAAAATATATTTAATATATGGCTATATAGCTATATAAGTAACTATGCTGTTATAGTAAAAAAATATAACTTGGTCAATGGTCATATTATATTTCTAACATTACGTAGGACGTAGGTACATTTAATGTATATTGTAATATAGTTATTATAGACTATAGTTATTCTATTGTGCAAGTAGTGACAATAATTATAATTTATAATAATTAATCTGAAAAATAAAAATTATAAATATTATTATTCATACGAATTACGATCTCATACCATTAATATCTACAGTTTTATCACAATATTATGCGTATACCCTGATTTAATTTTTGTTATCGAATTCGTATAGGTACCTATAATAGAGGATTTAGTCGACGTTTATATAATATATTATTAATATCACAAACGACGGACAATCTATTGCACATAATGTGTAACTATTGTTTATTTGTCTACAGAATATACGAAACTATATATGCATATTGGCATATTGCAAAACAGTAGATACATTTATTATATACTTACCTAATTCAGTGATACCCAACTATTAGGATCATCAGCTAAAATATAATGTTATATAATAATAATAATTATGTGATGTATATATTTTTACATGGATGACAAAAGAGTATTATGAATAAAAGGCCATTAGGCAATAACGTATATAAATAACATGGGTAGTTATTTTGATAAGCTGAAACATTTATTCAAGTAAATACCACTAAATTTTACAAGAAATTATTCGTTTAAATTTATATGTGCGTATAACAGTTGTGTGTTATATAAAACATAGTAGATACAACTATCATAGTAGGCATATTATATAGTTAGCTGCTCAGCTACAGTATAGCCTATTTAGGGCATGGGTAAATACTATATATATAATACAGCGATGTATACGCTCTACAGACTACAATACGGTGTCCCACGAAGATTCACTAAATCAAAACAGTACTGTAAAATCGAATCTGCATTATCCCACCACTTTAAATTGATAAATCCTCACGGGGCAACCCTATAGCAATTAATTTAAACAAATGAATTAACATATTGACCTAGTTTTGAGTTAATAAGTGAATAATAATAATCAGTGAACTTTCATTTAGTGGATATCCATTTAAAAATATTTTCTAACAATAATCGTTGTTTACCTTCAAAAATATATATTAATAAAACATATTGTAGAACAATGATCGATAAAGTTAAATTATCATAGATTACTTCATGGGTTTATTTTATGCTTGGGTAAATTAACAATGAGTAAATAAAACTTATAATAAGTATTTTAAAATCTAAAAAATTGGTTATACATCGATTATATTGTATTGGTAATTATAATGTCATATTATATTTGTGAACATATTTTATGGTTGGAATAAATATTGTAAAGTTTGCTAACTTTACTTTGAATTAATTATTTAGAACTACCTATTATATATTGTTCTCTAAAAAAATGTTAAATACTTATTGAAAATCTACTTAAAAATTTAAAATACAGGCTTAAAAGATAAATTTGATACAAATATACTTAATACCTTTGTATATTGTATATAAATACAATTGTTATATATTTATAACTCAGAAAACAATATTCCTAGAAATTTAAATTTTTGAACTATGACTTCAAGTAAGTATAAGTGGGTTCTATACAATTATTATTAAATATAAATATATAGTGCTATTAATACAAGAATACGTTATATATAAATCATTATAGGTACATGTAGTGCCAGTAATATCTTTATTATATCTATTTAAATGCTTAAAAATTTAAATTATCAATAAAATACCTAAAAAAAAAGTTATATAATATGTACGTAGATACTAAGATATTAGATAGGTACACATTAAATAAATATAGGTACCAACAGTTCTGAAATTAAATAATATTTATTATTAATCTAGTTTCTAAAATACTGATGACAATTTGATAGCATAGGTATTTAATTTTAAAGTACATAAAACAACTATACTTTTCATACTGTAAAATATTAAGAAATAAAAAAACAAAGTTAAGTATAGTCCGAAAGTTTGTGTACATTATATGCATGTATATTAATAAATGGGTAACTTGCCAGATTCTTAAAATAAATAAAACAATATTGTTGAAACTTGAAACATAACATACTATACTATTTAGTATTTAGTTACAAATAAACAGTTAAAAAGTAGGGGGAATATGATTTTTATTATTTATCCTATTTTACTGCATTAAAGATAGAACGGTTATCTAATATTTACATATTATTATAAACATTAGATATAGGTTTAGATATTTATCATACATACGTATTTTATATAAAACGTGTACTAGAACCACGTATAGATAATTTATTATACGAGTGAATAGGTAATGTGTTTATAGTAAAATTAGTATAAGTATATACTTAACTATTATTTATTTATCCCAAAACCCCACTTTTTAGTATTGACAAAGAAAAAAATATAACTAATTATAAATGTATCTATATTATGTTTTAATTATGGTGCAGTGGAGGCTAAGGACTTGAGAGTTTAAGAATAAAGTACACATTAGGTATAATGTATATGTATTTAAAATATTGACAATTATTTACATCTCTCCATTTTATTAAAAAGGCTTGAAAAATAGTTTCGTTAAATCAAATTATCGACGATTACCTATATTATATTATCATTATTAAACGTATTCTTGTATTTACTTATATGTTAGTGAGTATTGACATATTATATTGTCATTCAATTAATAGGTATTAGATTTCTTTTGTAAATTCTATTTAATTTGTTTTATTGTTACCAAAAACATATAATTTATTTAAAAAATGTATACTTATTACTTATTAGTTATTATTTTTAAAAAATTGTGTATTATTCATAATTATTTAAAAAAATTGTATTATTGACAATATTCAATAATATGTATTATTAATATTTTTTTAAAAAAAAACTCGTTATATTGACTATTATATATTTTAACTTGAAATCTTCATAAAAAATAATTTACTTTTTATAGTTCTTTAGATTGTATAGTTTTAGTAGTCAGTATATGAACAACTCAAGAAGAATCTTGTGTTAAATTTTCAAAAGTTTATTATAAAAATTAAAGATTTTATACATTTTTTACTACCTACAAAATACTTCTAATTTGTATTTTTTGTAATTTTGACAAATTGTGTATACACTTTAAATTTAAATGCATATTATAAAAAAAAAATGTGTAATATCACTCACATTGCATATATTTTTACCGTATATTATCTGGATCTGGGTCATATAATGCAATATTAAATGTTTATACTTGGATATTGTGGTTAATTTTTTATGATATTAGTCATTATACTTATACAACACAGTATACTCTGTTAAATCTACAGATACATGAGGCACAGATCATGCTTTAAGTTACTAACTAAAATTAATACTATATAATTTTATATTTTTTATATTTTTCATTATGTTTCAGTAACTATAATAAAATTCGTTATATTATTAAATATTAAATTTCTTAAATAATCTTTTTAGGACCGTGACTCAAATTGTCTTCCAAAAATCTTTCGCAACCCTCTATACTTATATAATTCTATGATCTATAATCTATACAATTTAAAAAAAACATAAATTTCTTACAATCTGTATAATTAAAAAAACTTCTCGAGACCACCCAAAAATTGACTTGCGACTCACAGTTTGAGAAACGCTGGTCTAAATACTAGATAATAAGAAATTTATACCTACATACCTACCTGTATTTGAATATTATGTTATCATGATTCATGATTGACATGATTTAATATTTATATTCCTATCAACCGACCTTCTATAATATTGAATTCCTAAAAAATATGATAAATCTATTACCTAGGTATATTAATACGAATGGTGGCATGGCATAAGTAATACTGTATTTTTAATGTATAAAATTCATACTATAAATATGTATTATACATTTGTACCTGTAATATAACATTTTTAATATTATTTGTACGTATCGTGGGTCATAAACTCATAAATAATTAACATTTAACTGCATTATTAAAAAAGAAAAAATAGAATAGCTGAGCTTTATTGGTGAATCATCCTTAATATTACGCTTATATTGGTTGAATATCTATTAATATCAAAATATATAAGTATTATAAAGAAATATCTACGTTATAAATAAAATTAATGATTGTCCAGCTATTTTGATTTCATAAAGATACCTATAGTGTCGTTCAACCCAGAAATAGTACCCATCCAATATCCAATGTTAGACAATATACAATAGATATAATAAATTATGTCATATTAAAGATATTATATTTTATATTATGACAAATTATATTTACTGGATTTCCTATACTACTGTAATAATTTTTCTTGTGCTGCAGTTATCATAATTTATTTTATTTGCTTAATATTCAATTTTTTTCTTTGACACGGCACTCTATAATGTTAATATTATATTTTTTCACTTTTATCATAGTAATTAAGACAATAATGTAATATTACATTTTTATTATAATTAATTAATTTGTAAAATATAACTCAGTAACTCATATCATATTATATTTCTTAAAAAAAAAAAAAACATTTTAAACTGGTCAAATATTATTTATTTGAAAGCGCCACAAAAATGTACATTCCTAATTTTTGTCAGCTGAGTATTCGTATTGTTTTTTCGTGTCATAATAATTGGAGTTAAATGTTAATACTTAATATGGTTTCATTTCGTTAATCGTTACCGCAGATTAGTGGACAGTGGTTCTCGCCGTTGACTGTTTTAATAATAAAATAACTTTCCAGGTTTTCAGTTACAAACACGATTAAAGTAAAAATATATCTTTAATCGTGGTTACAACTTACAAACCTTTAGTTATCAGCTTATCACTTAGGTATCATTTATCCGGAATATGTCAAATATTTATACTCCATTTATATGTTTAGAAGGGATCTGGTCGGTGCAGAGTAGTTTTTTTCGTTGGCATTAAGATCATACATATAACTATTTCCCCTATTTAATGAACTACCAGTAATATAAATAAAGAACGATACTATGTACAATGTACATATTGTGCTGAAGTTGGCCAACCGGTTAACGTGTATGAAGTATAGGAATATTTAAATTTAAATTATAATTTTGTATTAATTAATTAATAACATTTATAACCTATGTAGCTTAAGAATAAATCCTAATAATGTACTACCATGTACAGTTGTGCGCCAAAATGTTTTTAAAAACACAAAGGCATTTTATAAGCGTTGAAAACAAAAAATTGAAAAAATTGGTTGAAATTGCATTGCAAACACGGATATTTAGATAATGAATAAAGATTTTAGTTTCCTATTTTGTTGTAATTCAAATTATTCAAGTGGACTTGGATTTTTTAGGTACATGAATAAATATTTTACATTTTGAAAAGCTATATTTTCAAAAACGAATGGCGTTCCGGGTATTTTTGAGGGTCATACTAGTTGCGTACTGATTTTTTTTTTGACCATATAAAAATGGCGTCTTGTATATTTTAAAAATTAAACAATATTTCCTTCCCATTTTAACACCGACTTAGAACTGTTTGTAATAAAAGTTACATAATAATTACTAATATCGGACACCGGTATGTTAAAAATATTGTTTTTTGCTTTTTTAATTATTATTGTATTATTGCATTTATAATAATTATTGTAACTGTATAAAAATATTATCGTTATTGCCTATTGGTAAAAATCTATTGTTTTTGTATGTATTTTGTAATATAAACAAGCTTTAACGTAGGTTATCATAAAAATTAAATACTAAAATAATTATTGATTATAATCAATTTCGCCTTTATACGTTTTTGATATCACATAATATGACGGGGACGCAATTAATTCAGCCGTGTTCAAGAAAAACTATAGTGACGCACATGGGACTTTTTTATACTAGACGCAATATTTAAGCTGCGTAGATTCATTTTAAGCTATAATTATTAATGAGGTATCTATTTAAATTGTATAGAGTCTATCACTTAATAGTAAAATTAATTATTATATGATAACAATATAAATAAATTATTACAACTTACAGTTTTATAATACTTTAGACTGACAAAAAGTTTCAGAGAAGCTTAGAATAGTTTTTCGTATGCAACGATTTATCATTGAATTCAAATTTAAAACATGCATTAGATTTATAACCTACCCAATGATGATAAGGTACAATGAATACCTACTTTACAACGTTACTTACTTCTTTTTTTATAAGAAATATACAAACTATGCCTAAGGACATAATAAGAACATGTATATGCACGAAAAGATTTCTTTCTGTCGTTACTATTGATTATTACTGTTAACCATTATTAAAAAGATTTCCGCACCAACTTCTTTTTAACGTCGGATCCCAAACGGCTCTCGTCAATTGTTTGCTTATTTCCAAACGGCTTCCGTCAAAAAAGGTCTAACAAACAGGTAAATACCTAAACGGCTCCTGAAGAAAAAAAATAAATTAAAGCTCAGTCATGTCAGTGCACCTAAATTTTTAAAAGAACTAGAGTTCATTAGAAGAAAAACTTTAATTTAGTGAAATAACACGTATGGATTATATAAAAATAAATGTGCCTAAAAAAATTGCCAAATGTGTGATTTTTTTTATATTTCTACTTATACATGCATTTTTTAAAAAAATTTAACACTAAAATTTAATATTACTTTAATATACAAATTCACAATACATGATTTTTTTGTATAAGTTTTATGATTTACATAATTTACTTAGTTAACACTAACAAAAGTTTAACCACACCTCTTTTGAGATAGTTTCAAGTCTGTATGAAATGAAAATGATCTTGTGTTGTAAAAAACCAGAGCCGTTTGGAAATTAATCTTTTTGTAAAACGGGAGCCGAATGGATTACGACCTTTTTTAAATGCCGTGGTGGGCTTCCAAGAATCGTATAAGTGGCTATAACGTTAGATCGAATATAAATGAGTTGGGATGAGAAGGAAATCTGTTGAAAAATCGTTCGTAATACGTTTTAGCTTCTTCATAAATAGTTTTAATTTTTAAGTGAGCGTGGAGAATATTTGAACGGTTTAAATTTTATTGAGATTGGATTTTTTTGTTTGCACTAGAGATAGAGGCCACGTATCTATATTGGATTAATTAATAATTAGGGATTTGTAAATGAGTAGTTTGATAATTAATTGTGTACCTATGTTTATTAGTTTGTTTTTATTAGCAACCTGCAGAGACGCGCATTTATTTAAGGCGTTTTTTCTCCTTGGTGTAGTGCCCAGGTCAGACGAGATGGTTAACCCTATGTACTTATTCGATTGGAAAAATAAATTTAAAAAACCCCATAGGAAGGAATTGACACCCAAACTCAATAAATTATATTGTTTATAAATACATACGATATGCCTTTGGATAAGAAATAAAGAACATTTAGAAATTGTTATGAACATTATATAATTTATAAGCAATTGAAATTAAATATTATTTAAAAACATAGAAGATTTAAATACAAAATACATAACAATAAAAATAAGAATAATGATTTAATATATTTACAGTCGTCAAACATTTTATACTACTCATAATTATTGTAAGCCTTTTTGTTTGTAGAATTATTGCAATTTGCAGATAGCAGTGTATAAAAATGTGTGTACTTACCACAGTTCTGAGAGTTAAAATATTGCACTCTTGTTCAAATGCGAAAATTTGTTATTAAAAAAAATGAACACTTACCTAAGGCTTTAGCATAATACAAATACCATTTGAATTGAATCTCAAACCATCCATTCGTGACTAATCACAATTATTGGAGACCGCCATAGATTCTTTTCCATGAGATGTTAAGATATACATAAATGGAAGAAATATTTTTCACAACAGCGCAACAAGTAATAAGGAGGGTATTTACGTTTAGTTTAAAAATAATAAAATAATATTAGATTAACATGAAATATAAATATATAATCTAGTAAATCTAAAAACTAAGAAAAAAATGTCAAATCAAAAAAAAAGACGAGGTGAAAAACGTCACGTGTGTTTACTTAAAAATCAAAATTTCATTATTAAGTCAATAATAAAATATATATTAATAAATAATAATAAAATACATTGCATAGAATAAGCTAGAGCTTCTAGATAAGCCATCAGTTAAAAAAATCATTAATTACAAAAATTGAGAGTTTGACCAATGATGATTATCATAATTAGGAAATTATCCTTACATAGTTTGCTATTATTGACAATAACATCTTAAAATAAAATGTTTACTAAATATTATAAAAAATTGATGAAATTAAAAAATTTTTTTTTTGAAATTCATGTTTCATAGCACTATTATTGAAAAAAGAATGAACATTAAACTGTTTAAAAAAAAAGTTTTATATTTGCATTGTACTGTTAAAAATTTATGATTTCTTTCATTTTTTTGCATTAGAACATTAGCATAATATACCTAATTGTCATTTCAATATAGTTAAACAAGTATTTGATTTTTATAAACAATTGTTAAAAAATAAATAATTTAATGTGCTTACCTAATTAGATTATGGTCATAATTATATATGTTTGTTATACATTACAGGGATAAATTAAAATATAATCAGATCTATATTGGGTGGCAGTTAAAATCGTGAATATAATATAAAAAAATTATTGTCAGTATTGTGAATATATAAAAAACTATAAAATAAAATAATAATATATAAAAACATTATTGTCACAATAATATAAAACAAAATAATAATATATAAAAAAACATTAACGTCATAATCTCAGAATACTATAAATTTAAAATCAAAATTGATATGATAAATTATAAGCAATACCTCTTAAGTATTCTAATTTGTCCCAATTTTTGTAGTCATCAACTAATTGTTTAGTTGTGTCCCTTTTGCATTTTCTGGAAGATTCGACTAAACCCGTTATATATTGATTTATTTTCGTTTCGTTTGAACTTTGTTCCTTTTGAATTGCTTCAATAAATTTCCATATTGTTGGATGACATGAACTCAATAAACTATTGAAGCCTCTATTTCACCCTTCAACATAATTATTTGTTCTTGGTAAACCAGATATAGTAGACGTATAACAGTTCCATAGTAAAATAGGAAATCTGGGGTTCCTCCTTTTACGTTTATTTGGACGACCGATCCATGTTTCCTCAAAATAGGAAATAAGTGGTTCTAAAACTTCTTCATTATCAGTGTAATACGTACTTTCACATAATGTCTCGAATACATCAATAACGTCATCATCTATATTATTAGTTAATACTATTATATTTTATGAATATTGAAAATCCCAAGAACACTAACCAGACATAATAGTACATCTTATTTATTTTTTCTTGTAATGCTTTACACGAGACCTTACAAAAACAAGTCTAACTGTATATATTAATTCTATAAATTAGAATATATTAATTATATTTCAATAAGGTAAATTATTTTATTAAAATTAATATGTATGATTAAAGATTTTAATTTTCTAATTATAAAATTATTGAACTATTCAATTTTTGAAAGTATTTGTATAGTTTCAATGTTTGATATTAATAAAACATAGGGATGTTTTACTTAATAATAATTTTGAGAATTCATTAATAAAAAGAATACAATAACCTGTTTTTTAACAAATAGTTTATTTTTGTTAATTCATAGTTTGCAGCTAGCTACTATAAATATATTATAATATATAGATTTGAATTATTAGGAAACTATAGGTTTATTAATCCAATGGCAATAAAACTACATTTAATTAATAAAATAATATTTTAAATGTTTATTGTTACTTAATCTTTACAATTAATAAATTGGTTTGAATGGTATATCTCTAAAATTATAATGTCATTAGAAGCTATATTATAAACATATAACTAACCTGTTTAAAGTAATAAAATTATTGTGAAAAATAATAATAATTTAAAGATTACTTAAGTGTATATTTATATATATATATATAATAGTGTATGATTTTAATACCAGGAAATAACATAAATATATTAAATCCTACATAATATAAATGCAATCTAAAACAGATTTTGAAAAAAAAATTTATCAATATAAGTACAGATAAATGTTTACAAAACAAAGAAATAAATATATTTAAAACATGATACCAATTGAAAAAATATTCTTTACACAACAACTAACATTAAGAAAATTATTGCTATAATTTATTAATCAAAGCGCACATAAAATTAAATTAACATTATATACTTTAACAAGTTTTTAAGAAACTGTTCTTTCTATTAATATAGTGCAGTATAAAAATGCAAATTTACTTTTGTGTATCAATAGATGCATTAATTTTTAAATTATGTATTTTATAAAATTTTGTATTTTTTTTTTAATATCATTAATGTGAGTACTAATTAAATACAGAAGTTATATTTCATAAATCACAAAGTTATATACATGTGTCTACCATACATAAACATATATAAAATATGTATTATTTAAATTCAGTCGCCATTATGTATTGAAAGAAAACAAATGTTTTCTGTTGGTTGTCTTATAAACTCCTATAATTAATTTTAATTTCGTAACTTATCCATTCATACTATACTATATTAGTTCTACAATTATATTGTAAAATAGTTTTCAAAACCATATAGTTAAGACAAATATTTTTAAGCATTTACAAATTTCAAGTGGACAACAATTGTGGCCACTGTAAATTAAAGTTATATATTCTCTATAATCAACATTATATCCTATAAATAGAAAAAGTATGTAATTTAAACGCTTAACAAATAACTCATTGATAGAAACTTAAGCTCAAAAATTTAAATACTTTTAATTAAATTTAAATCAGAAAATATCTAATAGCTATTACACGAGATTACCCTTTGTATGGAAATGGCCTAATTATTTTTATTTACAATGTTGATACCAGTTTTTACACGTTAAAAGTTAATACAAAAATCTGTAAAAATATTAATATATAATATATGATATATAAAATATAAAATATATAATATATAATATAAATATATATTTTGTAAGATTAACTTTCAATTTGTATACATTAATATTTAAGTATATACAATTCAAGTTCGATTTACGTTCAAAAAATAAGTAGGGTTAGGTGCATCACAATAGAGGTAGACATTTTATGTAGGCTTAATAAAGAAACCACAAATATGAGAATTTATGATTAGAGAGCTCCTACTATAATTTTGTTGGTGTGACAGAGATACATACTTTAATACACAAAAATATATTTATAAGGGCACATTTTCTTAAAAGGAAATATTAATATTATAAACAAATAAAAATAGTCAACTGAACAGATCATAAGAACAGTTGATCACATATTATATTATGTGAATGTTTGTTGATTTGTTGCTCCATGAATAAAATGGAATGGGATAGAAATGAACACTAACTAATTTAATAGAAATTGTGAATTATGGTTTGGTTTGGGTTGAAAAATAAAAGTAGATCAAAATTCAATTTGATTTAGCACAATATTAAAATCTATTGATATAATGTGTGCAGAACAAGAATACAGATTCGATACTTAATTCAAATTTTTTCTTAAGCTATAATATCTCATATACACAGAAGGACAAAAAAAAAAAAAAATTAAAATTGAGGAATATGACGAACCTTGCGTATTACGCATGCTCGTTATTTGTTGACAAGATTTAGAGGTGTTTCATCTGGAACAGGTTCTTCAATTATAGTTTGTACAGCTGCTGAATTGGGCGATGGCGGTTGATCTACTTCATAGCTTTCTTCTAATTTAGCGTCTTCTGTTTTTTTAATTTTGATTTTTTTCTTATTCATGGTTATGTCCATACCTACACAAGAATAAACTGTTAAGTATTTTTAACCGTTCTGATTCATAATCGGACGACTCCACAGTGAGCTGAAAGTGGGCATGTGAAATTCACAAACAATATCTTCTGCTTATATTATTAAATAATTATTATAATAATAATCAATTCTTTATATAGAGCAATATACAGTAAACAATCTTGAACCCATTTCCATTAAGCATTATAAATAAAATAAAACAGAATTTAAGATACTACATTCTAACAGGTTCATTTATTTATATTACTTAGTTAAGCACATAATAATAACCACCACCCACTAGCTAATATTAGAAAGTAAAAAAGCAAATATTTTTAACTAATCACCATGAAAATGCTAAGTTGGAATGAAATTTGAATTATCACAAAACAAAAATTAAAAAATATCAATATGGCCCAATTCAATATAATCATGAAAAACAGGATTTTTTTTTTAAACATACATTTAATATTCTTATCACATATATAATCAAGTTTTAATTTTTACTAGTTACAAAAAAAAAAAAAAAAATGTAGAATAAGTTTTAATTTTTATAAAGAAAAATATCATTATAAACCTGTATTACTTAGTTAAATATTTAAATGATTATTATGTACTATAAATAATGAATAAACAATAAATCAGATATAAGCATATAGAACATTGAATTTTTTAAACTATTTTTCTAAAAGATGAATAAGTTTTTTTTTTTTAATCAACTAAATCTCACTTTTAATAAATCCCCAATATTTCTAATTGTCAACAACTAATTATTTAAAAATACTTAATATTATAAAAATTATAAATACTTAATATTTTTTAACACATTTAATTTTTACACAATTTAATTATAACATGTTATTATTAATTACAAAAGTATTATGTTCATGCTAACAAAAATAATGCGTTTATTATGAAACTTTTTGTGATAAGTTAGTAATTATGGTGAGTTTTTAAATATAAACAATAAACTAATTTGAAAAAAAATATAATAAAACTAAGCATATTACAAGCTGTTTTAAATATAATAAAATAATAATAATAAATAAGAAATTTGACTTATTATCATCAACTTTTACCGCATTGGCATTCTTACCTGAAGCAAGCGTAAAATCTTGTATAATTGTCCTGACCACCGCTTAATTTTAGTTTTTAATGTGCTGCGGTTGCATAAATATATTAGTGTACCAAAAAAAAAAAAAAAAAAAAAATACAATTATTTGGCACTTAGCTATAGTATTGCTACACAACGTGAATAATAAAAGTAACTAGAAGGGTGTTAGTTTAAGACAGAAAGGAGACGTCCGAAATTTTTTTAAAAACAGAAATATATTAGGTTTTTAAATAAAGAAGGAAATATAATTGATTTTTTTCTATAATAATAATATAGGCGAGAATGCTAACCGTTGTCTGATCGTTTTCTACGTTGTCTTGTATGAATGGTATCACGTCTCATGGTGGGTGGTCTTATTTTTCCATGTAGTTTGTAGTATAATCCACAGGCATTACATACTGGGTCTTCATTTAATCGTCGCCATATTGTTGAACACGTAGTGCCACAATTGCTACACATTCTCTGAACTGACGATTCCCTTGCCTGAATAAAAACATTATTTACAATAAGTAAATAATGAAATATATAGATTGCTCAGTATAATACTTACAGTACGTTTCCTGGGCATGTTTGGTGAAGCATTTATGTCCTTAACTTGCTGTTGTACTTGATGACCATCTGAATATCGCCTAATTGTAGCTTGTGTCTGATATATCTTGCGCTTTGGGTCTGTAGATACTAATTTACGTACTACAGTAGCGCCCTTGGGTGTGCTAGGAGACTGACCATCATCACTCTCAGTGGATAGTTCTTGAATATGAGTAGCAGCAAATAACAGCATACCCATGCGATCTGAAGGATCTGTAGGTGCATTTGATTGACCTTGATTATTGGTCCATTCACCAACTTGCATCACTTGTGGGCGTAATTCAGATGTTGTACCATCAGGGTTCTATTAAAATAAAATATATTTTACGATATTACTAAGACAACTATTATAATTTTGAGTACTAACTTTTGTTTGAAATATTAAAGTTTGACCACTGCCTTGTAAATTAGGCCATGCATAGGCGGGCTTTACTATGACAGCAGGGGAATTGGAACGGATTTTTTTAGTTGTCCAATTCGTAACATTTCCTTCATCTGACGAATTAGTATCATCACCAGCAACTTGTGTACGAAAACCACTTAATTCCAAGGCTCTAGTAGGACAACTTTGTTTACGACGATCTTTGCTCGAACTAGAAGCCTAATAATAATAAATAAAAATAAAATACAGTCAAAATAATACAAATGTTTAATTGTAATAAAATTCAAAGAAATTTACCCATGTTGGAATGCAATTAACTAATGAAAATTGCTTTTGGCCAATTTTATGAGTACCATTCATAATTGCACCATTTACCATTGGGAATTGAACACTAGCAATAACTTTTGGTCCTTCTTGTTGCTCATAATTTTCACTTCCATCATCATTCTTAGTGCTATACAAACCATTGAAACTATTAATATAATATTAAATTAGTTCGGTTGTGAATAAAACAAATAATTATAAATTTTTATTAAAATTATATAAAATTGTACTTACTATTCCTCATCATAATCGTCGTCAGGTTCAGTTTTAACTACAATAATATTTTCATCGTCATTATATGTTCCATACTCAGCATTATTGTCAGTACAAATAGTATCGTCTCCAGAAACAGTTTCTTCCGAATCGTGAGCTATTGTCACCTCCGCAGCCATTTCATCACACCCTTGAATAACTTCAACTATATATGAATAAATGTGATATAAACTTACATACCTAAGTATATTTAAATATACACTATATTTCAAGTGTATATTTTAATACTTACCATGAGAAGCTAGAGATGCATTTGTTTCATAAGGTGGAGAAGTAGAACTATTATTCATGTTATTAGCTGTACTATTGGTCTTAATATAACGAGGATCAGATGATACACCCGATGATGATGAGTGATTTGAATCCGCAGGACTGTAGACATATTCAGAATTTGGTGAATTCTTTACTTCCTCCTATTTTTTTAGAAGAATATAATGATTATTCCTTTATTTTTTTTAACATTTTAATATGTAAAATATTCTTACGATTGTTGGCTTTTTAATCATGTCATACAAAACACGTTCTTGTCGTTTATATGTTTCTCTATGGCTGTAACACTGTTCAGTATTTTGCACACATTTTGAGCAAAGTTTATTTGGCAAATCTTTAGCATCAGTAATTTGTACCTAAAACACATAAATATAATTTATATTATAAAGTTTTAACTTTATACTACTATCTACGATAATATTCTATGAAAATATATCCTACAGTTCCTAAAAGCACTAATTTCAGATTTATAAATAGCTATTCATAAATATTAATTTATAGGCTATTTTTTTTTTTAACATAAAACAGATTTGTATATTATAAGACAGGAGTAATGAATAATAATTAGTTAATTATAATATATATTTTTGAGTTAAATGTTAAGTTCGATTATTATAAAAATAGATAAGCAATAGATAACAGATAAATAAACATTCTAATAATAATCAGAATATTATGTAACTATAAAACTAAAATCATTTAACTTTGAAAAGTAAAAATAACATTTAATTAACTATCTCGTTTATATCATTATAATAGTATTTTATAATAAATTAATAACTATTAATTACAGTAAGAAATCAAAATAAAAATGAATAAAAATTTTCTAATATACCTAACGTACGGTAATACATTATGACAGTTTGTAAATTGACTGATGGTGATAATGAGTTATTATTTACTCAGTAGTTTATCGTTATTGTCAATATACTGTACGCAGTGTTTACATCACAGACAACTACTGTTCGAAATTTCTTATTCTGTATCTTATTTGAAAAATATAGAGGAATATCGTTTGCCTACTGATTAATATAGTATAATATGATAGGCAAAAAAAAAACGGCTGCCGATTACCGCGCGCTTTTGCCAGATGTGCGACGTATTTACGTTTTGAAACCGCGGCGGTGGCAGTGGTGACGACGTATGGCACGAATAAAGATCTAAATTCTACTAAGACGTATAGGTACTAACTACTAAGTATATTATCTCAGTTAGAGACGTGCCGGGAGTGGGCATAGGTATTATCCCATAGTGGCATTATTCTCGAGTGAAATTTACATTTTTTGAAAATCGAACCCGGGATTTCGGGTGCAGTGAGAACGGTGAACAATAAATTCGAGAAAAAAGGCGCAAGACTGTATAAGAATCAAAAAAAAAACAAAAAAAAAAACCCGACCGGAATGAAGATAATGAAACGCGGGCGGAGTGATGATAAAAAAAAACCTAGGGCACAGCCGCCGCGGAGCACGGGAGATACCGGGGCGGCTATAAATAAAACCTGTTTGTGCCGAGCGTTTAGGGGAGGGGGAAGTAATGTACGCGGGACACGCGACGACGAGGGAAGGACGAAAATAAAAATATGTTATATCAAATAAAAATAACTCGCACGCACGCGCGTACGTAGCACAAAAACATGTGTGTGCCAATGATAAAAACGACGCGGAGAGCCAAAATGTCAATATACACATTATATTACAATATCGTTAAAGTTGTAGTACGACACACAACTCTGCGGTATTAAAAGCGATTTGAATTGTTCGATCACAGAGTAGTCGTGTGTGTGTGTGTATTTAATAGTAATAATACTACGTTAAGGACGAACGTCAACCGTATCATTAATATTAATGTTCTCGGGTTTCCGGTGAAAATCGTTTTTATCATTGTGGTGTTATTGCACACATACACACACGATTGTTGATATTATATATTATTATATACATAATAACGTATATAATACGTTTGAATTATTTTGTTATATACCTAAAAACAGAAAACACACGACCATGATAATTATCGAGTGCGTTCGTGTGCGTGTGTGGTGACAACGCAATCACACGCGTACGCGAGCACGCACGCGCGGGCGCGGGGAGCGTGATTACGCGCTGCCAAACAATGGCCTATCATAAAGCGGTCGCCATTATCAATAACGTTGGCGGGCCGCGGCGGAGGCGATCGGAGCGCGCGCGCACGCCCGTTACGAAACGAGCGGCCGACGGGTTTGGCGCGGTGGCCGATTATTATCGTCCGGTCGGACGCGAGCCGCGTCCCGCGGACGGCCGCCGTGAGCGCGATACGCGCGACGTCGACGGCGACGGACACGCCGCGCCGAGTACGCACCGTCGACGACGGACCACGGACGGGACGGGACGGATAGATAAATAAATATTGTGAATAGATAAAGAGACGGAGTGTGGAGCGGCTTGATAAAGGGGAGAGAAATCATAATAACAATAAGTAGCGGCGGCGGCGGCGATGATAAAACCGCGCAACGCCATTATCGGCAGCCGCCGAACGCATTATCACGTTTTCATGTTTTCCCGTATTATCTCGGCCTGTTAACAATATTTTCCGTCCTGTTAACAAGCCGACCGCCCGCCATAAACAAATAATATTGAAAACGACTATTGCGATTTACGCGCGGCACTGTCCGCTTACCCCGAATACACGGTAGATTTTCTCCGGCAGCGAGGGCACCTGATTGTTAAACACGGATTCGCCTTCGTCCGCCTTCAGCGTGTTCAGACACAGACGACACATCTGATAGAGGTCCGTAGGGCTCGTCGTGGTCATCGTCGTCGTGATCGTGGTCGTTTGGCTATTGATGGACATCGTCGTCGTTGTCGTCGTCGTCGTCAGCGTCACCGATGGTGGCGGCGGCGGCGGCGGAGGTGGAGACGAAGACGGCGGCTCTTTCGTCTCGCCGTTGGTGCTGCTGTCCATTGCGAGTCTATATTATCGTCGTGTGGCGTGCGGATGGATAACGTACTGATTAGATCGTCCTCAGCCCAAAAACGGGCGACTTCTTCTTTGTCGTCGGTTCAAACTGTGCTGGCTGCTCGCACGCGTATTTGGCCCGGCCGATCGCGTTACTACATAATAAAAACTCGTTCTGCCGGACAGAGTAAAATTTTTTTTCGAAAAAAAATTCCTTCGAAAACGATTCGGAACGCTGAGAGTCGATCGTTGGCGGGTGGCCGACGGACAATACGTACGATAAACCGTGTACACACGAAATGACGCTATCACACACGGACGATTATTAATCTCGGTAAACGCAAATGGCGGTCCTGCACTGACTGCGGTGGCGGCGGGGCTGGGGGGCTTGGCTATCATCGTCGGTCGGGCCCGACCGTCGTAGTCCCATCACCCCCGCCCCATTGGATGGCCAGACACCGCGACCCCCGACACCGCGGCGTCGACGCGCGAACCGTTTCACGTTGGTAGCACTGCGGACCGCGTTATCCCGAAACGACGTCGACGACGACCCCCCTTCGCCCCTCACCCACTGGCAGAGCGCGAACGCCACCGCTGACAACAAAGAACCGCGCGCGCGACTGATGCAAGGACGGTGTAATCGGCGTAAACGTATTATCGCCGCCAAGGAGGTTACGACTTCGGAGAGCTACTGCCTCGGCTCTAAACAACCACGATAATATATTACACTGTTACAGTATCTTTTGTTATTATTATAATATTTTTGTATTATTATTATTTATTTTGATATTGTTTTTGCCCAGCGTAATAACAGTATCATTATTAATTTTGAATTTTTATCGTTATCGTCTCTCCGTTGTTCTAATTGATAGCCGCCGCAAAATACTAAAAGAGCGTCCTACGATACCTGCTAAAAACGCGTCTTTATTACAACAGGACACTATGACAATATGTTTTCATCAGATACGATACGTACTAATGAAAGTACTACAGAGTACAGTCTATACTGCTGCAGAAGTATGACAGTGTGACACTACTAAGTACTATAGTATAGTTGTACTGTAGTTGTAGTAGTGTCTACTGATACCACGTTTATGATAGTATGATCATTACGGCCTAGCTGCAGCAAACTTATTATTGTTGTATAATTATTAATTAATAATTAATATACTTATTCTTATTCGTGATAAACCACTTATAATATGGGCAACAAAAAAAAAAATAATACGTTTATTGTACCTATATTTTAAACTATGTAATTAAGCATTAATCAATTTCAAATCTTAGATGATACTATTTAAGTTGAAAAAAATTGACCATATTAGAAACGATAATGAATCATTATTTTTTTTCAGTAACAAATTGCCAGTAGATAGGTATTTAAGTATACAGTGCCACAGTGGTTACTGGTCAGTAAAACTTCCATATTATAAAACCAATGCCGTAGCCAAGGAGGGTTTAGACCCCCCGCCCGGAATTTGTTGAATAATTGCTTTGTTGCATTAAAAATTCGTGCATTTTTATAATTTCGTATTTAATTACATAATAATATATTATAACATATTTATACTCTAACACCCCCCCCCCCCCCCAAACAAAATATTTTGCTGTCCAAGGCTTTGCATAAAACGAAATCTTTTTGAGAACCTAATTCTTTTATATGTCCTTAACTAATTTGGAATTTCTTTGTGATATTAATTTTTTAGTCATCCATAAGACTTCGTAATAATATGAAACTTTCGCTGTATAATTTATACACGTAATACTTAAAAAATAATATAACGCAGTGAATAAAAATAAAATATGGTCAATATTGAATATATTATACATCAGATCTATTTGAATTACAACAAAAACTACTAAAATAGTTATTTCCGATATCTAATTTTATCGAAATTTGAACTCGAAATGACCATACATTTTATTTTTATTTTTAATTGAACAAAAAAAAAACATCTACAATAAAGGTTATTAATTCTGATTTAGAAATATACAATACATATTTCTTACAATAACATTAATTAAATTATATTATATAAGTCGGTCAGTTTTTCTTAGGAAAGTTAATAAATTTGAAATATTTTAAATGATAGGTTCTAATACTTCGTTGATGTTGAGTGGATTATTGTGCTTATGTATTTTTGAGAATTTTAGCATAGGTATGGAATGTATAAAAAAGTATGAAAAACCATATATTAAATTTTCAAATTGTTGAACTTTAAATTGGACATTTTATAATTAATACATCTACCAAATAATTTGTATGTATTCGTTTTTTTTTTTGAAAAAATGTAAAACTTTGAATTTCTTTAAAAGTTTATCATCAAAAATTCCATCTACGAATTTTCGGTATTTTTTAAAATATCATGAATATTACTTAAAAATAAGGCTTGCATTTTGTAACAAATACTACTTTTTTTAGGGATAGGATAGAAAGATAATAAATACTTATACATAAAAATACATTAAATTCCTTTTGAATCGTTCTGATTTCAATGAAATAAACTTTATTTTGATTTTTTCGTATTTTTCTTATTTTTTAAACAGTTTTTATGAAAATTTAATATATTTTTATGTATTTAATATGTTGACTAGGTATATATTATTATAAAACCAGTGAAAAAAAACAGTTATAATGGAACATTTATATAAAATAACTAGGTATCATTATTGTGCTGAAATCTAAATGACCGTAATTAGGTATAGTTTTATTTACAACTTAAGGAAAAGGAGAATTATTTGTATATCAGTATATTCTTATAGCACTTTCTAATACTTTAGTTAATTGGTAAATGTCAATCAGTTTAGTAGGTACAGTGTTCTATACAATTTAACAGTATGATTTAGTTTATATTAAATATGCATTATATGCACCAATTACTTCATTTAATCTTGAAAGATTATTTTTATGTACAAAAATATATTAGAACCTAATAGGATGAGTTCTGGAAAAAATAGCTTGACTATATAATATGGTCGTAAATTTGTTTTCTTTTTAGAACTAAATTTAATAAATGCAGTTTTTGATTTTTTTCGTCTACTTAAAATGATTTTTTAAGTATTTATTTTGCTATAAAATGTAAGCTCTTTTATGAGTTTGATTTATATGAAACAGCTTGTACGAAGTACTTGGCATCGATCACTTCAGTGGATGGAGAGCTCGTTTTCGATGTATATAAAAACATTTTGTCTGATAATAGAGTCAGTTTCACAACTGAAAATTTATTTTAACACAGTCGTTAAATCTTTTTTAAATTTTAAAATAACATTTACAAAAGAAAAAAATGTATTTAATATCAAATGCTGTGAATTAAAATAAGTAAATATTTTGAAAATTTCAATGTGTGAAAGCTAAAATTATTATTTTTACTTTTTATAATGATATTATTGTGAAATGTTTATTTTTTTTTTATAATAACAAATAATGTTTAATATCATTTGAAAATTATGTATTATAATTATAATACATTTGAATTTCCTATCGCAAAAAAACTTGAACTTAAAAGCTCCCATAAAATTTAAATAAAATAATTTGTCCACATTTATGATATTTAGCTATATCTACTATATCTTATAGCTATCAACAATATTCTACGTAAATATAATATTTTATGATTTTAAAAACATTGAAAGTGACTTACAGAATTTTAGATGCAAATTGTTATTTATTTCAACTATGTTTATCGAAAGAATTTCCGTCTATACAATCGTTATTTTAATGAACACACTATAAGCATCAACGTACAACAATAGAAAACAGTAATTATTTGAACACCTAATAAATTAAAATATAAATTAAATTGATTAAGTAATAAACTAACTGTGATTGTGATACAATAAACAATTCAATGTTGTTATACGATAAAATAAGTAATGTATACTGACACAGGTAGTAGGTACTATCTATTTTATTTTTATTTATGGAAAATACGAACCTAAACAATTTCTCATAAGTAAACCTAATTTTTACCCTAGTATATTAAGATAATTGATAGACTTTTAGTATTGAACCTCTTCTCGATTACATTTTAATCACTGAATGTATAGTATTTTATACTACTTATTAGTACTTAATAATAAGAAGATCCGAAAATGTACAAATATATTAACTACTATGGTGCATCTAGTACTAAATTCCCCCTCCCCGAAATTTGGTCATAGTTCAAATCCACCACCATCAAACTATCATAGGAAACCAAAGTTATGAAAAAAATAATCACGAAATTTGAAATTTGTATACTGACAAACGGATGAAAGGAAATTATAAGTGTCGAAAAATGTTTACATTTTTAAATGTCAATATTCATAGTACAACGATAATAATATTATAAATATTATTGCGGTGGTAAAAATATGTATCCGGATACAAATTTACCTCTATCACAGCGGCACCTACAAGACAATAGAATTTTTACCACCACGATTACACCGTTTTCATTACCTATTTTATTATCTATAGACTATAATGTATACAACTATCATGTTGGTAGATATTAACTGTGGCAACCATGCATAAAGCATAATATTATGATATTATGATAAACTGAAACCCATAGAAGTATAGACTGGCCCTGCCTATTTTTTTTTAATAATACGTGTCGTGAATCAAGATTGAGGACGCTAATAGTAATAAGAGTGATCGAGTAGATATTTGAATTTTGAGAGATCGATTAATGTATATGCACGTAATTATTATAAGAATGTGATTTTTGAAAATATACTATAATATTATTATAATTAATATATTATTTAGTCATAGTTAAATTGCCACCAGCCTATATAATAATGTTTATCATTGTTGTTGTGAAGCATTTACAATATTAATACATTTAAAATTATGTAAAAACCTAAAATTTCTTCAAAAAAAAACTAATGGTTGTAATTATGATAAATATATATATATATTTTTTTTTTTTGAATTTGTGATCACCTAAAAATAGAAATTTTTACATGATTATGTAATCCTACAGACTCCGCGAACATCTCGTTAATTGTATATCCGTATATCAGTGTTCAACACTCGAATATTCGATGTTCCCATATAGGTATATTATCATAGAACAAATTGTATTTAAAATGCAATTTTTTTTAAGTATCTGTACAATAAATTATGAAAGTTATTTGTTTATAAACGGAATACATTAATTACAGTGGCTTTAAAAAATATAACGACTTGTAAGCCCTATATTTTAAGTTATATTATAATTTATAACTATTAAGTAGTAAGTACACTTTTAGTTGATCAGCTGTATATTATAATTGTATTACATAATTCATAGGGTTTAATTGAATATTAAAGGTATTAATATTAATAAAACTTTGATAGTTTGAGAGTCTCTCATATTTTAATTATTTGATAACATTAAAATAATAATAATATAGGTAATGTATCTATAATAGTATATACTATATACTTAATAACGATATAACATAATATATTATATAAGCAATTAATATTTAATACCCGATACTTAACAAAAGAAGATTTAAATCTTAAAAACATTAAAACGTCAAATAAACTTACATAATGTTCAATTATCCAATAACCTAGGTGGTAAATACCTAATAATACAATGTAAATATTGAAAAAATAATTTCCTAATTGTTCGAATGAAAACTAAAGATAAATAATCTGCTCTGTGAATATTGGTCAACATCGAGTACCTACACTTTAAAGTAAATAATATTACTTAGTAGTTAGTATTTACTTTATCGTGGTCGCGTTATGAGATCGTTAAAAACAAGGAGGCATTTAAAACATATTTTAGTACCACACAACTAGATAATATCTAGTTAAGGATATTATTCCAAAGACACAATAAATTTCCATAATATGATATTTCTTTTTCTTTTTCAATTTTTGTGATTTTGAACAAGTATTATTTTCTATGTGCCAACGTAAAAGTATAACGCATAGATAATTAAAAAAAAAATAATATAGGTACCTACAATTAATTTATTATCTATTATTATTATATTATAGAACAAAAATTTTATACTAGAACATATTATTATATAAAACAAATATATTAATTCATCTGATATTTCAATAACTAGGTAATGAATAAACAGCACATCGAATTTTCATTATAAACATTAAAAATAATATAATATTGTAATATCACATAAAAAATAATATATTACAAAATAATAGTTACATAATATATTATTATCTAGTCAACAGTCAACTAAAAATTAAAGACAGTTAAGTTATTATGACGACAACTGACGTCTGATTGGTAAGTAGTAACTTATATAGAAACTAATATAGTAACTAATAAGAGATTCCCAACCGGGGTGCCGCTGCACCCTAGGGTGCCTCGAACTTTATTTAGGGTTCCGCGAAATTATTTGAAATATATTTTTTATTATGTTATTTATGCAATAATAATTAAAAATAAAAATATATAAAAAGTTAATTTTCAATGTAAAAATGTGTTTTATAAAATACAATATGTGTACATATTATATACCTACATCTTACTATTTTTTGATATACATATGCACTGCTAAATAAAACCGAAGTAACCAAACCAAACCATACCAAACCGAATAGGATGCCTCTGGATTTTTAGAAAATGACTAAGGGTGCCGTGAAAAAGGTTGGGAACCTCTGGATTAGTTATTCTTTTCTATGCGTCTGATTGCAAGACTACGTATCATTATTCTTATATAATATCGAATTATAGGTAAAGTAATAGATAATATGGGAGTATGATACAAGACGTAGGTAATCTGTAACTAAATTTTATAATTTTATAGTTTTATACTACACATCAGAGGCGGACTGGCCCACTGGCCTACAAGTTTTCAGCCATGATTTCTGAATTTGATAATAGAGTACGTAGTGTAGCGTTAGTGACAGTAATGCATTATTATTTATTATGATATTAATAAATCTTTCGTGTTCTTAAAATTTCCATTCTACGGCAGTACGATACATATTACGCATTTATATTTATACACAGAGCTTATATGAGTACTCGTGTCTCATTCATTATAATATTATGTTTATCTGTAACTCGGGTCAATTGTAAACGCGCGTTCGGTAAACCAAAAATACGTTAACTCTGTACCATAATTGATCTTTTATTAGGGTACTAGGCCACTAGGGGCTATTGAAACTCGACTAAGGGTGTTTGGATCGATTTTACGACCACGGACAGATTAACGATAAATCGTTATATCGGATACCTACTAGGTAGGTACCTATAGTGATTACCGCCTATATGTTACAATGTTACGAAGTGATATCTCTAAAATCTATTTTTAATCATAGTGAAAATTCTATTTATTCATTGAAGAATAATGATGTAGGTACAGAGGACCCAATTATCTTAAGCATTAGGCCGAGTTTAAAAAAAATGTTGGGTTTCGTGGGGGGGGGGGGGAGGCAATACTACCCTATTTGTCTCCCATGGCACATTTAACTTTTTTTGATTAGTTAGAAAAATTTGTTATAATGATAATTTGTGCCCGTTACAAATATGCATGTCGAATAGTCGAATCAAGTATAGTGTTGTTTCATCGTTAGCTCCACAGGCCACAGCTCGTAGATGTATGCTATAACAGGTCATCAGTAAAATAAAATAAATAATAATTTTTAAATATTATTTTAATATCCATAAAATAAGTATATACCTGGTTAATAGGTATAACTATCAAAATCGTTTTGTATTTCCTTGTTTAGTTAATATCTGTCACTGATGACTGATACATAGTTTTATAGTTACCAATAATATCAATTGTGTTGGACTGGGACTATATACCTAAACCGGTTTCAGGAAATTTACTCAATTAATAATTGACCAAATTATCTAGCTATTATTAGATATCACACAAAATATAGGTCCCAAATTACATCGTACCAGCTTTTTATATTTAGTGGCTAGTTTGTCCATGCAATATTATATTTTACTTACTTGTACCTAAATCTACCTAAATTGCATCTAAAAATACATAAAATAAAACTTACTGTCTTTTTGATTCATCATAGCCTAGCTGGATCCGCTAAAGCTATATGAGTATGAAATTTAGTTATTAGTTTCGTTTTATGATGTAGAGACCCACTAAGAAAGGATTTTCCAAAATTAATTTCCTGAGAGGGTTAAAAGGAATAAAAACAGAAAACGTTATTTCTTGATTGAATTTTTTTTAAGCCTCATCTAAATGTTAATGGATAACTAACACCTAAATAGAAATAGCCAACATTTTTTATAAAATATAAATAGGTAATGAATTGGAAATTCATATTGTTTTGCAAACGAAAAATTGACAACTATTTAATTAAACAAAAATGAAAAAATAAAGTTAATGAAATATTAATCATGCTCATTATGGTTCAAAACGCAATCAATATCTATGATGTAATATTCTTTGGTGAGATTGTTATTAGTTAAAATATATTTTAAATTACCTACTGTAAACTCATATCGTCCAATTGGTATAGATACGTATATTATAATTTATAGTATATTAGTATGCATTGAAAAATGATTTTATGAATGTGAACTTATTGGAATTTATACATTTTAAACTATAGATATAATCCTTATCATCAAATTTTCTGCTAAACATGGCCGACAACTGAATACTGTCAAGTCAGTATAAAATTCATTATAGTCACAAACACTGTTGAAATAGTGGTCAAAAAATAAAAATTACTTTGTTGTGTCCATCGTTTATGCATAAAATAAAATACAAATTGAGAAAAAAAATGTCCGATTTACCGTCCGGGCGGATATTATAATATTTTTTGTTTTTACGTTTTTTAAAAAACATTTGTGTTGATGCTATTGAGGATCCATATTTAGAGTGGTTTTCAGTCATAAAATCAATGACCTTCTGAAATTCTTCTTCTTTATTGAATTCAGAAGTATCATTTCTACGTAGATGTGTAGATACTACATTATCATAATATTCGTAATTATTTGTTTCAGAGTTTACTTCATGTTTTTTACACTTCATTTTATTCTTATTGTATTTTTTTAATGTAAATTGTCCTGCAAAAATAAAAATTATTGTGAAGAAAATTACTGTTGACACCATTAAGAAGGATAAATTTATTAAAGTAAGATTATTTTAATTTTTTTTTTTTTTGTAACCTGTAGACAATTGATGTTGCAGAATTTGCCCAATTTTTATAAATCTTTTTTTTTAACTTACATTCAATAAATGATATAATGCATATTTTATTCTTTTCATTATAATTATTTATTATCATTGAAATAGTTAACAAATTGATTATAAAAATAAATATTGTTTACAAAAGAGTAATAACCTCATGAAATTATAATTAAGTGGTATTAAATATTTCATCTGATCGCTTGATCTCATGAATATAATTTTCTGCTAGTTTTAAATCATCAAGAGATTCTTTAAATTGTCTTCGTTGATACAAAATTGAAGATCTCTTGATTAACGAATTTATCACCAACTATTAGAAAACAACATAAAATTATTATATCTAAACAATTTATAATTATAAAAATATAGGTCAGTTTTGTTACATTATTATATAGTAATAAATATTTTATGTTATATATACCTCGTATAATTAAACTTTCTGGTTTTATAAGTAAAACTGAAATTTTTAAAAACTGAAATAATTTAAATTATAAAAATATATATTTAGCCCTATGACCAGTGATCTAATTAGAGATTTTTTATAAAATATTTAAAATATTTAGAAATTATGAATTTGTTGTAGGAAGTAATAACATAATAAAACCATACATTTTTAAGTGTGTATACACACATCACTAAATATAGTTTAATTTTATACCTTTTTAGGAGCACTTGGTGTTTCTACAACAGTAGTGAGATGTTCGATTGCAGTCACATAATCTCCCCGTAGTAATGCAAAAGTACCAAGAAGATTTAATGCCAATGTTCTTCGAATTTTTCTCATCAACCTTTTCTTCTTATTTTTATTTTTTTTCTTCGCCAATTCTTCTTTACATGCCTCCTCAACGAGTTCATATTTTTTTTGCCGGAGGCATGTAAAGGATTTGGCGAGACCAGTTCTTAATAAGTTCGACGAAAAACAAACATTAAAAATTATGTTGTAAGTTATAACACATTTTATTATAAATGTAGTACTGCAATGTGTATAATATATAAATATATTATAATTATAATTCAAAGATAATTATGCTGTATATTAATACAACTTTTTTTTCAAAAATAAAAAGGCTGGCTGAATCGAGTAAGAATCATTTAAAATAAACTCACTGAATTTCCGTTTCCATTAATGCGCGTGAATATGTATCGTCATATGGATCTTCACTAAAAGAATTCAAATAATTTTCAATGATGATTTCATCAGGCAAATCGAAGTCATCATTGTTCTTTTTTCCTACATGAACATTAAAATATTGTAATAAACACAGTAAAATATAATAAGATAAAAAAAAAATACAATTTCTAATTATATGAAATAAAGGTTTTCATGAATGAGAAAAAATAAGTCTAGTTGAGTAATTATTAAGTTCTAGATAAGAAACTAAATAAATATACCACATAAAAATATTGGACCTATGGTCGAATTATTGTCAACCATTCCTAAGTCTTTTAGCTTTTTTTTGTATATTGGTATGATTTCATGTTTAACTTGACGATTCTCATTATTGTACTAAAAATAATTTAAGAAATTATATGAAATAAATGTTAAATAATTAATAAGTTTATATTCAGTACCAGTTTATTGTAAGCAGCAGCCAAGCCCGCAATGCCCACCGCAATACCGCTAATGGCAATACTCATTTTCCAATTATTGGATATCATGCTATTGAACCACATACTTGTTATCGATTCAAAATCAAACTACGACAGAAAACGAATTGTTAATAAAGTGAACGAATTAAAAAACACAGTGAAATAAATAACATGCATTTTGTTGATATTCCTAGAACGTAGTCCAGGACGACGAAATAAAATATAATCAAACTATAAACATAGATGAAAAAATAAATATTATAGTAAGTATCTATTATATTATTATTAAAAATAATAAAATAAAATAAATAAGTAGTTTAATTTATTTATAAGTTATATTTATCCATAAAATTAATCTTCTCCTTTATCCTTATATAATACAATGTGAAGGAGTTCGCGAAATTGGCGACGCAGCAAATAAGGAACGCCAATTCAAAAATTAGATTTTTTTCCGATCGCTGTTTTCTGTAGCTCCGTGGCCGCGTCGTTATCAAAACGAATAGTTCTCCTACCGTCGATAATGCGATTATCAAAACAAACGGTTCTCCTCTGGTTAATAACACGAGTTTTTGAAAACGATTTTTACAATTTTCGCCGGATTTTTCAATTTTTCCGAAAGTTTTTCACTTCGTTGTTTGCGTAGCTCGCGTCTCTTGAAGGCCGTGCGTATACGTGTTTTTCGTCGTTTGTGTTTGTAGCTGTCACGATCGCGGTACGAATTTATGACAACTTTAAATTACACTGTCGTTTATCGATTTATATCTTTACATGACTGATATCTAGATATTCAACTAGGTATAATTTTCTGTAAATATTTATTTTTAAACGTACAAAAAAGCACCAGAGAAGCTACGAAACAAACATTTAAATACAAATTCTTGTTTTGAAATAGCTCGCTTATTATACTTTATTATACACTATATTATATTAATATATATACTTGCTTAAACTACTTCACTGTATTCTTCATATATATAATTCACATGTTTTATTTCAACAGATTGTCTGTATATGAAATATATACTATTTGAAGCTTGAGTTTACACAACATTTTGATTACACTTGCTACTCTCATATTGTCCTCGATGTGATGCAGTCGGCTTGCTTATATGGTGGGTTTAATTGCGTTTAATTCGATTTTTCCCAATGATAACAGACAAATTAAATTGAATGTTCACGTGTCATTCGATTTTAACTTGTCTTATTCTATAATACAACATTACACTTTCGACGTCATCGTCAAGAGGCACGACAATCCACCGTAGGTGGATTGCACTGTCCGATTTCGATTTACATCATGACGTGTTGACTGGTAGCTAGACACTCAACTAACATTTTTTTTTGTTTACAATAAGCACCGGGAAAAGCGACGGGATAACTATTTACACCAGACGATAACTGCTAGACATTTAGACATGGCAATCGACTTATTCATATTTTTTACAAGCTCAAACCTCACTGATCCGGTGAAACGATTTTCACTCTCGACCAACTTGAAGGCACCCGAGGAAATTTCCAAATTCCAGCAATTGAGTTTCCGCCAGCCACTAGTTGTGATAATAAATTACGAAATGACAAGAATATTAATAATAATGATTGCAAGACAGTGGTGTACCTGAATTGCCTACCCAAAACGCCGCTGAACATAATATCAGTAATGAAAATATGTGTACGCCATATTGCCATTTTACATAATAATATATATATATATAAAAACAAATAGAAAAATATTTCTAAAAAACATTAGAAATATCGACTATTATTAAATATAAATATTTTTTTTGAAATAAATTTAAATGGCTGTTGCTCATATCCAGGTTTAGGTACACGATAAAGGAATTCTTAACGATAAATTATACGTAGGTACCTATGTACGTTATTTTATGATTCTGTTTTTAAAAATTGAGTAAAACAGTTTGCATAGAATATACTAGAGAAAACGTCGTTAACTTAATATATTTATAATATTGGAGCGCATTGTATTTATAATATTATATTACTACAGCAATGTTTATATAATATATAAAGAGATATGTGTGCTTATTTATAGTTTTGTTTATGTGAATAAATGTTTTAATAACCGATTGTGTTTCGCTAAATTGTAAAATAACACGGAAATTTCTTCTAGGTTTTCGCGTGTATACTTTTGCGTACCATTACATGTATTATAGCTTGTAGAGTTATAATATTTATTAGTCAACCACTACCACGCGTCGGGATCATATTGGCAGCGCTATCTACCGCTAAGTGCTTGAACTTTTCATCGTGTGGGTGAATAATGATCGTCTGATGTGTTTTGCACCTAAGCGGCGCAGTCGTATATGTTTTTTGTAATTATGTTTTCCATTCCGATCGTACTCAACCTTAGATTATCTATTTTCTTTACAAAATATTGCGATAATTTCACATTATATTACAGTTGTTCGAGTTTTTTTTCCACAAGACAGATTAGCAGTTTATTTAGTTACGTGATCTACATAATATTGTCATCTTGATATCGATAAATACATACACAATAGGTACAATAAGTGTATATTATGTACATTTTATATGATCCAATTAATACAATACGACAAATTCAATTAGTTATATAAGATAACCGGGTATATAATAATGTAGATTTAATGGGACAAAAAGAGCCCCGTTTGAAGTTTGTTGGGACAAGATGATGTTTAAAAACGGGACGTACGGTGGCCTTAGGAAAATCGAACACTCAGCGGATAGGTATCTTGTGGCCGTGTTTTGACGTATTTCTGGTTGTTTTTTTTTGTGTTTTTTTACTTAAACCTTTGGTGTAATTGTACAAAGGCTAATACAAGGTGAAATTGGCAAAAAAATGTGTTTTTAAAAAAATATAGAACACCATGATATTGTATGCATTTAATAATTTTACTATTCGTTTTTTTTCGTTATAGATTATACACTTCGAAATTTGTCAAAATATCGTTTAATCGTTCTTGAAGAAAATTAGAATATGAATATTCCATTCTTGGTGATATATCTCGGGGCGATCTTTCAGCAAAACCTGATGTTCTTATGTTTCATCTTATAAAGAACAAGTCTGTTTTAAAGCTTAAAAATATCGGTTTTTTACTTAGAAATATAAAAGAATTCAAGGATGAGATCTGTTTCAAAACATCACGTCTCTCACTTGTCAGGTCAATACTTGAATATTATTCAGTATTATGGAATTCGTAGCAAAAGGTCTAAACAAATCACTTGAGCGTGTTCAAAGAAGATTTTTACGATGTATTGGCTACAAACAACAGCTTATTACTGGTGACCTTCCTTTTTTGTCTATACTCTACACCATTGAGAATATTTCAAGAGAGTCTACATTTAGAATGTTTGGATATTAAACGCCAAAGTAACGGCATTTACTTATGTTCAAATTTTTTAACGAAACTGCCGACATCACGCCCTGAGCTTCTGGAAGACTGGAACTAGAACAATTCCATGTCCCTTAATATATGTCTCGTTACTGTTCTACCTTCTTTACAAAAAAAATCACCGATCATCATATGGATATAATAATCTAATTGCGTACCGTATTGCGAGTGAATGCATATAATTTAATAAATATCGACACATTCAACACAAAAAATCTGGCATAGTGGCATCCCTTAGTAATCATATTATGATTCTCAAATACTTATCTATCTATATTTGTACATTATTCTGTATTTATAATTTTTTTTATTACAAATGTTAAGTATATATAATTAAGTCGATTAATGTAGTATAAAGTTCTTTTTATTTTTACTACACATACCGTATTATTTTTGTTATATATCTTGTGTAGTGTTTGAGCCTATACAGGCTATAAATAAATAAATAGTGTACACTGTAACTGTATCTGTAACTGCCACTACTTTTCCCCCATTCATGATATCTATATTCACCCTTGCTTTAGTGTAAATCGGTAATGGTCGGGCAATACACCTGTGGCGTAACGGTTACGGTTTAAGTGTATTTAGGTTAAATTGTATTGGATTTTAAGTGTGCTCAGGTTAAATCCTATTTCGGTTTGAGTGCAATAAGATTTTAGTGTAATTCGTTCGTGGGAAAATCGGACTTGGCTGGATACGTCACTTCTGCTGTACACGTCTGGTGTTTTTTTACGTGTCAATTAAGAGAATAAAGAACAACTGTATATGAGAGCTTTTCATCACTGGAATTCATTCAAGAAAGTTTTTTTTGTACATAAATATTTTTATATTGTAACACAATTTATTAAGCTTCTTATAACAAGGTTTCAACATGACATTTCCCTCTTTCCGGTCCGACGTTGATAATTTTGAACAAAAGTAGGGTATATTTTTCTATAGTATCTCGTAGGGATGATTTTTATGTCTAGTATGTGCAACGTACATAGTACATTGTGCATAATATTTTCAATAGGTAATAATAAACTACCACCACACGACGTTTTAGGTATGCAGTTTTAGCTACATTATATATTAATATTGTCATGTGTTTAAACCCTTAAAGCATTCATTCCCTATGAGGTTTATGATTGTTGCCGTTCCATAAGTTGTAGGTTATAAAAACGATGAAACTTCACTTATATTATGTATAGTAGATGTATTACTGATTAAACTGTTTATGGGTGCGCTCATTAAAAATAAAAATAAACCAAAAACAACGAATGATAAATTAGAAGACAATTTAATTAATGCATCAACGCTATTTGAATAACAGCTGTATATAATCAAGGCGAATAATTGGTTTGTAATATTATAATAATATTTATTGAAAATATTAAACATAAAATAATCGGAATAGGACTTTAATTGGTAAATTATATAAATATTCAAATTACACACACATTATATTATATCCTTAATTTCAGTAAGAATAAGGTATCTATTACATTTTTTTTTCTGAAACACTATATATGATATCTTAATGTAGATATGTATCATAAAATTGATGTATACAAATCTAAGTATACAGATAACTACAGATATGAGGTACTTAAATTATAATTTAGTATAATATAATAATAATAATTTCTAATTATTTAACACAATTTTAAAAGGGTAAGTATACAAATGTATGTTTAACAAAAAAGTTATAGATTTATTTTAAAAAATCCAAATCAGATAGTAAAAAAAAATTATTTTAGCAAGAGAGAAGTTATGTATTTAATTGTAAAGGTTTTTTTACTATAGTATATTTTGCTTAAGATTTTTTCATCGTAGTAAATTTTTTATTTTTAAGAATACATTTTTAATCACTAATAAGGATGACTACATTACATAAGTTATAAGTTATAAAAAATTAAATTGTTATACTACTTATATAATTATTATTAGTAATAAAAATTTAAATTGTTATACTACTTATATAGTTATTATAAGTAATGAAAATTTAAATTGTTATACTACTTACATAGTTATATACCTATATAATATTATAATAATGGTATACACTGTGCACAATTAAAAAAAAAAACAAAACAAAAATCATTAGTTTATTTATAAAATAAAAAATAATAGTTATATTGTGAAACACATAGATAATAATTACTAATAAACGATATAAAATATATTTATTAGTTTAAATTTTAAAATATTTAAATAATTCATAATGAATACTCGTTGTAATAGTCAATTACTATCTTTTGTATGAAAATTTACATATGTAAAAATAAAAATATATGTACATACATTTGGGTCATAAAATACAGCTAGTAGCACTATAGCTACTATAGGCATTTATGTTATTACAATTTTTTTTTTTATCATAATGATGTGGTCTGTTGACGTGGTCAATATAAATTATTGCATTGTAGTGGGGCAGAAAGGCCAAGTCGCTCAAGATAAAATATAAAATATGATAATATTATATTTATATGTATAATGACACTTATAATATAACTATTGAATATTTGAATGAAGGCTATACAATCCTGGAAAAGCTTGAAGCCAAATATCACATGCATGATGTAAAGTTAAATGTAAAAACAATAATTTAACGGAATAATCATTACGATAATTTTTTAAAACTAAGAATAATAAAACGAAAAATCTTCCACGAAATAGAATAATAAAAAATTGTCAATATTAATTATTCCGAAAAAAGACTACTCTAAAGAACAGATCTTCACTTGTCACACGTTAAGAGCATCCAAAATAATTTCTTCAACCGCGCCGCTGGTGGACGGAAGTTTGGAAAACGAATCAAAAGCCGACCAAAGGATGCAAAATCGGTCGCCGCCAGGTCATGTTCTTAACGTGAGTCGAGTACATATGATTTATGTTCCTCCCTATATTACACCAGCAAACATAATATACTTTCTTTCAGTTAAAATATAATATGGACAACGAAATGAAATTAGAATTACGTTTTATATACAGATCTTAAATTATTATTATCACATAATGTCTACGACATAATATTATGTCTGAACCGTATTATTACCATGACATCCTAAGCAAATTGGTCTTTCTATCATACATCGTTTATTGAAAATTTAAATTATGGTATATTTTTATTGACTTAAAATTTCCATTATTATTTTTATGGATGTAAAAAAAAAAAACCGTAAACAATATAATACCTTTAACTACATCATTTTTATAAAATTGCAAATTCTGCAAGATAAAGGGTACAAAGCAGGAGATCATTATTTTCGATATTCAGTTTGAAATACAGTTGTTACGCTAATACCACACCTACTATGATAGGGAATAATAGTGAGTATATGGTATTATATCTTTAATACACACTATTATTGTAGGTATATTTTTTTTGAACAAAAAGTAGCAAGACGTCGACGAGCATTCAACAGTCAGGATTTTCAAATAAAAATGGAAAAATTACAGTAATATATTCTTTTGGTATTATAAATGGCAAAACATGAATTTCGAAGGTAGATATAGAACCCAGATGAGGGTAAACTCAAACGGTCACAGCTCAGTTTCTTATTTTTATTTAATGAGGATTTATTACTTATTAATTTGTAATTAAAAATAACAAAAAATAATTATTCAAATAAAACAAATTAAATACCAATAAAAAGAAAACCGTGTAAACGTATGTATAAACTCAAATCAAAAATTATAAAACCAAAAAACATAACTATTTAAATAATAGTAGGGGCATATAATAATTATTATTACTATAGACATTTTTGGGAGGCATTACAATTATTATGGTAGTAATATTATTATAGCTGTTTTTGTAAAACAAATCGCATATTAATCGTAAAAGACGCATCATTTAATGTACATAAAATTTCCTCTCTCTAGCTCTCTCGTTCATTTCCATCAAACGACGTTGACGGCAAACATGTCCATATTGAAATTGCCGTTGTTCTGTTCGCTATTACTGTTGCCGTAGAATTCCGGTTCGGAGGTGTCCTCATCGCTCAACGAATTCAACGTAATACAGTCCTTTGGGCTGCACGCGATCTGCGAATTTTGGCCACACTGACATTCCAGACAGGATCCCGTGTCCCTTGGCAAAACGCTGCCAGGCTTATATCTAACTCCTGCGTTTGAAACAAACTTGATATTAATAACAACGATTAATAAATTGTTATTTGATCAGGATATAGATGGACACAATTTCACGATAAATTTCTGCGGTATACATTACCCATAACGAGGCAAAACGGCTCGGCGTCTTCGTTGGGTGTCACAGTGGTTGTCTGCAAAACGTCCGAGGGACTCGAGTGCGGTACAAAGTTTGTTGATTTCGAACTCGCATCGGTTTCAAAGGTAGTTGAAATTACTAAAACATAGTAAATTTCCCAACGCGGACGTAAAAACATTGTTCGGCTTAAAGCTAGACGTACACAAAGTTATAATAGACATTTCTCGCGATAGTATATAGTGTCAAACGTAAACCGTTTCTGGTAATCTTTGCATTATCTATACATTGTTTCTAATAGAGTTAGGTGAGATAGAGAGTGGTAATATTATGTAAGACGTAATGCGTATATTATTCTGTTTTAATGATTAATGACTTTTAAATAGTTGGATATTGTGGTAACTAGACATGGATAATGTCGAATAAACTGTAAGTAGCAATAACCTACCCGATGCTTTATTCGTATACATAATATATTGTATAAAAGATTAGTAACTTCAATACTAACTTAACTATTGAATAGAGTGAATGGATCGAAGTGTGTATTTGATCAAATTCGCAAAGAGGTGCAGGGATGAGTGTTTTTTTATTTTGCTAACCAAGGTGTCGTAGATTTTAGTTCTATTGTTAACCCTTATAAAATCAACTTTTGAATTATAAATAATGTGCACTTTATAAATGCATGATGTTAATTACAAAAAAAAAAAAAATCTTTATAACGTAATTGTTAAAGCACTCCAAGAATGGTAATATTACAATGAAAATTGTTGGTAATATTCATAATATATGTCTTTTTAAATCGAGGATACTAAACTATAAAGTATTATAATAGAATGGACATGAAATGAGAAAGGAAAAATAATTATTTTTTTAGATAACATTTTTCATTAATATAAATATTATAACTTTAACTGCATTTTTTATCCGCACAGTTCAGTCATTGGTATGATCACTTCAATAACGTACAATACTAAATTTGGGTATAGATAGTCAGTGACGCCGAATTTAGACCTTTTTTGTGAAGCAAAATCTAAAATGTTTGTTCCACCACCTAACCAAACTTTTCAGCCATCTAATATGATATAAGAATACGTACAATTGTTTTGTTTCACGCTATCAGGCATCAATTATAATATAAATAATACCGTTAATACCTTATTTAACTTTTTTAACCCATTAAGCCCATATAGACTCGTTCACCTATAATACTCATCCATCCATTTAAGGACTAAGAAGTAAAGCGATCGCTTCACATGCCATATGAGTTCGGTACCATTGTAGATATTATATATATTTATATGTAATACGTTAAACTACAGTTATTTACCGCTACGGATTTCGGTTTGGTCGTTTGTTCGTGCACTATATATCTACTAAAAAACGATAGAGAACTGCTATACAAAAGATTTAAATCCCTTTAATACACGCACACAGTTATCACTATCATCGCTACATTATTTACATGTTTAATAATGACGGGTTTTTTTAAAATGTTTTTTTTCCTACACCGGGCTTTTGTTTTGTTTGATTATTTATTGTCTTTAGGTTAGTGTTATACTGTGCACACTGCACATATACACATATATATACTCCTATAGGTGTATAGAATTGTTTTAACTCGTAAATATTGCAAATGTCAAGCTGTTGTATTTATATACCTTAACTGTACACACAAAAGCTTTGGTAAAAACATAAAAAAAAGGACGGACAGGACACGGATGTGGAGACCGCTTTGCTCGCCACCATGTACCTAATCCGTGCACATATGCTGTAGTGTTGTATAATACTTATATTTTATATCAATTTGAAAGCAATAATAAATCACTGCGAATTACGAAAAAGATTCCGCGTTGAGCTCGATTTACCACGTATAGTTGGTATATAGTGTTAAAAGTGCTCGTAAAAAGAATTAAGTTACTTGTAAAGATTTTCAAAGTTTATTAAATTTATAGTTATACCTAATAAGTAATAAGTAATGTTTGAAAGTTATAGGAAAACAGACAAAATATGAACAAAAAGAGTGTAAAGTATGCGGAAAAATAATATAATTGGCGAAGAAAAAAATGCTTACAGTAAAGAAAATAACAAATTTCAAATTGTGGCCTTAGAATATCTTAAGAAAACTGTAGTGCAATATAAACTGATATAATGGTTGTTGGTTAAGCATGTGTTTTATAATGCGAATGTTAAAAAATGAAGAACAAACAAAAACTACAGTTATTTTTTTCAGCTCTATTGAATTGTAGAATTTGTATCTTTAAAGGTAAACGATAAATAGGTATATAAGTATAAAGATATGTGTGTCATAAATTATAGTGTCGAATAGTCATCCAATAATAGTTTTGTAAATAGTTTTTTTTTTTTTTTTAAATCGAAAACAGACATGAACCCTACATATTTTATATAGCCGTTTTACGTGTAGGTATGAATGAATACTGTGTATATATATATATTCATTTAGACCACCCACGCATTGAAATGTCTTTCTATTGTTATATATTACTGTTTATCGTGGACGTCGATTGCGGTTCGTCGTCGATCTCTTCGACCATTGTGTCTGCAGGAACTGTGTCGTCGCATTGCCAATAACAAAATATTTGACCATCGATGCAAATGCACGCTTTACAGTGGTCGGTAAACAGTATCTGTTAAACGTAAATACAATCATTGTTAAATTATATGTATATTATACTTGTAAATTCATTGAACATACAGTTTTTTTTTATTGAATACGTATTGTAAAAAAATTAAATGAATAAACCTGGTTTTTCAAGATGATCTATTGCGATTAAAATCTATTGTGTATAATACGAGTGTTACCTACTCGTATACATTTTACCTGGAAAATTTAAACAGGAACCTATACATTTTTACAATTACCAACGTGAATAATTTTTATTGAAGTAGTTCGATATCTAAAAACCGGAATTTGGACGAGTTGTAAATGAGTTTTGAATTTAGAGTTATATGTATTTAAAGTTTAGATAAGCGGAGTGGAGTTGTGCAGGCATATCCCGCTTAAATGGATATTGAAATAAAATGATGAGCATTTTTCAATAAAAAGAATCATTCTGTTTACTGAATTCTGAATTCGTGATCGCGTTTGAGCGTAATATTACATTCATATTTACGTTCGTATATAATATGCAATTTAATTATTTAATATTAATGTAATATTGCGTAGGTACTGTATGTAAATATTATGGTTTAATCTCTGCAGCAGTCCAAGCCCTTTGATTACTTGATCAATTTTTGGCTGGTTAGGGGGAGTGACGGCAAACAATTTACCACGCATATAATAATATAATAACTTTATAGACGATCGATAAATAGTAAAGCCAAAGATGATGGGTGTCTGCATCGCTATAGCCAGCAGTCATCATTGTAATTTTGTAATAGTCCGACACTCTAGTTTTGTATGTATAATTAGTGGAATAAATTTAGATGAGGTATGATGTCCGGGAATCATGAGGAGAAAATTTGAAATTGATTAGATGAAGAATATAATACACGGGTCGTGGGAAATCGAATTTATCGAATACCGCGGTGTGTAGGTAATCAATTTAGAAATTGTGAATTTACAGAATGCCTGCGGTCGTTCAAGGGTACAGCCTCGATCTGGTTGGCAACGGTCAACGGTATTATAACATAGTTTAGTGCCGGGCGTATCTATATATACCAAACACGATAAGAGCCTTAGAGCCGTTAGAGGGTTGGGAGACTTTAGCCGCCTCAAAACAATATCTATATATATATATACTTAAAGTTCACCCGAAATGATTAGAAAACTAGAGCTATATGCGTCCGTTTTGGTAATATTAAATCGAACGAAAAACATCGAAAAACCATCATAATATATATACTCTATACTTATAGTATTTATTTTTTCGTAAAACATTATCTGTATACCATTTCAACATTGATGTATGATATTATGGGTATAGGTTTTATACAGTATCTTTACGTACCGCTGTATAATATATTATAATATTATATACCTTACGTGTAAGCCATAACAACACACGATGTTTTATGTATAAAACCCATCTATATATATATATATATATATACATAAAGGTGTGCAAAAAGCGGCTGTATCATTAATTGCGCTAAGGTATACACCGTGGCAGGTGTGTATAAAACGAATAGTATAAAGTACAATAATATATTATATAGTTCAGTTTAAACTATTAAGTTCGTACGCACATCGAATCAAAAATAATATAGTACATTCTACGTACGGTTTCCGGCGAACGGCTGTGCGGCATCGCGCAGTTATACTTACTTATAATTAATTTACGGCCATAATAAAATGTTAAAATCGCATACTGTACCTTTTGACTGTGATTATAAAGCACTCCTGAAACTGTACACTGTTTTGTCCCTAGCGGATTGGAGAACACGGCGTCGTTTAAGTTCCGTATGTTGAAAGGGGCTGAAAAACAGATAATATTAAATTAATTATAAACAATAGTAGGTTTATACAACAACAATAAATTAAGTAACAATAATTCTACGACAAATAATTAAAATATTTTATCCGTAATGCACCGAGCACACTACTATTATATAAGTACTAGATTAATGACAAAAATAATTTGGAGGGACAAAGGTTGACTGTTATATACCGCCAAACCCCATACGACGACGGTCATTATATTATTTTGGTGTCGCTGTCTATTATTACGCGTACACAGCGTAAACAAAACCACTGTCGATGTATTTTGTGTTTCACAATTCTGCATATTATAATTTAAACTAAACACGTATGATCATAACTTATTTTTGTCTTGTGTATTACGTACGATTATTTTAAGTGAAATTTCCACATAATATAGGCATAAAAATGTTTTAAAATACATGACGATTGAAAAGTTACACTCGTAAGATAAAAATAATAATACTTGTAGCCTGCAGTGTATAGGTACTCGGAAAAAATATTTTTCAAAACAAAATTATACTCAAATTATGTGCTTATATAATATCTTTTCGATATTTTTTATAATGAGTAAAATAGTATTAATAAATTCTTATACTTATGGTTTCAATTTTTTCAAATCATCACCATTAAAACAATTTAATTATTTAATAAAGTAGGTATATCATGTTAATATGGTTGGCGTGGAAAACAATTTCGCATGAAATTTATTTGGTTTGTCAAAGTTTAAAGTCGAGAGATGGCGGTTTCCATACTTTCCAAGAGGTCGGTAATGGTTAGTGAACTTTTGTAAGTATTTGTAATTTGAATTTTGAACATTGCAAAGTTAAACACTTGTGTGATGTATGCATATTGTATAGTAATTATACAACATCATAGGAAAAATACAAATGTCAATTGCTTTTCTTTTCTTGGTGTCAGATATTGCAGCGGTGTTATGATGTTATTATGTGCCATATATTATTATTACAAATTTAAAAGCTAGAATATTATAATAATATATATATTATATACATAAAAAAACTGACTTCTTACGAGTCTTAAGAATATTGTTTTGATACCATTTTCTAACTAAAATGTGCTATAGGTATAGAGCTGTTACAAGATCCTTTTTAGTCCTCAATAAGTGTTAATAGAAAAAATATCATTATTTTAATAATTATATTTGTAAGGAATTTCAAAAACTATGAATGTGCCTTTTGATATTTGACTTATTTCCTTTGGAAAGTATTTTTTTTAAAAAATATTTTAGCAGAATGATTAATATAAAGTTTTAAATTTTTAAAAAAGTAGTATGTTTTTATTTTGTAAACTCTGTTAAATTAAAATATTCATATTTAAATTAAATAAACTTAAAAAGAAAATTTATTTATGAAACAACACAGGGATTTAAAACAAAAATGTATTAAAGACGTTGAGTGATTGAATGAATATATTTCTTAACTTGAAAGCTTTTGTGATAAATTATCGTATTATTATTTTTAGTAGAGCTCAGCTTAACTTAAAATGGTCAAGATTTAAAAAAAAAGTGTACATAAAAGAATTTTAAGTCCAAAGATAATTAGGATGAACGAATAATACAATTTTTTGACACGTGTACACATTTATAATATAAGTTACATTGTTGTTTTGTTGTAAATTAATCTGAATTGTTAATACATTTTCGAGGAAGTTATAAAATGTGTATAAGTGAAATTTCATAAAAAGTTTTAAAAAAACTAACAAGATTAAAAACAAATCAAGAATATCATAATTAAATTCAATCATACATTTTTGTTTCATATAATTGTATTATTTGTGTCTATGGTTTATTGGATATTGTCAATCAAAAATGTACTTGAAAAAAATTGAAAATTTTCACAGAAAATATAAACCAAATACATAACTTTTAATTCAAACATATGATTTTATTTTGTCTGTATATTTTACTATCAATAAGTTATATACTATATTATATATTTTGATATATATCACTTCTCAGCAGATTGTTAAATCATCATGGTGTTCAATATTTCTAGATCCAGAAAAGAAATAGTGAATTTCATTGGTTGTACAATTATATATATTTTTATTATTATATTTATTATTGTGTTTGTTATAATGTTTTGGAAAGGAAAATATGTTTTGATATTATTTTTGAGAATTGCTTTTGAAAGAGACTTGATGCAGTTAGTACTTTCAGCTAGTCGAAAACCAATAAAATTTCTGCAGTTTTCTTAATAAATGAGAAAAATTAACAGAAAACAATAATAGGTTAATGGGAATATTTAATATTTACCCAACAACTGTTTTGGACAAAACATCAATTTTATTATTTTGTTGCAATTCAGAAAGGAATAACAAACCATTAGGTATTAGAGTACTACTTCATTTAGATCCACTATTGATCGACTTCATTTGCAATTGTTTAAATATTATTCTACTGAGTTCTCATCATTTGAGTAGTAAGTGGCATTTATAGTATCTACTATCTACATTCTACGTTAGGTGCACCAATTTTTTTAAAAAAACTTTTTTATACATATAACTTCAATTTTTCAATTTTTTCGATTGTATCATGATGATTATTAATTATTTTATGTATCCTTAGTTTTATTTTTTGTCATGTTAATTTATTAATTGAAACAAAAGTCAATAAAATATTACAAATATTGCAGAAAGTAACAGTTGTGAATTTATGCAAATTACCATGATTTACAAACGTGATTACAAAAAAAAAAAAATTATAACCATATCCATTATTGTATTTCTATGGTATATAAATAGGTTTATTTAATATTTTAATGAAATGATTGGTAAAAAATAACTGCAATTTTGAAGGTAATTTATAAAGAACAATATACTATAGTGTCAGAAATATCAGATTATCGATTGGTCCGTCGTGGGAGAGTGAAAAACGGTTGATCTGATTTCTCCGAGTTAATTTCAAGTTGAGCGCAATTCATTTTGCGTAGGTATATACGTCTACCGGTCTGACCTATTCTATTTGAAGTCAACGCATTCGCATTTGTCCAGATGACCGTAAGGGTGTCTGATTAAATGATTTGTATTATACAAATTATACAAAGGGGTAATTATTTTTACAATCCACACTCATTGTTTCGGTCAATTTCTACGTTTTAATAATTAATAATTAAAATATAAGTGATAGGTAATTATTATATTGTACCTATCTATAAACAACGAAAGCATGAATGTGATCACACTATATTTTCCTAAGGTGTTCCATTTTAAAAATCTTTCCCTTATTTAGCGTGTTTATAAAACACAAAATTATATTTTAAAATATTGATATTTAAATTTTCATAAATTATACAGCTAATAATAAATTCAAAATGTAAATAAAAATAAATAAATAAATAATATATTCATAAAAATATTTTGCTTCATAATAATATAAGATTTAGGTTGAAGATGATCGTTAAAAAATAACATTTAAAATAATAAATCTAATATTCAATACAAATACAAATTAGATTTTTTTGCAGTATTGTAGTGAACAATGTGAGTAATGAGTAAATCTACTTTAAGTCTTGTAACTATACATGTAAAACATTTTTTTTTTCAAAAAATAATTGAATGCAACTGATATTAATCATGGACCGGTCAAGGGCTTAAACGTTTCATGACATATACTATTAGACAGTAGCATGTTTAGCTGCTATGTAATTTATATAGGTACTTATAATATTAATACCTATACCGTTTCTCCTTATTTTCCGTCTATTAGTTGATGAATATATTGTCGAAATATTTTATGTTATTTGGAACAACTGAAGTAACTAAATATATAAAGAAGTAATTTTATTCATTAAACCTACTAATTTATACTAATATATTATTTTCATTTTACCGGGCTTTGTCGAAAATGTGAATCAATGAGATCTCGGCGATATAAAGGTGAAATTTGGTGGTGATTTTAATTAACTTTATTTTTCTCCAAGACGAAAACTGTCTGAAAGGAAATCGACTTCTAGAAAAAAAGAATACTCGTACGCCGTACAAAGGGGTGAATAATAAAATCTAATATACTGTGTAGGTTTTCACTCAGTTCTGTTTGGTTAAGGATACATATAGGCGATAAACACGAAACCTTTTACTTACTCCGTAGTTTAAACCTATGATAATATTTATGCACCTCAGCGCGCAGTTTGCCGGCGGTAATAGATTTTTGTCCGTTCCTTGTTTCAATGTTTCTATAACGACATATTATTTTAAACGTTGTCGGAGGGCGAAGAAAGCCAACGTTAATATTGTAATAATAATATGTACAAGTGATGACAAGCAAAAGACAAACAGAAGTTGCGTATCTTGTTCATTAATAAACAAGAGATTAAAATGTTATACATATAAATTATTAATTGCTTTTAGTATACTGTCGGATATAATCATTCATTCGTTAAAAAAAAAAAAATTAATTATGTACGTCAGCCTAAAAAACTTATTGCCAACTATATATATATAATATTAAAAGTGATATATACAAGACACAATGTTGCAACGCGTTATGTCATTAAACTTTCAAGAAGCCGTTCAAATAGTACCTACTTCGAATACAATTTTTTTTTTTATTACGTCCGGTCAAAATATTATAGATTACACAACAGTTTAATGTTATCTATTGTATAATTCATAGATAATGCTTACATTGCTTTAATAAAAGCCTTAAATGTTAGGACGCGCTCGCCAGTATTTGCGTCAAAATTGATTAATAAATCTTCAGCTGGCGTTTTCTTTTACTCCAAGAGATTATAGCGGGTTTATAATACCTTACACTAGAGTAAGAGATATAAAATATATATCAGTACTTTTTTTTTTTGACGTAGATCGATTACTATAAAAATAATATTATATTATTTCTAGTTAAAGCGGATTAGACATCGGACGAGTATAATGGACGTTTCGTTTTGATACTTTATTTTTCCCCTTATAACAAAATTTGAAATTATGGTATAAATATTGTATTAAAATACTCTTCAATTTCGATATATAATCACAAATAATAAATCATTCGTAATGTATTATGTATACTATTGAATTGTTATAATTAAGAGTTTATCCAGAATATATTAGATTATTATCAAATATAGATACATATTACCTATATCAGAAGATACCGCGATCGCAATATTCACATATTATTTTATTATTATAAGTTATTGATGATTCGGTTGAGGTTTTGTCGATCAATTGTTTTAATGACGAAAATTGGTAAATTACTACTCAACAGTAATATTACTAATTGTATTGCGGCGATCAGGTAGGATAGGCTGCTCGCCGGCGGCGTATACCTCGTAATATAATATACACATTCATCAAATATTATTCAAACCGTCTATACCATATTCTGGTTTCATAAACGTTAATTACTACCTTTGTATATATTATGTATATATGTGATAGCAATCAATAAGAAGGACTTTTACGATTCCCTACGTTAGATAATAATTAACAATTAAATTCGAGTAACTTAATATGTCAGACCCATAAAACCTACGTAGGTTTAATAATACACGATACGGAGGAATTCATTAATGTGTATTAATTGTGCAGTATCAATATTCAATGCGTACGTATTACAGATGGTCCTATATACAGATGTTAATATTTTTATACTCGATAAAGTTACACGTCGAGATGGGAAGATACTTTAAGACTGATATTCGATATCGGTAGTATCGGTTTTATCGGTTCAGTTAGGTTTTTTTGTAACCGATATTTTATCAAGTAGGTACCTATCGTAAAAAAACAAATTTACCACTGTACAATAATATCACAAAATAACCACGAATAAATATATAATACAGTCATTTATATCGTATCATTTCATGGATATCGGTTTGTGGGATCAGTTTTATTGTAATATCGGCCCACGGTGTTGGCTAAAAATTGAAAAATATTATTGTCAAGCATAATATCCGTAAAAAGTGGTATTGGTCCATCCCTGCAGGTTACGCGTATACCTACAACATTTATGCGGGCGCAACTCGACGATGAAAAACTTTATAATGCGTAACTATAATTATTTATTATATTATAGTCACTAGACGTGTAGACTGTAAGTACACTAATAAAACCCATGACGCCTGATTAATTAAATGCATTTACGATTTCTATGATCGTGGACGGTGGAAAATTTTTTATCGGAATTTCGTGTAGGTACTCAACGGTCGCAAATAAACCGCGTTTTATGTTATTATGACTTACTTCGAATGAACGAACCAATAGATATTTTTGTATTTAGTAATAGTGCTGTAGCGCTTGTAGTGTTAAATATTATATAATGGTTACCGTTGCCCGCCGAGAGATTTTTGTTTTAGGAGTTACGGCTCATCCCCCGGTGAGCAGTATATTATTATAAATTTCAAGCGTGTATTAAAAAAAAAAAAAGGTTCCGGTTAATATTTTTAAAAGAAAAGTGAGTGATAAACCTATTTTTGTGGATCAGGTTAAGCCAAAAGCCTGGGAATTATGTGCTAATGTTAACCCTTTATTTTTCGTTGAATTCAATTATATTTTACTGATATAAATATACTGAATGGACATTGGGCCACTATGCGTATACTGTATATTAAATTTATATTATATTAAAAGTAATAATAATGTATAACCAGAATAATATTCACCAAGCTTACCCTTTTTTCTCCAATAATTGGTGAGTTATTTAAAATCTAATTTCTAATATACTTAAACGCCCCATTTTCAAATTCACGATACTTTTTGTGCTACTATTAAGACATATAATGTGAAAATACGAAATTTTTATTTTTTAAATAAATAACCACTTTTTAATTGTGAATTATTTAGCGGACAATTTTTCTCAAACTATTGACATACTAAAATTCAAATTCAAATTCAAATAAGTAGTTTTGAGTAATTAACTTGCGTATTAAAGACAATAGGTATTTTCTTTTTATTTAGGCTATTTATTTGGATTTGGGTGATATGGGTAGTATGATAATTTAAAATGTCTAGTAATTTATATTAATTTAATGATATTTCTAATTAATGAAAATTTTTGAATTAAGTAGATCAAAATTATTAAAAAAATGATTTACTAAATGATATACAGTATAAAAGAGGTGTTCATTAACAAAATAAGTTCGTATCACCGCGAAACACTTGTTTTAGTAGTACAAAAAAAAAAAAAACAAAGACGAACAAAATTTCGAAAATATGGTTTTTAAATATATTCAAATATTTTAAAAATTAAAATTTGAATAAATTCATTTATTAAATAAAACATTTTGGGTGAGCATGTTTGCCGAACCATTCTGGATAGTGTATGATATTATAAAAAATAATAATATAATATGTAGGTACACACTACACAATAATAAATGGTTGTCTGTCTTAGTCGAAAAAATTTATATTGATTTATTTTCTACCTATTGTCTATTTGTTTCTACTATACATTATAAATCTATATAAAAGTTAAATTGACCCTATATATTATACTCTCGTACTTTATTATTGATGGTAAAAACATAATAATAAGAAAAGTGGTTATTTTGCTAAAAACATATCTAGTGTTTGAGGTCTAAAATATTTCACTATAATGTTAAATATTTCACCAAACATTGAATTATTTTGTTACCGAAATATCTATGATATTAATGATACATTTATTGCCGTTGTTGACATATTTCTATATTAAAGAACTATTAGGCCGGAGCCACACATAGGCACATAGCGGTTCAACCGCTGTGGCTTAACCGCTATGTGTGGCCCCGGCCTTATTTTTAAGTATAAAGGTATATAAATATATATTGCTATTAAAATAATGTAATTCTGTATTTCTGTATGCTACTGTATCATTAAACACTTTTGTATGTTTTTTGGTAATATAGAAAATTGTAAATACTTTTATGATATTAAAGAAAACAACTATACTAGAGACAAAAATGTGTAAAAATTAAACTAATTAAAAAAAATAATAATAAAAACCAAATTTTAGTAGAATATTTCACAAAAAAATACTTATATATTTCATGAAAATTTTAAACACTAACCATATCATTTAAATTTTCTTAAAAATTGTTAAAATATCAATTTTTATTTGTTTTTTTAAGATAATATTTCCTTTGATGAAAAACCAATCTTTCGTTGCTAATAATAATGGTAGCGAAGTTATGAAAAAAAAAATCGCTGTCTTGGCTTAAGTGGTTCTCGGTGAATTTTTATTTACCACCCCATAAACTCATATAGTGATTGATTGAAAACAGAAAATAAAAAGTTTCGTAATTTATATAAATGAAAAACAAAACTTTTCGTTTTGATTTGGAATTATACGATCTATATCAACTTTTATAATATAAGATGGGGGCCATTAACATTTTTCAATAACGTACAGACAAACAAAAAATACGGTGGCTCATCCTGTACACATGACATATGATGAAAGTTTATAATCATAAACAAAATATGTTACAATTTATTCGTATAACTGTGCACAAATATTTACAAAAATATTTCGTAACTGAAATGATAATACTGATAATCAGTTATACATTATGCAATAACCGAAATAAAACCCGTATACCTTCAGTATTTTTGATCATCTATCATAAATAAAATTCAACCATATATTTTTAATAAACAGCGGTATTATGGTTTCTTATTATTTGGTTTTATGTAGAAGACAGAACAATTATTGCGTTTGTACAATTTACTTATTTCTTGTGCAATAATAATCATAGAGTAATAAAAGAGTTATGCGACGAAATTATATGAACGAAATCTGAATTATTATTACTCCACTAAATATAAAACAAGAACAATGCTTGAGGTTTCCATAAATTTAAACAACAAAAAAGGGCGGTGAGTAGTTTTTGGTTCGGTTTTTATTGTGAAATAAATGATGGTAGCATGATTATGATAATTTTTTCTCTTTCAGTGTGAATATAAGAGTAGGTTAATACTTACTTGTTTTAAATAAATTGAGAATATTACAACAGCGATGAATTGAAAAAGAAAAAGAAATATCAATATTACGCAGAGAAAAATATGTAGAGGTAACTGTTTCAACTCAAAACATTTTTTTTTGATTTAGATGGAGGCATATAAAAATGTATACCTATGTGTGTATTGTTATTTGTAACATTTATTATAATTAGTGTTTATTTATATTGTGGGGTGTATTTTATCACTTTTCAAATAATGGGTATTTAATATGACGATTACATGATATTAATATATTGTTATTACCAATATTATATCAATATCGATAATATTACGAGTATATCGATGGTAACCAAAAAAATTTCATTAGGTAGGTAAACATATTATAGCTGAAAATGTATAGAATAAGTTTAGGGATTAAAAATATTACTACATATTTACTCTCAAACGAATTAAAGCAATTGGAAATAGTTTTATAAATATTTAAAACGCTATACATATTATATGAACCACTCATTATTGTCTTATTTTTTTTTTCTATTCTACTATAGATAAACTGAAATAATGTAGTTTAAAGAAATAACTTAATAAAAACTTTGGTTTTGTTTTTCATTATTATTTATTACGATTCATTTACTTTTACATTAATTTCTCGAGAATGTTAAATAAATGAAAATATTTTTGTTTCAATTTGAATAATAAAAACAAAAACTTGATTTAAAATCGCATTGTATACTATTTATTATTTATGTTTTAGTAGTTCAAACGAAATTTGTATACTTTTCAAGTATTATAAACTACTGTTGTAGTATTATAGTAAAACATGCTTTTTGTACCGTTAAATGTTATGTGATGCTGAACGAGTATTTTTATTTGCAATACTTGTTTTATACAAAACTTACTTATATTTTTTTATTTTTTAGTATGTTTCAGTTTATTGAATTATTCTTTTTTTAAAGAAAAAATATAATTTTAAAAACAATTATTTGTAAACCAAAATCTTCTCAATATTTATTTTATGATGTTTTATAAAAGGTAATTAAAAATACTTTACAACTTTCAGAAAATATGTATTTACCTTTATTAACTTTAAACTTATTATATTAAAATAACTTTTGTTACCTCGTATGTATTTTTTTTTGTAAATAAAATACTATACTTAAAATAACGATTACTTAAATATTTAGTTTAGGCTCTGTTTCTAATAACTTTAAAAATACATTTTTAATTTCACTGATCCAGAAATATTCAACTTTTCATAAATATGACGAATCGTACCAATAAAGTACTGTAACACTGAATAGTCTCTTCAGCAAGTTAAAAGTGTAACATTTGTATAGATACTTTCATGTATTACACTTATATGTATATAGTTAAGATGAGTGTATATTATATCGTACGCCGTTTGAGAATTCAGCCTAATTAGCTAGTAGCGTATTTGATATTTTTTAAAGAGCTGGCTGAGTTAGGCTTATTACAAATGGTATCAAAGGTAGTTATGTTTTTTTTTAACATTTTAATATTATAAAAAGTATTTCAATAATTAAAATATTAAAATCATTAAATATATTATATATTATTAAATAATGTTCTGATCTATACATAATATTATATTATTATTATAATAATTCTCTATAATATGTACTTTTTGTAGCAACATTATTATAACATTTTGTAAGCTAGAATTTTGATAACATTTTTCATTTATAGTTTTTTTATTTTGGTTTTATAAAAAAAAAAATTGTAGAATTTTTTATCAACATTTTTATGTTAAATAAAAATAATTTTCAAAATATTTTGACTTTTTTGAATTATTTATAGATACTTTAAATTTATTTTTTTTAGATTTATTTAATAGCAATATATTAATATAATATATATAAATTATGAAATACACTTAGTGATGTAGATTAGTTTGTCGGACCTATTCTCCGTTTACAATCGTTTTTTTTATACAATGATACATCATTGAATTCAAATTTAACACTTCCGTTAAAGTAACCCATTCGACACCCACAGCAGAGTGGTATTGTACATTTGGTTTATTTTATTTTATTAATATAAAAAAATGTACCATCCTAGCAGTAATAATTACAAACTATAAAAACATTAAAAAAATTACAGTCTATTATCAATAATTAGTAAGATTTTGCCTGAATAGTGTCAGTATTCAATACAAATGTATAATTAAAAAATAACGGTGGTCAACTAATTGGATTTTGAATGATTTTATTGTCTATGTCAGTGCTAGTGATTCTCAACCGACGATCTTATAGGATTTAGTATGATGATTTCGTGAATTAAATGGAAATATCAAAGAATATACTTGTATGGCTTAAAATTATTTAAGTATTTTTCTGTACTAAAATAAAATGCCTAAATGTTCCTCTTTTTCTTAAATACACTATACACATTTATACACATCTATTATTGTGTATGTGTGTTGAAATGTTTATAGTTTATCATTGTTTATTATATAAAATAAATTATACGGATTAAGGATTCATGTATTAAAAAATAAAATGTACAATTTTCACAAAAAAAAACCCACTATCATTGAACCAATAAAATTAACTACTTTTTTTAAGACTGACAGTAGTTAATACTAAATGTAAAAATTAATTAAAGTAATTTTTTTATTAGTTTGGGTTATCTATTATACTTAGCTAGTTAACAATTACATATACTTATACGTTTATTATAACGAGAGTATCTGAGCAAATACATTTTTCGAAAAATGTTAATCATTGTTAGTATAATATAATCATGATACCCATTTACCCATAATAAATAATGTTGAATATTATACTTAGCTGTATAAATAATATTTCGAAAAAATTTGTTTCTTAATAATAAATATTTAAACATTTGGGACTGTCAAGAAAAATGTTTATTACTTTTTCTCGTTTGTGATTACTTTGGGTACCTAGTAAAAGGTCGCGGAAATACGATTTATTTGTACAAGGTTCTTTTGTGTTAAAAGTACTTGACTCTGGTACACTGGAAAGGTCTAGAAACAAAAAAAAATCGTCAAAATGAATAAGACGCATTTTCCAGTACTGTGCACATTGATAAGGTTATACTACATGTTTTCGGACCCATGATCATCCGTCACATTTGACTCGTTCAACCGTAATATATTTGATAGTGTTAACGCCAACAGTTCTAGCCAAGTCAGTTGGAAAATGCAATTTGCCAAAAACAGAGTCCTCCAGGCTATCCAATCTTCTATAAATTCTTTTCCATCTAGTCAATCATTGATGTCATTTTCAGTTGATTTGTGTGCGTGTGCAAATCAAAATTTTCTACATATGAAATACTTGAATACATATATGCATATCTTATGCACTATGCATAACGAAAAATCAATAACGAACAATAGTATATTGATTGTGGATAAAACATATAAAATTAAATTGTAAGTAAATCAAAAAAAAATATATATATATATTGTGTATTACTCATTTCTTACTATCAATCGATCGTATACATGTTTAATATACGTATATCTAAGTATATAATATGATCATAATATATTAGAAATTTATAGATTGGCAGTGATTTATTTAAATGGCCCAAACGATAAAAAAAAGTTTAAAAACTTGTTTAATACAATCTTGGATCACAAAATTATAATTCTTCCTAATACACGTTATACTGCACTATAAAACATTTACACTTACACTTTTATAATTATCAAAATACATTCATCTCAAATCTTTTTCTAAATCTTTTTTTTAATTACTGTAGTCCAAAATTTAATTGGTTACGCGATCTTTTTAATAATTACTTTAAGACATAAGAATGTCTAAAAGTAACGTCGCTACTCACAAATTATTGCTCGGTAAATAAGACATTTAATCATATAACTAATATTACCTACGTCATTATTAAAATAATAATTAATAATACACTTTATTTATTTCGATTTTCAAGAATATACATTTGTTATTTTAGTTAAATGTATAATGAAGGTGCGGAAACGAAGTAAACATATTCCTGTTTGTGTTTTTTTTTTTTATGTAGCGACAGTATAGTTTTATTTCCTCGTCAATTTCATCTTATCTGTGATTTCTATTGTTAGAATAATACACGCTGTCTTCCTGATTTTTTTACATACTTAGGAATTCAAAGTATAGATCTTCTTTTACACATCAGCTTTAGAATATATTATACAATTTCTCCATGCATTAAACATGACTTTCTCCTCTAAATGTTTACATTGGCCGTGCTTTAGTCAGCACCGGTAACACACCGCCGTGCATGAAAAAAATGAGTAAAGGCATCTGCCTTTGTTTATAAAGATCTAACGCTACACAAATTGGCTCGTTTAATCAATATATTGTAGTAAATATTGGATATACTCGTAAATGATTTTTTTTCATTAATTACGATTGTTAAAAAACAACGATTTTTGGTAGAATAGAGTCTTGTAGTATTTTATTTCTTTGTATTATTCTTTATAATTATATATTAATGTATTTAACAACAAAATCTTACAAAGTCATATATACTAAAAAGAAAAAAATCAAAGATGTTGCTCATTTTTTTTTATGGTGGATTATAAGATCAGCTTATGAAGGATCTTCCAATATATTTTCAAGTTAACGATAAAAATTGAAAATTAGATGATTTTTTAACTCAGACAATTTTAAAATTTTAGTGATTTTATCGGAAACTGAACTTTAACCACTTACAAAAGCGTTCTGACTATGTATTTTCAGTATTTTTAATTGTTAAAACTACATATTTTTATCAAGAATCTTGTAATACATTTTATTTTTTATTATTTTCAATTTTTTAATTATTTTTTTTTCGCTCAAAAAAAGATAAAAAAAGATGGTGTAAAACAGTAAAACTATCGATTCGCTTTGAAATCTACAAAAGTGGAATACTTAATTGATAATTCAGTTATTTCATCAAAAAGAAGGTAAAATTAAATATAATATAAACGGAAATACAGTCTAATTATAATAATATTGAGTAAATGTAAAAAGTATATTAAAAATTACAATATTAATTTTTTTTTCTTAAATTTGAATTATAATATTAATTATGGTTTAATAATTAGATTCCAAGACAATTTTTTAGACATTTAGTAAAGTAGGTAGTAGTTACATATTTATGCAGTTATTAAAATTTTAATTTAATGATACTACAAAAGGGTGTATAATGTACATTTTTTTATAAATGTTTAAATAACATTTTTGAATGGTTTTTTTCGGAAACTAATTTACCGAATCATACAAATTTTAACATTTTTGATGCTATTTTAACAACGATATAATTAATCTGCACATTAGATTCGAATATGAATATTAATTATTAACTATTAAGTTTAGTTATATTGTACCTTTGTCAATGTCAAAGAAGTTATCAGTTAAAACATTGTTACTTTTTTTAATTACCACCAATTAATAAGTATCAGCTATAATCTTTAGGTACGTATGTGTAAAATGTATTTTTATTTTTTGATTTAAGATGATTCTAATATTATTGTCTTGTTTGTATAATTTATTAATTTTTATGCTTAAATTGTTCATGTTTGTATAAATAGGGAATTTTAGACATGTTAATAAATTATTTTGTAATTAATATTTCTATAATATAAAATAGGAAAATAATCACATGCTATTATTCATTAATATATATTAGAGAGTTAAAACATAGATTTTTGGTTTGTAAAAATTCAAAACAAAATAAATAAAAATATTTGAGTTTCTTAAAAAATGATGATACTCAATTTAAGTAAATGGATAACTAAATTATCAAATTATTAAATTTCATAAAATATTAGAATACTAATGTATAAGTTTTAAAATTTGAAGTTTAAGTAGAATATGTGGTATAGATGAATGTGAAATAATTGATTTTTTTATTACAATTATTCAAAAATATAACTTGCTCTAACTTGGTCAATTTTCATTCATTTTTAATATTTTTTTTTTTTTGAACTGTTTTAAAAAATATGTTCAACAAAATGGCTATCTTAAAAATTGAAAATTCTTAAATGCATAAACAATTTTTTTTTGAATTTTTGAATTTTTTTTTAAAAAAAATTGAATTTTATGCCATTCAATCAAAATTTTCATACTTAGTATTGTAAAAAAACCATGTTTAAATATATTGATTTTCCATGGAGATATTAAGGGTGGTACGGGACTTATGGGTCATACTGTATAATATAGGTATCTATAACATTTCAGTCGGGCGAATCCTAACGAGGTCACAAAATATATATTTCACCCTGTGTATAATAATAATAACACATATTTTTTTTTTTAAAGCATATCTAATTTTTTTTCACATTGACCACACGTATTATAGTACCCAGTCTTAAAAATTGTATTTTTCTTACTACATATAAATTAGTAAATTAGTAATATTTAACTATCATAATATCTCTTGAATACGAAACAATATAATACAAATTCAATTAGCACTAACTTAAAATAAATCATTCATACAGGCTATAACATACAATATATAGAACGCGAAACATTCATTTATAGTTTTAAATTTTAATCGAATCGTATTTATTATCCTTAACTGATGCATATTTAATTTATTATTTATAAATATATAACAATCTGGTTTTATTAAATTCAATATCATTAAATGTCTAAATCCCGTTCATTATATTTGCTTGTATAATTTTACGAGTACCTACTATAATATGATTTTATTTGTATTTGTATCCATGTAACATATATATAGGATAAACATTATGCACACATTAGAATACAATAACTGATTAAAAATAGTTAACTTCGATAAGTCATAAATGATATTATATTATTATAATATCATAATACTCTATAATATAAGAATAACTATTGATTTTGAATCGAATTAATGGAATGAGAATATATTATTAAAAGAATACTCATGAAAGTTATTTTTTCTGAAAATGTATTCTATTTAAAATATTCTCTAGTGCTGTAATAGAACAAATTACCATAAAAATAATATGTTGCCATAGAAATTTCTTTCACGATTGATTGTTAAGTAATATACATAATTACATAAAAAAATGTTATCATTACAGAATACTCATGATAAATGATGTTCCAACGTATTCGAGTATAAAAAAATGAACCATAGTTCCGTTTTATTGCTCTACATAAAAACTGAAATAAAACCTTACATCTTCGAATAAAACATAGTGGGATAATAGTATAATGTTTCAATATTTCAATATTTTGCATATGTCTCAAAACTTTAAACGCGTTTATGAATTTTAGAAAAATTGATAGGTGTGTGTGAGTGTTGGTCAATTCCATTTTTTTTTTAATTGTCTTATTGTTGATAAATTGTATTTTTTTATAATTTTCCAAGAATCATCTAACAATCAACATATTTTTTATAATCAGAATCTTATATGATCAAAAAAGCTGCCAGAATAATAAGAATTCTTAATGATATTAGTGGTTGTTGAGCTTTGGAGAATAAGTATAATGTAACGTGTCAACTTATAATATTAATAAATATAAACTTAATCTTTTCTTACAATATTGGAAATGAATATATTTTAAGTCAAATAAATATTATTTAATATTAATAATTATGATAAATACAATAATATTATTTTTGTGGTTTGTATTATATTAATTTGAAATATTGTAAGGAAAAGTTAAATTTTCAACAAGACCTTGATCATTTTTGGATTAATTTTGAGCACCACTCAGAATCGTTTTCAATTGTTATATAGGTCAGCCATCATATTTAATTTTATAGAACAATAATTGATAATAATTAGTAAAATATAACACGGTTATCTTCCATTGTTTGCAGAAGATTTTCCCTGTCCTATCCGACAACAGATTTTCGCTTTTATAGATTCTGAAGGGATTGATTAATGAATTAGTTTTACAATGTGATGTTGTAGGTGTGTATTTTTTTAAAAAAATTTCAAGATTATATTTTGACAAAATTAAATATAATTATTAAACAAAAAATAACGATTTTAGTTACTAAGTCATAATTCAAAAAGTTGTATTTGTATTTATACATTTATTCAATTTATACATATTTGTAGTTGTTATTTTTAGCAAGTTAAGTCTTTTCATAATTGAATTTATTATTATTTGTAATACACTACGAAATTAAAAAAAAATATTTAGATTAGTTTAAAGGTAATTATACCACGATTCTATTCACATCGTTGTACCAATGTACCATACGTTGAAATTTATATTTATAAGAGTTAATAAGTTCATAGTGCTAACAACAACTAGTTATATTCTATGAAATAATATAATGTATACGATTTATTTTAGAAAAATTAGTTTAATCTACAGTTTTAAGTGATTTAATTAATACAAATGATCAGGAGAAGGTGACCAGTGTGTGAAGGAACGTTTTCAACGATGACAAACTAAGATGGTGCATCAGGTATATTTGGGGTATAAAAACGACTTTTTGAAACTAGCTTTTCTAGTTGTTAAATGTGCCCTAAGAGAGAGATTGAGAATGAGAAAGAGAGCATATAAACAATAAAGAGTAAATGCTAACAGTTTTCTACCCATATCACTGATATTGTCTACGTAGTTCGATGTAGTTTGTGGTTGGTAAAATAGGTAGTATACGAATAGATACTTCGTCCACAGTGTTTGGTATATTAGACCTTAGGGATTCAAGATGATGGACAAATATAGCGTAGGTTGACAGTGTAAAAATGTATCTAGTATAGGGTTCTATATCAGTGACAACAAAAAATAAAACAAAAGAAGTCCGCTGTGTAATGCGTTACTCACGAAATTGATTTTCTCTTTTACACACACACACACACACACACAAATATATAAATAATATATTCATAAAATGAATCTTAAGCATAAATTGTATATATTATATGATATATATCATTGGCAACAAAAAGCTATACGATTTAGATGAATTTAATAAAATTGTAATTATTTGGTTGTTTTTTAATTCAGTATTTTCAAATAGTTAAGTTAATTATGTAGTATGTACGTACCTACAAAAAACTACTATTGATTTCAATGTTTTTTAATGAATGTATATCAATATCGATATATTATGTATAATTTTATAATATTTACCTTTCATTAATTGTATAACAATTTTTTTCTTCTCTAATTTGAGTTATTAGTCGATACTTATTACTAGGGGGTTAAACGAGTGATTATGTAGTTTATTTATTTATGAATATATTACTATATGTATAACGATGACCTTTGTTTCATAAGGAGATATGAGCAGATTAGAGTCCAGCGATTTTAAACCTGGGGATTGCCAATATTTAAAACAGTTGGTAAGTGTTTTGTGTAATTAGCATAAACAAAAGGGTTGTAAACAATCCTAGTGACATTAAAGTGGGTCATAGATTCAAAAAGGTTGAGGAATCGCCGAAATAGACTGTCATTAGTGTGGGTTCAAACTATTCGTTGGAAATCGGATAACCCATTTATGAACGTATGGAATGATGGCAGTGTGAAATTACTTTTGAATTGTGCCATATCGTGGTCATTTGTGTAACTATTGCTGCAATACTAACCACTGCAGTAACTTTTCCCTACTGAGACCCCAGTAAACTAAAAATTAATTGCGGTTTTTAATGTTTACATTTTTTATAGATATTAATTCTAAATATTAAACTGTATAGTGTTTACTTATATTTTTAGTTCACAAGTTATGTATAAATTAAAAACTACAAAATAAAATATTTTTAAGTTGAAGTGTAAATCGTTCGATAAAAATGAAGTGTTTATATCTATAGGCTATATTTCATGAAAAATTGATCAACATGCTATCTACAAAAAAATAATTAAGAAATAATCTCATTTAAATATTTAATATTGTAAAAATTCATCATAATAGCAATATAATATTTTGTTTACTATATACTTACCAAGAAAACTAATAATTATTTTAATTAATTTAGCCATATTATGGTACAAATTATACTATTGATTATTATAGTTTGTATACACTGAACAATGTACAGTATTAATAAGTATTTTGTTTATTTCATTGTTTAGATTGTATTTAAGAATAACAAACACCCAATAATAATATTATACACATAAAATCGACAAGAGTTACATTTTTTGTACCGGTTTGTATAAAAACTCAGTTTTCTTGTTAAATATCGAATGTCAGATTGTATTTAACGGAAAATATTAGTACTCTTTTACTTTGGTATTAAGGAATAAGGATAACAATAACCCATCAGTCTTGTATAACAACAACCAATGTTTTAATATCTATCATACGGTATTAGATAGACAAGGGACTTAAATGGATTTTGGATTTAATTGAAAAGAAAGTCCAAACGCCGGATGTTCTTATTTCAATGAAAAATTACTTTTCGCGTAATCCATTCCCATCAATTTATACTTAAGCACCTGGGACCTGGTAAAATAAACTAAATTGATTTTAATAATAATACACTTCGGTCATGTTAATTGCTTTGGAGTTAAAATAGTTAAATTACAACAACGTTTTATTATAATATATACTTTATATGACGATATGACGTACATACCGTAAATAAGTATTGAAACACAGATTGTTAAACTCGAATACTATTAAGTGGCAAGTCTTACGATTTTTATATACTTATTAATAGATATCCTAATATATATACATAATATATAATTATATTTTATAACTGAAAATACTTTGAAAATTCAAAAGAACCCATTAAAAAAACTTTCTTGAAAACTATATGACAATACTTATACTAGCTATCGACAAAAAGTTTTTAAGTTTGAAAATCAATATGTTCGCATTTTTCATTAAAGTTCATTTAATTTTTCAGATACCCAACAATGATAGGGTTTCAGAAAATAACAACGTCGAAGCCTAGAAAGTGATAAGTTATTAAGTGTATAATTTGAATAATCCACCCGAACAATAATATCATATTACATCTATCTTGATTTAATTAAAAAACAGTATATGTATTTATTATCTTATTATAATATATAGGTGTGCGAGCGCACTTCAGAAGACGAGCCGAATGATTCACGGAGAAGATAAGTCTCGCATCTCAACGTTTAAAACGATCATGTTTTTTTTAAAATGTGTAATCAAATTTCACTTAACTAATGGTAGAGAAAAAACGCTCAGTTAGTTTTTCATTTTTAAATCAGTTTAAACGTTTGTTTATTTTTTTTCTAACTTAAGTCATTGAGTTTCTTCAACGAGTGTTCAAAACGACGAATTCGATATTTGTATTGCTTTTATTTGTTTACAGATCAGTATAATACACTTTATAATTAAGAAAACTCGTAGTTAATTTTTTCGTATTTATATTATTTATATGTATTATGTATATGTTATGAATTATATTGGTCGAGCAGAATATATTACTAATTGATTTTAAATAATCGAAAGAATCTATAAGATTGTATTACTACACTTTTAAAAAAAAAAATCTAATTTTAAATAATAATTTTATATTGAAACTAAAAGTTTTAGTTGAAGTTTGGATGAGCAGATTTCTGTACAACAAATTGGAGATTGACCCTACCGGTCATCACTTTTCTTATATCGTCTAAATTCAAAATGTCAACACGACACAAAAAAAAAAAATAAAAAAAATAAGTCCCATATTGTAAAAAAAAATGTAAGAAAAATATTCTGTTCTATATATATATATATATATATATATATAATATACATCATGTGTCATGTACTCGAAATAATAATCGTCTGGCAGTATATATTTGTAATACGTGTTGATGTTTTCACGCTTGTCATCTAATCGCACATCGTGTCAATCTCTCACGTTTTCTATACTGAGTATATCGTACGAGTACTAGGATTTAACTTTAATAATTATTCGGTATGCGGACGGGATAGTCACATGATGTTCACAGGTAAGTATTAATATAATAATAACGACGTCTCGTAATACAAGCGTGCTGCCGGCTCAGTAATAATCATACATTATTTTAGTGGCAACCCACCTTGCGGGGGACCCTTTGTAACGCAGACCGTGTGTGATGATAATAATAATAATAATTACTGTTATCCGGCCAACTGCTATAATTTCTGTACATAATATGTTCGTCTCGACAAAACCTTCATAATATGTATATATACCATACAGGATGATTCACCGAGTATGCACATCTACATTTTTTAATTTAGTAATTAATTTATTCAAATTCTGATTTTTGAAAATTTTAAATATATTTCAAGACCAATAAGACCATATTTTTAAATTTTTAAGATTTTTTATACTACTTAAGGTATGTCTTGTGGTTATACACACAACACACCTCTACTTTTCAAAATATGAGAACCCTACTATTTAGTGGATAATTTTTGAAAAACAATATGATATACTTATTCAAAGTTCAAACGAAATGTTTCTCAGTAATTAAAATGTGTTTATATTACATAATATATTATGATAAAAGTTCTTAATTTATAAGTAATATCAGATTTAGTATTTATTATACAATAACCATTTTTAATAAATAATAAATAATGAAACATTATTATAAATTATAAATATTTTTAAATTACCAAACAAAGCTCTCATGTTTTCAAAACCCATTATCATAGACAAATAATTAGTACACAAAGTTGAATAACTTAAAATTATATTTTCCAATTTTGGTTTTTATAGGTCATCAATTAAAAAAAAATTTAAAAAGGAGGGGGTTATCATATGAAAAAACAGAAATTCGTGTCTCCACGGGACACTCGTTAAATAGTACAAAAATGTCAAGAATTTTAAAATATAGTCTAAAATATGTATAAAAGCTCAAAAAATCGGATTTTAAATAACTGTATTATTGAAGGGAAATGAGGATGAGCAAGCTAGAATCACTCTGTATAGTTGAGTGTAGATCCTCGTACCTCGGGGCTCAATCTTATGCCATTCATTCCAGTGACTGCGCCTACACCCTTCAACCACTCGCTATATTCATATAAATATGTTTATATACATATTATACACACCGTACAGACTATATAGTATATAGTATATGTACTTTATCTCACACACGTACATCGACGAGTAAGCAGTTTACGGTGGATTTAATTTCCGAATTATTAGCGCCGCAGTGAAATTTAAGATATTTCATAATACGTCTAAATATACGACATACGTATAATAATATTCAACCGCATTTATATAGTGTCACAGTAACGTTTTCTTTGCCCTAGGGGCGTGATTAAATTTAATAACAACTTTTTGGTGTGTAATTAAAAACATCATCATATTATACACAATTGTACACGCATTTAGATTGTTTTTGCTTTTTTACAATTTGCAATTTGCCACCGACTTTATCACTGTCCGCTGTGACGTTATAAATAAATTATTACGACGCAGTGAGCTATACAATAAAGAGTCTATATAAAGTCCGAGACATAATAATATAAACGCTAAAGCTGCGGGTGCATTGCGAACAATAGTAAACGACACACCGAGCATGAATGATAGGAAATAATTTCTATCTGATAGTATACATTTACACGTAATATACAAAGGGCGATGATTTACCCAGAAACAAGTCGTTAAAATTTCGATTTAGATACATCAACATTTATAAAAAAGAATCATCGAATTTTTAAACAATTTGCAGTAAAAAAGTTTAATAAATTCTCGTTTGGGAAAAGAACTTTGTTACACTACGGGTCACTCTTTAAATAGTATATAAATCAAATGCCTGATTGCACGACCATTCTCTAAAAATTAAATGAACCATTAATGTGCTCATTTGACCCTTTGCATGATTTATTGGCCCTAAATTAAATTTTAGTGAACCATTTAATTTGAAACATTTTTTTTTAACAATTTGACGTTAATATTTGAAAATCTCAAATCAGAATTTGAATAAAGGAAGTATGGTGGTATATTTAAAGGATCACGTTTTATAGTACTTATAACGCATATCATTACAATATTATAATATTGTATAGCTTATGTACATATTTACATTACTTATTTCGATATTAAATTAAGAGATATTTAATATTCTTAAGTAACGCAGTATAATTTATTATATTTTAACATTTAAGTTTTCTTTTTTTTTAATGGAAATTTTCTTTCTGAGTAACTCCAATCACGTGTTATCAGACACTGCTGTAAAATAATTATTGAAAAAAAAGGAATTTTCGTTTATAAAATATGACAGGTGATATTTTACGATTTTAAATGTATTAATAAAATATATAATGATGATATGGTGGAAAATGGCCAATGAAAGGGATACACGTACCTACCACAGTCTATCTTTAACGCTGAACTATACTATAATTTTACGATTGAAATGCATAAAACAAATTGAATTTCGTATCGCTTTGTAACATACGATGAATAATTTCAACAGTCGACACGATCGAATCGGGACACAGACTTAACTAGTCACGCACCGCACAAATGTATTTCAATATTTAACAGTTCATACACCAGCAATACAGAACATTTATTAATATTCAATATATAATACGTACCTATATGTGGCCAATGGCCAATTGATCGTCGAGCAGTGTCACGTATAAGATAAATCCAGAAAAATACTTATGAAGCCGATTAACTCTACATTTATTGCGGATTGGTATGTATCAAATTTTTATCCACTGAACATCGGATTATCGCATCTTATAACGTTACACCGTTAACAATCATGAATATTTCAGACTGCGATAATTTAAATAGAAAACACATCTCATTTGAAGAAAGTAAAATTGGAAATACCTATAACCGCTCCTTCCATGCGAATACTCGTTTCCATGATAGCAATATTATATCGTATTCGATTATAAAATATAATGCGCAAAAACGTTACAGAGTTACAAAGTTTATATACAACATAATTAAGTACAACGACTTACATTTAAAAATAATATATTTTATCATTAGTAATTTATTTTTAAACAATAAATCATCAATTTTCAAATTTTAAAATGACCGAATCGGTTATCATTTTAATCTGCGCTTAAGATTTCTGAATTTACGATTAAGTATAATATTTTCTTCGAGGTTATCAAAAACGAAACGATTAATTAGTGTGCTTTTATTATTATTATCTTATTAGTTATTAAAAACCAATACATAGTTGTTATTTTAATCGTTTTTAATTACAAAACAACGGTAATATTGTCATTATTTTTTTCTTTCTAAAACTAAATGTTAATTTAAAATGGTCAAGTTTTTCTTTTTGTTGTTATTTCTGGTTCGTTACAATCTTTTTGACATGGGTATAACGGCAAAAAGGTAAGTTCTTGTAATTAAATTAAAATAACTGAAATGTATATTGTGCAAAACGGGAAGTTGTATTAGATTATCCGGGTTGCATGACGTATCATATATAAAAAAATAAAATAAAAGGGATCACTCGGAATGAAGTAAGAACTCGTTATGATCAGATATAACACGCTGCGGAAAAAAACGTGGACAGTATCGAATCACCATAAATAATCATCCGAAGTCAAATTACTACTCATATATTTTATATTATTATTATTGAAAATGCGAGACGCGCAGTTTGCGGGATGAAGCGGAAAGCGAAACATAACTTTATAAACGTATATTATAGTATTATACTATGCACCTGCCACCAAATTTTTTTGTATACATTATAACTGTATATACATTTTAATTTTACACTTTACCGGTTTCTTATTTGGCGTTTCATACATATTACATAATGTACGGTAACAGTTAAGTCTTATATAAATTATACCCGTGGCGTCTGTTTTTCTTTTTTTTTTTACCCTTTCCACCAATTGTTTATAATGACAAAATTATACACAATGTCACATTTATAAAACGTGGACATTTTTCTTGTTATGCCGAGGCGATTTCACAGAATATATAAATGTACAATACTAACAGCTGTGCTGATATTATGCATAAATATAGGTAACAGAGATATTTTGATACGTACTTTAGTCGTCATATTGTTGTGTAAAATGTATAACGTTGATTTGTGACTCGTTTAAAAACAAATGATGAATGCGTATATTATTATGTGTCGGTTTCTATAGATCAAATTATCGAAAAGACTTTAGTTGTGTGCATTGATCGTATTGTGTCGCCTACCACTGCTACCAGCAATATATAGTTCTCATGTATTTGATTATTTTTATGGTTCAATAATATTTATTGTACTATATCACAAAACGTTTGTAGATAGGTTCTGTACGTACTAACTTATAGTTCCATAAAATAACCTAACCTGACTATACGTTAAAACACAATGGTTAAAAATATTGAAATAGTATATTAATTTTTATTTTTATGATTAGTGATTACATATTTTAGATTCTGAGCTGAGCATTGAATATATTGATTTTATCATGTGTTTTTTTTTTGGGGGGGATGAGTAAATGATAAGTTGACAATAAACTGTTTTGGCTTTAAAAAATGGGGATGGTTTTGATTATTAAATTTGATCTAATGGGTAGTAGTTATTTTTATAACTGCAAAAAAAAAAAAAATAATAATAAAATTAAGGAAAAATGGGAATTTTTAGACAAATCCAATTTTCGACAAAATCGATATTGTTTTTTGAAGTAACTCAAAAACAATAACTGTAGAGTGTAGATACATGAATTTTCCAGCAAATGTTTGGGTTATCAGTTTTTATTTATGATAGAATTATAAAAATAATTTGGCTATTTTTAAAACTATTAATATATATAAATGTAAAACATTGTTTTGTAAATGTCTCTTAAAAGTTATTTGCTGTACCAATAGAAATGCTTGTAAATTTAATAAAAGATCCTCAGAAGTTGAAAAATTTCTCAGTTATTATAATAATGAAAATACTGTATATTTATAAGCGTTTTTAATTAGAATGTTGATAAAATTCATAAAAATCGTGAAAATTAGTAAATTATTCTGTAATTAGAAAATTCATAATAATGTTTTTTTTTTATATCAAACAGATTTTGGTATTTTATTGTATTTCAAAGAAAAAAATAATAATAATACATATTTGACATTTTAAAAGTGTTAAAATTATTATTTTCATTTTTTTAAAAACTGAATTATTTACAGGCATTTATAGATACATTAAATTTTTTTTTTCTATAAATGTCGATTTAAAATTATTCACATGTGTTAAAATACTTGAAAATTGAATACAAGATCCCAAAAAAGGTTTTCGTATACTGCATAAAAAGTATGGGTATACGTAAAAATATATAGGTAATTTATATATATATATATACATTTAAGTTTGGATTTTGACGAATTTCGTCAAAATCACAAAATATTACAAACTATTAAAGTTAAAAATTCATAAAAACTTATATTTCAAAAGTTTTATACAAGATTCTTAAAAGAAGTTCATACTAAAACTATAAAATTTAAAAATGTTTAAAGACAACTATTTTTTATAGACATTTTAGGTTCCAATTTGGACGACATTACTTATTTATTTATTAATAATCATACGGACAATGTCCAATTTAAGTAATAACGATAACAATAATAATAGAATAATATTTGATAATTAACACATTTTAAATAATTCGATCTAAGTAATACAAATAATATAGGGAATAATTTAAACGATAAATAACGTTATGTTAATTATTTTTTTATAATCTAAAAACATTACTTGTGGGAACTTCAACTTTTATGTATTTTATATTATTATGATGAATTAACTACTATAGGCAAGAACATTTTTGATTTATTTTTAATAATTATTTATTTATTAATTATAAGTAATATAAATCTATTTTTACTATTTTACGGTATTAACAAAAATATGTTATTAAATGTTGTCTTATATAAGTTGATATAATATGGTATAAATATATATTATTAAAATAATTCAATTTTTTTAAATGTTCTTATTCAATGAATAATGATATATCATTGAGTTCAAATTTAATACACCTATAGTGACCCACTCGACACCTAATGTATGGCAGAGCGTATCCACTAATACCTACCTTTTTTCACCTAAAGTTATCTATTACAAATTAATCCCGTGGCGTGAACATAATAATACTTATATACCGATGGGAGAAAACAAATGAAAATTTATTTCAAAATATACGATGAACTTTTTGAGAACAATAATATTATCACTAAATACTCATTTATCGAAGTTATATTTTTCTTTCTATCAACAATTTGGAATAAAAAAATAAAATTATAATACTATGTAATTATTAGGGCGTGTATTATCATGGAATAAATGTAGTAAGAGCACCTATATAAATATAATACTAATTAGTAATTAATACATATTTTATATAGATGGCGAAAGTGTAATTACTGTAAATGATGTTTGTGTATAAATTACAAATTTATAAGATTGAGTACAATAATATTAATTATTTTTTTGATAATTTCTCTAAAAACGATGAAAAGCGAGTAGGATTAAAAAATACTTGTTTATCGATTTGAGATAGTAGTTAGATGTTTTCTCGTTGTTTATAATATAATTTGATGATAGTATAAATAATTCTATTTAATAAGAACGTGACAAAGTTTGATGGTATTAATTTTATCACAGTAAGTAACTAATATAGGTACCTATTTAAAACCTCTCTGACGAAAACTTTTGATTTCGATGATTTTCTTGATAAATTCCATGAAAGTTTAATTTTGTTTATAGTTGTAGTTGCTATTATGTCAACCTGTATTAATTTAACTTGTATTTTGATAACATTGATAACAATATAATATTATAGTGTAGTGTATACTAAATAGTAAATAATACCTCTATTAACTCGAATAATTTTAAGATAAACATAAGTCTGAGTTGACATTATTAAACAAACAGTATAACATATTTTGTATTACGGATATTTTTAAAAACCAAAAGACAATAATTTTGAACATTGTTTGAAGATTGTGTTATTATAAAACTAACTTTGAATTGAATGATTTTTTAATTTTCAATCAATTTTAAATTATTTATCGACTTGTGTACACAATCCTCAGTGATAATAATCCTCAATGTATTTTAGAAAAGTGTAGAATTTTCGTGTTTGCTCTGAAATAAAACAAAGAAAAAGGAAAATAATATTTAATCATACAATAATCTTGGAAATATTTTGATAAAGCGCTTTATGAACATTAAACGTTTTTATTTCTTCTAAAATTTCATTTATATTTACAGGAACATAACTGCAAGGTATTAAACGATTGTAGTTTTATACTGTGTGACAAGTGAAAACGAGGCCGATACGGTAGTGGTGCAATTTTAATGGCCGTTGCGATAAATTGGCAGAATGCCAAAGAAGAAAACAGTTAAACTATTCCTTTATGATGTTATATACAATATTACCTATAATACTAAAAGCTAATCGTTACCTAATCTTACGCCACAAATACAAGCAGTAGATATTCGAATACAATAAACTTTTTTAGTACTGTAAATAGATGGTTTGTATTTGTAGGTATTGTATTGGAAATTGATTCATATTTTATCGTTTTTATTATTTAGGAAAAAAATAATAAAAAATTCTAGTATACTTGTATTTTATTTTAATTAATTCGGTCATGTAGTATGAACCGACCACTGGTGATCAATGGTGATCTATGGCTTATAATTTTATAAAGAAATATTTATAATATGTTTTGTATTATTTGTGAAATTGTCCAATACACGAAATGGGCAAATTTTTACTCAGTTCATGAAATAGGGCATAGGCGGATGTATAGTCTAGCGGTCATCTCATGAACTGGTCAAATTTTTATTCTGTTTTGCACATTTCGTAAACTGGAAATGCATATGCATTTTAATTAAACAGTTCCAATCTCATAAGTTATATGTTTATAGGTACTCACCATTACTCTAATAATATTAGGGGCCCTACTACGATAAAGTTGAGGCACAAACACATTTACACTGAAATTGTTTAAAGTTTGTTATTTGTTCATGTAATCATTCATGCTGCTCGTTTCCCATTATTGTCCAATGTTATTTTTTCTAATTTGTACTGCTGAATGTTCGTTATATTGTTTTTCGATTTTTTTTTTTAACTTGTCTCATTACTGTTCTGTGTAAGATTTATACCACTTTTATTATTCTTATTATTATTGTCTAAATTACCATCAGTTAACATTATATATATCTATAAACTTGAAATATAGCTGGCATTAAACAATAAACGTTGTCAGGGTGTACGATTTAAATTAAAAATACATTAAACTGGATGACTTAGAGGCAACGTTTGCTTCTCTTAGGGCTGTTCGTATATGCAGTATGATCCCGGTCGTTATTTCTATGTATATAATGTTTGTAAAAGCTGAGATATGGAAATTTTCGCTGGTAAATTGTAATTGGAACAACGTAAGGCTGTATAGTATCTAAATATTTGTGTCGCTCACGTGTACTTGTATATAAACACAAGTCAAATATATATTTACTTTTGAAGACTAACGACGAACTAATTTTATCCATTATATATTTTTCTTTATAGCTGTATGTTAGACATTTATAATATCTCGTCTGCAGTGGTGTGTATTTATTCGTTTTGTTATTGTGCGGTACAATATGATAAATTACAATTATTGCAGTACGACAACTACGCCTTTACTAAGATATGCTATTTTACAGTATGCTATTATAAAATTTAATTTATACAAATACATATATGTAGTAAAGTGTCACACCGTAAATTGTCCGCTAACGAAACTCTGGACTTAATTAGCTACTTTATATACTTCCTATACTACGTAGTGATGTAAAGGTATATAAGAATGAGCTTGTGAAAATGAAAGCACGTGAGTGTCGAGTCAAATATATTTTGGTCGTTTTGATGTAGTGTATATATATATTTACATGCGAATTACGTGCTTTTGATTGCGAGATTCGTTTGCAGTGATTTATTTCCTGCAATTTACATACCAAAAATTCAGGTAAAACGCATTTTTTCAAGGCTACACTATGCAGAGTAAATCATGTTATAGCTGTATGTAATTATACCTATATATATATATTATAAGATAATGGGACAATGATGGTGTAATGTGCACAGTACATAGACAGCAGAAAAACAGAATCTTTGAGTGCCATTATATGTTAATACGAATCAACGACACCTTTCACCCCATATTTTTGAGTGCACTCTATATACCATAGATGTGAGTGCAGAACGCAATATGCATTACCTATGGAAGAATTTAAAATGAATGCGTATGTTAGAAATGTGTATGTGGTAATTTTTCGGGATATCAAAAAAATAATTTTTAATGCAGAATTTCTATTTTAACAAGATTATTTTAAATACAATTGTTTGTTAAATAGATATTTATAAAAATTTAAAACCTAATTTCCGATATCATTGTATTAATCAGTTTATTCATTAATTTACATATATAATTATATAATTATATTTTTGAATAAATACAAAATTAATTATAACTCTATAATTTGATCTTTTAATAAATTATACTCGCATACCTACATGGTTTTAAAGAAAGGTTAATAGTATTTTTCTTAAACTATTGTCATTTATTTTTACGTACATTTGGAATAAATTTGTTTCTGTAAGAAATAACAATAACATAAAAAATCAATAGTTTTATACTATTAGGTAAATAGTGTTCATTATTTTGTTGTTGATTTCCAAATTCCAATTTTAATAAAAAATATATAAGAACTGAATCTCAAATCTTACACAGTATTTCAGTTATGCTAGATAAGATATCTTTGGAGTCATATACCATAATAATTAATTATATTGTTTTGTATCTTAAGTATTTGTATTTTTAACTTGAAGATATAAAAAGATTTTTTTTAGTAATATTCGTGATATTACTTTTATAAATATTATAATTGTGTATGTTAAGATTTTATAATAGTTTTTATGGGTGTAAAAATATAGTAATTTTTCAGGTTAGTAGCCTGAAATCAATAGGTATACTATTGTTGCTTGAATTATAAAATCTATAAAATACAAAATGTATATTACATGCGTATGATAACAAATTAACTTGCCTTATACAAAATAATACATTTTTAATTATATTTGGAATTTAAAATATAAGTTTAATATTGTAAAATTTTCGAATTCTTAATCGTATATCATATTATTATTAGTATTATATCCTATGTATACATAGCTTCGTATTATTAATAACAAACTGAACAAACACCAGGAATTAGCATGATATCGTGATTATACAAACAGCTTATATGTACATATACATAATATTATTATAAATTGTGAAAAATAAGGCACATATTTTTAAATAATAATGAAATCTGTTTTCTTAACCATCATAGCTCATTTTAATACGATGTTAAAATATATATAAAGATAATAATGTTATGTTATTTCGAGCGCATAACAATAGAAATATAATTTAATATATACAAATAGATAAGGTATCTTGATAGATACATATCTGATAAGCATAAAATTATATATATTTTGTAATATACACATACTAAGTAAGCTTGTATTAGTTTTATTACACATGTATATATTGTTAATAACTGTTATTTTACTCAAGAATAAAATATTTTTCAAAATATGATACGTAGGTAGTCTAACATTATATATATGACATATGTATATAATATATATATATTTTTTTTGATATCGAAACTGATTTAAATTTATTTTATTGAATATAAATAATGTGTTTGAGTGTCTTTTTATTAGTTTATATTTTTGCAATTCAGGTTACTTTTATGAAAACTAAAATGCAGGAACACTAATAACAGCCATTTTATTATTATTATATTAATCAGCTAAATTTCCATTGAGAGCTTTAACAATTTATAAATTTATTATTATATCTTGTTACTATTTGATCAATATTTTATTTATATTTTCAAGTTGTATACAGTATACAAATTTATTACCCAAATAAGATAATTCTAAGTATATAGAAACGTGAATGAATTGTCGCTGTAAGGAACCTGTGAAAATAGGGGACTGATGTACATCCTATCTATCATAATTGTATAGAAACAAGTGTCATGGTTTGTCATCTGGTCGTATATGCAAGATAAAGGTTTATTACTATAATATAGTAATACTATAAATATTAAATTACATTTGATGGCGACTCGAAAATCATTGTTAATATAAGACTGTGGTGAAAAGACATACTCGGTAAAATAGGGACGACAAAGACCTTTGTCATAGGACTGATGATTAATAAAAAAAATCGTAATCATTAGTTCGTCACTAGTATATTATAATAATATACTTGACTGTCGCCTCGTTCAAGATTACTGTGAGAAAATTTAACAGTGGAAAACGTTGGCAATGTTTGATAAAAGGACAATTCTATTTATCTTTTTGGTAAACGGCCGATTAAACGTCAGTAAACATTGCAAACGCCAAGAAGGCCTCGAGTTTATAGAAGTTCTTTATGAAATTCGCAATCGATGTCATTTCAAAATTGGTACTTGAAGTCACCGGAAAAATCCTAAGAAGTTCTAAATCCACGCAATCCAACCGCCGAACCGTGGTAAGTATAGCGAAATCATAATGTTTACGGTATACTTGCTGCGAGTGGATAACCACGATATTTTCTGGTCAGTATTTTATTTATTTCATCATTTTCTCCACATATTTTTCCACCGTCTGATTCGCAATTACAATGTTATTATTGTTTTTTTTTTTACAAAATGTATAATATGATTTAAATCATACCTTACATTTTTTAGTCAATAATTTCCACTACATGCGTAACATTAATTTTTAAGAAATAATTTTTATATAGTCTAAGGCTGAAATATTGTTTATTTTTTAATTATCTATTTAGTTTTTAAAAATATTTGTATTCATAGATCTTGTATTTCTACAGTTAATAATATAAAATTATATAATATATATAAAATATCAACTCTTAATATTTTATAAAATCAATATTGATTATTTAATTATATCCTATTACCAATTTACTACCTGTTGAATTTAATTTGTTTATGGATACAAGTGGTATGTAAATGTTAAATAAAATTTCGAAAAAGTAGTTAAATAGTTTATACGTTTAGTTGTATAAGTATTAAATACTTAAAAAAGTTTCTAAAAAAACAATTTGGTAGTAATTTAAAAATATATTTTAAAAACGTCAATACTTTTTAAAATAATGAGTGTTTGCTGTTAAAAAAAATCACTGTGTTAGGTATTTTGTCACTACCATAATATAATACATTATTAAAATAAAATAAAAAAAATTTCCCCCTAAGATAAATTATTGTAGTTTTACTTATAAGTATTATTCGTATAAGTTGCTCAATATACTTCATTTATTAACTCAATGACTCTAATAAACTTCAATCATAATATATAATTTTATCATATTTTATTCTCAAAAAGGTTTATTTATTTACTATAATTTTGTAAACATACATAATTATGACCTTTTATCAGAGTAGAATCAAAAAATTTATTTATTTTTTTAAGTCAACTACTTGAGTTTATTTTTTCCCTTAGGTACAAATTTTTCAGTATCAATATAAAATATTAATAACAACAATTCTACAGTTTATTATTTTTATATAATGCATAATATGTTCCTACTCAGCCATTCAGGGGAATGAAACGATTTGTCAATTACGTGACTAAAATATATTTTTCCGATGTGATTGTAAATTTGTGCCATACGCCGCACCAAAAAATAGATTGTTACAATAACCAATAGATACACATAGACGTGCTATATTGAAAGTAAAATATATATTATATAAACTTAAACGAAAATAAAATAGTATATTATATTTTTTATTTATATAAAACGGATTATATTAACGATTAGTTATTACTTATTACAATTTAATGCAAGGAAAACACAAGATTCTAAAAACTATTTTTATAATTTGTACGTTAAGTTTTCTATAATTAAGTGTAGGTAAGTAAATGAATTAAATTTTAAATGAAAATATTTGAATTAAGTAAATGACTGTCTATTAATACAGTTCTATAGATCGATAATTAATATATCTAATGTATAAAAATCTCGTGTCACAATAACATTGAAAATGTTTGTTATCAAACTCCTTCGAAACGGCTTTACCGATTTTCATGAAATTAGGTAGGTAAATTAAGTAGGTCTCAGAAAGTAATGTAAACTATTTTTTATACCACTAGGTCCTATACTAGCAAGGGATGTGCTCAAACGGGGATTTTGAGATATAAGGCGGAAATTGTTATTTATTGTGCTATTGGTTTTTAGTAATAATATTAATATTAGTTGTAATAATAAAGTGGTGAGTGTGTCAACACATAAGTCATGTTGTTATACCAACTATATCAAAAACAACCAGATGGCACATTATTATATCTAATTCACTATATGTTGAATCAAGTAAAAAATACAATTAATAAAACCTTGAATTTTAAGGGTTAGTAATTATAAACTTAGGTACACATCTCGTGGGGTTTGCAATCCACCTGTGGTGGATTTCTTACCTGATAATATACTGCTCACTTCTACGGGCAACGCCAAGTAGAATAGTTATAATATAACCTTACTAACTCACAAACTGATAAATGTAGAGTCTGAATAACGATAGATTGCTGCTTGCAATTTATACGGTTAATTCGTACCACAGAGTTAATGAGTAATACCTAAGAAAGAATTTTACAGAATTCGTATTTTAAAGCGGTACTTGTACAAATGTTTTGAGATTCAAAATGGTCAATGAAAATGTTTAAGTTTTGAACACCATTAAACCAAATATTATAATATAACAAATTATACAAAGTATGAATCATATTATAGAATTGGCATTTTTTAACGTGCAACGAAGTACACGGGGTCAGCAGTATATATATATTATATATATATATTTCTATAAATAAAATACATTATTATTTTTATGAAAAATAATGTGTTTAAGATTATGATTTTAAAATTAATATCAGAAAAGAAAGAGAAAAACCCAAAAAAATTATAAAAATTTAATTTTTTTAATGAACACGAAAATCAACTGAGATCATGATCCCATATAAATTGGAACATTATATCTAGAACATAATAATCATTAATTATACACAGAAAAAAAATATCACTTAATAAAACTTTTAAATTTAAAAACAGTTGCTCAAGAATTAAAAATATAAATACAGTGGATTCCGCCTAATGTGGGCACTGATTAATATGGCATCCGCGTAAAATGGGCAAAATGGTCTGGTGCCAATACAAATGCATTTAACTTATGTTAAAAAAACCGCATAAAATGAGCACTCCACTCGGATTATGTGGGCAGTTTTTATTTTATCAAAACTTTAGAATGTACACATAATATGTATTTAAAAACGACTTATATAATTGGGTTTTTTGGATCTATGAGATAGTAATAAAAAGCATAAACATTTAAACCTTAATGTTTTTACGCCTTCCACAGTTCCACCTCAAAATAGCAATTTTATTTAGTATGTTATATTCAGTTTTATTTATGTAGTAATTTCATATTTTTTTCAATTGTATAGTTCAAATGTGAAAAATAATAACTCTTTTGATATTAGGTATACATTTTTGTGTTTTTGAACTAATTTCGATTTTATGGTTAACCGCTTAATATGGGCAAATAAGGCTGGTCTCAACTTGCCCAAATTAAGCAGAATCCAATGTGTTGATAAAACTTTTTAGAAAATATTATTATTCCTTAATATAATTTTAAAATAAAATATGTAAATTATTCTTTAATATCTTCCCTACGTCATGATATAAAATTTCTATACGTATCCTTTAAAGTAAAATTAATTGAGATTTCTGGTTATTGAAAACTTTCTGTATAATATGAGTACAACAAATTCATTATTTACAAAAATGTAATATTTATTTTTGTTTGTACATTTTCAATATTAAAATTCAAAAAGTTTTAAGTAGTTTAATTTAATCATAATTTCCCAATAGTAAATTATTAAAATAAATTTGTCATTATAATATATGTACTTATTACATTTAAAATAATAATAATAATTATTATTATTATTATTATACATACAACGCCTTTAATATGCGAATTTGTATGTTTTGATGTAACTACATTTCACGACACAAAAGTCTACGGTTTATTAACCATTTAAAGAATATGGTTTGTGTAAAAACAAAATTAATCTTCTACAAAAAAAAAAACTTTGTAATAGAAGCTTTAATAATACACATTTATATCCTTTTTGAATAATTTCTTCGTGAAATTTTAGAATTTGCATTTTAAATTTCTCTTCAGACAATATTATGCAAAATAAAACAACTATATACCAATCTAAAAGCTATTTCATATTATTTTTATTTTTATATTAAGGAATGTGTTAGTACTTACATCAAAGTGTTTTAAAATTTAAACATTTATTAAGATAGATACTTAAAATTTAAAACACAAACTTAAGAATCTATGTATAAATTAACTCTTTCATAATGTTAGTGTTCTAGTTACTATACCTAATAGTGATTTTTATTTATTATTACAACAATAGTTCAAATTGTTGGAAAATAAAAAGAACACTAAGTATTTTTAAACAATTGATAGTTATTTCTTTGCTAACTATTGATTTTTAAAGCATTATTGGTTACATTATTAGAAATTAAACTAATAGACGATTCCAAAACATTGTAGATAATATATTTTAGAATGAATCAAACTTCAATATTAAATTCATAAACCAACCGAAATTCAATAATAGCAATATTACACTAGGGAATAATATACAGTATATATTGTAAGAGTTTTTTAAACCTACCGATTTAGTGATATTTTTAACATTAAAACTGATATTAACAAGTCACTCGTGTTTTTTCATAGAAAAAATCAGATTGACCAATACAAAAAATAACCCGTATATAACTTAATATAAGTACCATATTTTTGAACGAGTTGGATGATAACTTTATATCTGACGACACACAGCTGGTTACACTACGACATAATATATAGAAACTGTATACACTATATATAGTATCCGTCGTTTTCGTCTTTGTGTGCTCGAAATTCATTTTCATGGTAACAGAGGTTAGATATAAATATATATGAAAAAAATATTGATAAATATTTTATGTTTTTACATCAATAAGGATTTGATAGTATATTTGTTAATTATTAAATAAAATTACTTAATATGCATGCATTTTAGATTTAGAAACAAACATTAAATTCATTAAGTTATGTACTTCTTTAAAATATATTTTCTTTCATAATGTATAACATATTACTTATACGAAACAAAAAAATTAAAACATAAAAAAAAATGGACAAAATATTTAACATAAAAATATACAATATTGTAAGGTACAACATGTATAAAAATAATTAAAAATAATTCTGTATTTATAATACTAGGTTTCATGATATTCTGATTAAGCTTTATAAAAATGTAGTATATTATTTATAATAGGTATGTTTCATTTTTTTTTTTAAATTTTGGCAACAAATATGAAACTAAATAATTTTAATAATTTTGTTTATAGGTATCGTAAATGTATTTTGTTATTTGTTTGAAAAACTTCTTTTAATAAATAAATATACCCAAACTTTTAAAATAGTAAATTAAACAAATGCAGACAATAGTTTATATGATTATAAAATTGACATTATGACACAGCTTTTTAAGTTTCAAATTTTAATTGATTTAATAAAAAAAAGCGAGTAAGTGGGTACTGCCCTGCTGTACATTAGGTACCAAGTAGATCACTATTATATATTATAGGAGTGTTAAATTTGAATCCAATGATAGGTATCATTGTATAAAAAAAACTATTCTGAACGAAGATGATTTGTTAGCATAGGATATAATTTCTAGTGGTTGGTAAAAAAGATGGTTTATGTTTTAATGGCTTGAATACACCAAAATTTAACTTCTTTTATAATTATTGTAACCTAAACTTATGGAAAATCTTGATTAAATTTTTTTTTAAATTTTGGTAAAACCATTTTTTATAAATACCATATAATAATAGAATGGCGTTTTGGAATGTATAAAATAAATCTAAATCCTAATCATGAAATAAAAAATAACTCTTTCATAAGCAGTCGTTAACATTACAGATTAAACTCAACGTACTAATACAGTATTCAACATAAAACTTTTTAATGTGAAATTAAAATTCAATGTACACAATTCTCAATATTATATAATAAAATATAACTTATATATTTAATAATGGGCAGTAAAATTTTATATACATTAAATATTGTTCAAAGTATATTCAAGTATTATTTATTCGGTCGCATTTAACGGGAATTTAGGTAAAATCAAAATTCATCAAGTTCATGTTTCATGCTTTCAGATTTCATTACATATACTTAGGATTTTGTGGACGTTAATGCTAACCATAATTATTCGTGTTTCTTAGAAATTTATGTTTTTTCCTACTCGTCTAGAAGAAAATATAAATTATATAAATAAAATGAAAAACACGCTTATAACAATTTGGATAATGATTAACTAGCTTTTCGTAAAATTATTGAAGTATCGATAAATCATTTCTTTTTCTCAATGTATATATTAATGTATTGTATTTAAAATTATTAAAATTATAACAATAAAAATTCGACAACAAATAAAACTGTATTTGGACCTAAAATTATGTGCTGATACGTTGTATCTCTTTCAAATATTTTACAAAGATTCTATTATAATGTGAAATATTTTTTAATATTATTAAATTATTTTAAATTTTGTCTAATTATTTTTATTTTAAAATACAAAAGTGTAAATGATTAATGTAGTTTAAAGACCCTGAAAATGTATAAAACCGCTTTAATGAAAATATATTTGATAAAGTTTTAGCAAATTTGTTGTTATCATTACTATCAATTATATATTATAATTTATAACTATAATAAACACTGAAATTTACTAACGAACCTGAGTTGAATTACTCAGGTTCGTTTCAAGTATACATAAAGTAATAAAACAATTTAGTATATTATTAACTAACATGTAATAACACATTCTTCATCCGAATACCTACCTAAGCAACATCCTTTATTCGTCTGGGACACACACCCAAAACAAAGGCCTGTCCAACTCGTAAATAGTGTCCGTCGACCGTCATTAGGTTATTTGAGCTTAAAATGGACAACTTATATTTTATCTTATAACTTACAAAATGTCAATAACGAGATAATATAAAGTAAACAATAACGACAATTAATAATTAACAATTGTCCAAAGTAGATTGTGAAATATTCGTAGCGTATAATGACAATTGAGCAATGGACAGTGTTTACAAAACAGTTGAATGATTTAATCTATAAAGCTACTGTTTAAGGGACAACGGTGCACAGTCCGTGTATTTTAATCACTCATACAACTTTAGTTGAAAAGATAAGCTTTAAAGGAATTATTCTTTCGAATTCTGTTAAACATGAACACAGAAAATAATTTCACACGTACATTACGCCATGTATAATTCTTTGAAAAAAAACTTATCCATCGATTATTTTGTCAACGTTTGTTTTATTAACATCTTTTACAAACATTTATTTTAAATTTCTTGTCTGTGAATTTATTATTCAACCAATTATTATCGATATCAAGGAATACAATAATAATTTAATGGCTTTGAAATTTTTAAATCAAATTTAAACGTTACTTCAATGACCACGTTATTTTATTTCTTTAAAAACTTGCAAATATATTCATTTTTTATTTTAGCTTTTTTAGCACAAACGACACAATATTTTAAACATTAACAAAAAAAAAAAAAATAACACATTTTTTGTTTTTATATTATAAAAAAATGTATAATTATTAAGTGAGTGAAATTTAGTAAGTTTAGATTATTTATTATCAAAGTAATAAATAAGTGATTTTTTTAATTTTATTCAATAATTATACTTAATTTATTATTGTTATATTCATCAAAATTATAAAACACACCATACCAAACATTTCAAAATAAATAAAAATATTTTTAAAAAGAACTAAATGACAAATTACTTTTAGGTATTCACCATACAGTTAAACTCTTGAGTTTTGACGTGGTTTTGTTGCAGATTTTATAAATCCGGGGTTTGAAGCATTAGACATATTTTTCAAACTTTAATAGTTTATACCTACGAGAATGACTGTTTATAAAAGTTCTAAGCACAGCGATCTTAGATTGGTTATGAGTTATGACACTTGCATGCATCTCTGGTTTTTTTTTTTCTGTTCGTGAAAAATTTAGGGTATGTTTTAAGACGAATATTAATCTTAAAAAAATGTTGCTAATATCAAGGTACTCGATGTCGATTTCGAGAAATAATTTGTATTCCGTAACGCGTACAATTTATTCTACGAAAAAATAATAGTACCTAATAGTGGATCACGTTTTATTATAGCAGAAAAGAAATAAGCAAATCGTGTTGAAAATAAAAATGTATAGTAACTATGGTAACAGATTTTCTAGTTTGCAACCATGCATGCTAGTTAAAAAACACGCATGGAAAAGTAAACAAAGTTTTTACATCCATTGTCATCCCAAACATCTAACTGATTGCAGATTTCCACTTGGCAAACAAATACTGATGCCAGTAGACATAGATATTTAGTAAGTTGTAGTAAGTACATATGCATTAAAAATTAAATAAAGTAAATTTCAAAAGAAAAAAAAAACATTTGGGGATATGAAATGCTTAGGGTTGTTCATTTTTATTTAAAAAAATGTATGTTTCTACAACTATACATTTTAATTTTAATAGTAACTTAAACTATCTCAATTACTTTAGTTAAAATATATTAAACATATATTATGCATGATATTAACTTTAAGATAGATACTAAAAAAGTGTATAAGTCATAACTATGTATATTACAGAGTAACAAATTAAATTGTAATTAACCAGTTATTAATAATATTATGTTTTATGTTTTCAATCATTTTAAACACGTCTAAGCTAATATTTCATACAGTTTAAAATATATTAAACTTTAATAAATTTTTATTTAATTTCAATACGTGTGTGTATAAAATCTAATGGCCAATACATTTTAAAATTAATTTAAATTTTATAGTTTTCACGAGGTACACTGATCGAATTTATTGAATTATTAAGAATTAATGTTGGGAAAAAATAACTATTATTTTAAAGTTTAAGATCATAATAATATTATATTCCCTTTATTAGTTTTTAAGATTTTGTGAATAGATGTTATATTCAATAATCATTATATATAACGTTTAGTATACAACTAGATGATATATTTATTAAAAACCAATAAAACCATTTGCTTGAATAAGTCCAAAAAGTATGGAAGTACGAGTAAAATACTGAAATAAGTAAAAGGAATCATACATATTATTAATTTTATTATGTTGAACAATGAATAATTATAGGATCGGTTTATATAACTTTATATACGTTCATAGTTTAGAGTGTTTTGAAGTTTAAACATACTTAAGCACAATTTAGATCATCTTCGAGAATCATCTATATTTTATCTAGTTAAAAATGAATATGCCTTGCAGTCTTTAGGAATAATGTTTTTTTTTTTTTTTTATTACCACCAAAATCTAATTATTATTTTTGATTTAATTATTTTTACCTATACATAATACACTCGATAATAACTATATACCTAATATGTGATATGCATTGGAAATAAAATAATGACATCTTCAAAGTTTGTCATCTAGATTAAATTCTATACATCTAAAAGTTTCGTAAAAAACTTTCTACACATCACACCTAAAAAAGTAGTAACTATACATACATAATAGAAATACATTTTTTTTTTTACTATACCACTGTAAGAACAATTTTCACTTTGCTAAAAACATACAACGAGAACGACAATAACGCTAACGTCTTTGGCATTATCAACGAACTTGCTGACAAAAGAAAAATAGAAATAATAAATATAAAAATCACATAAATGGATACACCAACGCGAACAACTGCAGCACGATGACAAAATTCACATTAATATATAGATGTATATTAGGTACACGGTATACTATGTTATCTTTACGGCTTATTCTTACCTATACCTAGTTGTTGTATTATAACGGTAATTGCGGCAATAAGTATACTTCCAGAAAATATTCTGTCAATGGCATGGCATCATATTGGTATACTTGATAAATCTCCTTATAAATTCACCAGAATTCTTGTGATAGATTATGCACGATAAACTTCTAGTAAAATCTCTTGCACAGTTGCAACTCCAGTGAAATCATCCCCACCTTTCATGACATCAAGTATTACAACAACGTCTTGGTTACTCAATATATTTTACCATGTCCAGCTCTTTACAGACTCTACTTCCACAATTCACCACTGCTATAAACCATCGCTTCTTCATTTCTATACGATTATTCTATTGCCATCATCTCGATGATGTCATTGACTGGATAAAAGCTTGAAAACCATACGGAAAATGTGGTCAAGAAATTTTTCCTAAAAGGCAAAGTAATAAAAAAGCTTATCTGTTTCATTTGAAAAAAAAATAGTGCTTTCACAAACAGCTGCATATTATATTATGCATTATAATATACATAATATATTATATTTTAAATACATTTCTTTTAGAAACTGTTTATGGATTAAAAACCACGATACTAGGTTTTCAAAAAGAAAAAATAAGTTTGAATCCAAACTCATTTATTTTCCTTGAAAATTGTTTATTACTTAGTAATATAATATGTGCAATGTACGAGTTTAGCGACTATATAGTTTTTAAAGTATACGTATATAACCAAGTCTGGAGCTTAACTTTCTGACATCCTGAACACGTGATCTATTCATATATATACTTTCGTAAGTAATTCATAGCTCGCAATAGAATATTCATTATGAAAAAACATATTATACTACAGTAGTTGTTGTAGTTGCCTAAGAAATTTAATAATTTAATTTATTAAATACGAGTATCAGAGTTTAAAATAATTGAAAATCCGCTTGTTTTTGTACACTGTTTAATGGAATCAAAATTAAGGATTCTCATTTTCATTAATAATATAATAATGTGTTTAATCAACTAATATACTAAGTGGTAAGAATAGTAGGTATACACGTTGCACAAGTAAGTACTAAGTAATGCAAATATTTTTGTCCAAATTAAACAGTAATTTGGTGTTTGATATTTGACTTATGTGGCTATGTATACAGTCTTATACTGATAAAATTATATTTCAGCTATATGTATAATGTACATACTAAATTTATACAAATAGAATCAATTAAGAAATCCCATTTAAAACAAATACATATATAATTTTGTCGATATTCATATTTCAATGGTACATAATATAAGAATATTATACTGCATTGACACAAAAAGTTAGTTACAAAAACAAGAACAAATATAAACATTACATATTTTTAATTATAGTGTCACATCTCGATTATTATCTCTCATTATACACCTTCAACTAATACTAAGAACTTTTTCTTGGAGTTTTTAACAACAGCATTACTCGTTTAGTCAAAATATTAGAGCGCATAAGTTCTAAAAATGAAAACTTTGATCACTTTTTCAACAATGTGCCCAGTAAACTTTATAATTATCACGCTGTATAGACAAAAACTATATATATATATATATATATTTATATGCAAGCAGATATTATTAATTTTTCCGAACCAACGACGACGAAGAGACGAAGAGTTAAACACAGCTCCGAACAGACCTATATAGTTACCTACTCACAGTAATACGTAATTAACATAGAGTTTGGCCGAAAAAGTCATTTCCCTGAACGTTGATAGCTCTAGTATGATCATGGGATAAATAAGAGTTGGTCGCATACATTCAGAAGCCATATTATGATATAATAATTAATAATAAATTATAATACACATTTTACGTACAACTGAGTCGATATCCAAAAACATACGCATGTACGTTAAACGCGAAGTATCAATTACGCTGTTATTACCTACATAAATATTATTGACCGCAATATGTATAAACACAAACCTATAATAATAATAATAACTATAATTGGCTTGTCAATAAATACAACTGGAGATATAAATTTTACATATATTTATATATACGAGTAATATCATATCCTATACAACATGCAATATATATAATATGTATATGTGTGACTGCGGACCGATGTTTTTTGACATGTGCAAGCTCCGTTTGATGGCAAACAAATAAGGATCAGCAACGTGTTGTTTTTTTACACTACAGCTTAGTCGTTTCTGCAGTAAACAATGTAAATATTGTACGCGTTCGAGGGATCACAGAATATAATATATTATAGAATGTCACTGAAGACATGTTAAATTTGTACCATAGGTAGTAAAAAATATTGTAAAAATTGTGAAATTTAATATAAATATTGTTTATACTATTTTCGTTGACTCGAAAAAACCGTTAGGTTTTTAAACTATACAATATACATATTTATAAATAGTACGTGATGTACAACTCTTAGAATAATATTAATCAATTTAAATGATTTGATCACATTTTCTAAAAATAAGTGTTATGTCAAAGGTTCAAATCATTGATACGAAAAAGTGTCCTATTTACAGTTTGTTAATATATAAACTAACTTATGTATTTTATGTACACGCATTGACTTGTCGATTTGCGTAAATTGAAAAAGTCTCGCTGAGAGATCTGATACGACAGATTTTTTTTTTAAACTTAGACCGATTTGATAAATCATATTATTGTTATAAATTACATTCTTTGTTATGTCACAGAGATCGATTTTTACATAGTAAAGAATAATGGTTACATATTATAATATGCAATTTTCCGAAATTTTCAAGAATTATTATTTATTTATTTCATAAATAGTATTAATAGTAGTATTCGTTTTATAATATAGGTATTTGAAAATAAGAAAATGTATATTCAAATAATTTATTATTGGTGTATGAATTGTTTGATTACATAAAAATACCGATGCGTGTCAATATAAGATTTTAAAAAAGCCAATGTAATATTATATTGATGGACTTATCTCAATTTAAACACATATGTATTATGTATAGAATATTCTATCTAAAAATCTAAAATCCTTAAGTTCTTAATGTAAGTCAATAAGTCATTATTTAATGTTCAATTATATATTTTTAAATGTATAAATTTCAAAAAAACGGTTTGAAAATTAAACAATTATGATATAGTTGAAACTTGAAGCACCTAATTAAAACAAATGTTTTATCTAAACTACCTACTGGATGTTTTTAATTTAATTTTAAGTCTTAATTATAACTTCAAAACCCAACACGGACATATTTTAACACAATTTATCACAAGTATAAATTTGAAGTTTGGCTTAAATAATTTGAATAAGTGGCTTATATCTAAACAAAGAAGTTGAAGAAAGGCTGAATAATCTATGAAATTAATATTTATAACATTTCCCCAAAAATATATAAATAGGCATTACAATAATATAAAATAATTTGTATTAAAATGTAATATATCTATATATAAAACAGCGCTATTTGTTGTATATTGGTTTCACAATGAAATGTATTCTGTTACTTATTAGTCATTACATTACCTCAATGATCATTAGAAAAATTTTCTAGTTGTTAATACGTTTTAATTTGTCATATTATATAATTCAAATAAATCTATTTATAAATATTTATCACAGGTTTCGGTCTTAAAAACTTTGATTTGTGATTTTTTTAAATAACTTAGCGATAAAAGATGAAGAAATGCTGTTCAATACTTTCTAATAAAATTATGGAAATGTTGTGCAATCTTGTTTAATATGCTTCTATATTTAAGTATATTATACAATTATATTCTGACATGAAATATTCAAAGGTTAAAAATTATTTTAAATATCTTAAACTTTGTTAAATGACTTATACATTAATATATTTATAAATAAAACCGAATTTTATGAATTAGATTTTCTGAAAAACTAAAAATATAAAAATACAATCAAATTATACAGTTATATGGATGTAGAAAAAAATCAAAGCTTATTGTAAATTGCGGTGTTAGACATTGAATAATAATAACGGCAGCTACCTAAAATTATTATGATTATGCATTTATGTGTAGATCAATCATTTTAACGAATAACTATAAATAATATGCTTATATGTGGTGTAATGAAAATATAAATAAAATATTGAAATAATAAATTATTTCATAAAGCTTTTCAAAAAAAAAAAAACGAATACCTATATAAAACATATTTTACTAACAAAGTTGTATTTTAAATATTTAATTTTACATACGATTATTTTAAACTACTACTATGAAAGACTTGAATGTAATAAATAAAATAAGACGTATGATTTAGCGTAATAAGTTTTGAATGTACCTTGTTAAGATAAAAATAATTGTCAGATATATTTTACTTCTCTGATGTTTAATGACTATAGAAATTAAAAAAAATTAAAATCGGGGTAATTTAAATAAATATTATAAATATTAAGGTCTTATATTATAATATAAAACGATTTTATTTCGAATAATTTCATTCCTTAAAAAATCAAACATAAGAATTAATTTAAAGGAGAATATTGTTTTTTTTTCTTAACATCGATCGTTTTAAGTTTACATTAACTGAGAAAAAAATTAACAAAATCGATAAATTAAGTTTATTCAATAATATTCACCAGTGGACGACCCAAATAAATTGGTTTCCTTTTTAAAAATTCTTATTAACGCTTAATACGTTGGGTAATTTTTGTTAACCGTAGTTTGGAGACCCTGAACTAATACATCAATGTAGATGAGAAAACTTACCATAATCAGAGTTAATATCATAATCTAAAATCGAATTTATAATCGTTAATTAAATTAAAGTTTATTGTTGTAAAGTGCAGTGTGTAAACTGTACTTGGTGACCTGTTCACAATGGTGTTTAATCCATTTTAGTCACGCGAAGAGTAAAAAATTAAGTTATAACAAGTATTTAACATAATCGATATACAAATCTATATCATATATTTATAAACCGAAATATAACTCCACAATATAATTATCATAATAAAAAAAAAACTTAATACCTACGGTCGCATTAGATCATAAGAAATTGATTTGTTTTGAAAATATCTAATAAGTATAAATTATATGATTTATTATTATAATATGATATTATATTCGTATTATTTAATGATTCATGTATTTTGGTTATTAAATAAGAATTTCTTACTATATCCATAAAGATCTTTACATAGATTCTACCTTGGATAGAATTGCGCCAATGCATATCATATGTGATTAAAAAAACGTCTATACTACAACAGCAATAAATAAGCCCAACAAAATAGCTTATATTCAACATATATTTTTATTTTATTATATCATGTTATTACTATGTATCACGCTTTCTGTTAGTTGGTATTCAGTTTAGTTATGTTCTTGTATATATATATATATATATAAAGAGACTTATAAAATGTGTCAATTTATAATGAAATAATTTTTTTTTTTTAATAAAATTTCTACGTCCTATTTTTCTATCGAGCGTATGCACAGCATACACCCTTCAAAGCGCAACAACTTAAGTTTTGTTTGTGCTTACAAAGAATTTTCCTCATTTAAATTTTAGTGACGGAAAAAAAGTCACGCACCTTGATTTTCCATTTATTTATTACTTACTTTGTTTTTTTCAGATTTTTATACGTCCGACGATTTTATTGATGTTTATAATATTAAATTATATAAATATTGTTACTAAGTATTAAAATAATATGGCCTATAAGTAACGTGTATACAATTTAACATCTTTAAAAGTACACGTGTCTTGTGCTTTACACAACCACGTTTATTATCTGTTGTCGGTATAACATTAATTTTTTATGTTACTTTATTTATGACCCTCGTAATAGTTTAATAATTTAACAATATATAATAACGACAACTCCTGCACATACATAAGATCTCACGTCCAGCGGAGTTTTATTTTAGACTTATCATTTTTATGAGTATAATTTGATGTGTACGCAGGACCATTCTTAGGACTTGCTGGAAATATGAAAAGTACAAATTTGTGTGATCTAAGATTGTAGATTAATTAAATTAAGGAAAAATAAAAAAATAATTAAATGCAGTGCTGACTAAACATTAAAATTTTGGTAATTATTTGTATAAGTTTAATTACCTAGTAAATATAATATAATTACTGAATTAAGGTTAACTTTTATAAGGTATTTATTGACATGCAAAACAATTAATTAACTTATATATCAAATAACATAATATTATAATGATATTGAATGTATTGTCAAATTTAAAAGAACAGATATTATCTAGGCCCTTCGAACCAGACCTTTTTATATATTAAGAAATAATTAAGAATATTTGAAACAAGTTATGAGCATTTTAAAATAATTGTACATTTTTTGTATATCTACTTTAAAATATTCAAAATTCACTTTAAAATTAAAATATAAAAAAATCTACGTAAACTTATAATTTATATCGCCATATAGAAGTATCCATATTGATAGTATTTACTATCGATATTAATATATTTATAAATTATTTTACCTTAAGGCTTGATAATAGGTAATTCACCCTTATATTGAAAAAAGTAAAATGGATTATTCTGAATTTAAAACTTACTATATTACGAGCATTAGCATAAGACGGATACGGTCAATACATATTATAATGAATAAGATGTCAGTATGTCACCCAATATCATCGAGATAATCAAAATGCAATTTGAACACCGAATAAAATAATGGTTGTAATTTTTCAAATATTGATGAACTTTAATCAGTTTAAAATATCGGTATCTAAATCTAAATAATCGTTTGAAAATTCACAACTGAAAATTATTAGTTTGTCTGTATACGTGTACCTACTACCTATATTATATTATGAAAAAATAAAATCCGGGTATCTGAGCGAAGGGCTCTTCGCCCTGGCACAGAAACGACTACCTATGTCAATACGATAAAACTGACTTACCCGCCATTGCAAGACTGCAGGATAATCCAAGTACAACGAAATTGATCAGAACGATTCTAATCATGGTGGTTCAAAATTTTTCGTAAAAAATTGAACGAAAATATTTCACCACGTCTGCAGTTTTTATTATCGAGCAGATACTGCGTCCGATGAGTTCTAAGCACTTATGACATTTAAAAATTAATTTTTTTTTAAAACAAAAAAAATTCCCGAATCACGTGTGCGTCTGATAGTCGCTTCGCGGGCTGCGCGTGTAAACACGATACGTTATGTTGCCCGACCGGTGGGAATGGCAATAGGTCGTCGCCGTCGCCGCCGTCACCGCCGCCGTCAACTAATCCGCACCGATCGTGCGCATTAGTACATTTACGGAGACGTGAGTGCGCGCGATCTGACATTTTGGCCGCCACCGGGGCCCGCGTATACACGTCGGTCTGAAACCTAAATGCCACGGTTCCCCGTCTCTTTTCTGTCCGGCAAAGGTGTACAATTATTGCTGAGGCAACCTTTTCAATATACTTACACTGATGCACGTAAATATTAGGGTACGCGTATTTAGTATTTGAACAAGCAAAAGCTCGGAAACTTAAGACCCTTTTCGTGTTGTTTATATATATTGTATTGTATATATATATATATTGTGTACGCGTTTTGGTAATATTTTCACTTTGTGTAGAATTTAAAAGTTTCAAAAGCCGAATATAAGAATAATGCTCAACCATACTTTTATACATTAGCATAGATAATATTTATATTTTATTTTACAATATTAAAATAGGTGTACCTATATATAAGTATTATTATGTTCAAGCTTATAAATCTAGAGATACTCTTAATTAATACAAATTATCATACATAAAACCTAGGAAACTTGACTTTGTCCATTAAATTTAACAAGCCACGCCAAAGTTAACAATTAGAAATTGTATAATTGCTTATAACTCATTGTTATTATTTTTAACGTTAAGAAAATATATAATTGCATCGCTTCAATCTCAATCTTCATAATATCATTTATTTTAATAAAATTACAAGGAATAACCCTATGACTTGGTTGATTTGTACAAAATATGAATGTATTATACGTAGAATTCTTATCATATAAATTATCGCTATGAAAAATTGTTGAAGTTAAATATTGTGATTAATGGTTTGCTGATTTAATAAGATGTCTTTAAATTTTAGCGATTCTATAATCGTTTAATTATAAACAAGTTTAGAAGTAGTGTCAAAAAGCACATCTTTCAATCAAGCTATTTTATCCGTTTATATTTTGTACTATGTATTAATAGCATATTATATATTTATTTTATTGTATTTACTATGAATAATTTGTAAATGTTCTCTTCCTTAGTTATAATAAAAAAGTAACTTTAAACAAAAATTATTTTTTACGGTTATCTATTATAAGATTCTTCATCATTTGAGCATATTTTATTTATTTTTTTTTCATCATCGCCACATTTTCCGACTAATTAATTTAAAAAATCTGACCATAGTCGAAAAAGGTACTATAACACTAATGGTTAAGCCGGATTTTCATAAGCTTAAAATGCAATATAATTTTTGTATCAATTTAATCTTAAAAAAATAATTAAGTACTTATGGAAATATTTTTTAAACGAAAGTCACGATTTTTTTGTTGAATTATTTAGGATATACCTAATATACACACACGACACACTTTGTTATATATTTATTCAAGTAGGTACACGGCAATATATTTATCTATATAAAATGTTTTATGATTTTATAGTACATATGAATATGGTACAGGTACCATAATGCTATTACCATTATTTATTTAGAGCTAAATAAAATTATACAATATTCGATTATAGGCGTATAACTTATGAAAATAAGTGAAATACTTTATTACAAAATGTTCATTTTTATGAAGAGGCACTAAACCCATTTTATTTCCTATGCGTAGGCTGCCTAGGTAAATAAATTTAAAAATCGATCAGAAACTGTATGTTTGCGTGATGTGTCAATAATGTAAAATAAATAATAATATTGTAAAGATCAATAAGATATAATAAATGCAGTCAACAAATTTATAAATTTTTTATTTATTTATTTATTAATAAAGAACGTACAATACAATAATATTCATTTAATTTAGAGTAAATGGAATAGAAATACTATTATTACCTACTATGAGAAAATTATTATGGACAACCTACTTGTAAGTATTCATATTTTGTATTATCTACAGAGTGTGTATTTCATATTATATAGATTGGAAATTGAACATTTTACTTTTTTTTTTTTTAATTATTATTGTATATTAAATGCATTTAAAATTATAAATTATAATAATACCTTAAATTTGAATGTACATATATTTAAGATTTGGCATTATAAAGTTAAAAACAAATTCAAGTTATCTTGGCAGTAGTTTTTTCTATTCTTATGAGGTATTCGCATAACATTGTGACAATAATATTTGTAAATTAATAATTTATTATAAACAAGAAAATTTAAGAAATACTTTGTACATTAAAAATATGATATTATTTAAGTGATGAGAGTTGTATTAAACCTTTTAAAGTAAAAACAAAAATTGTTATATATATATTTAAAAATGTATCAACTATTAAAACTCTTCAATAGTATTTATGATTTTTTATTGAACGTAAACTAACATAAACTTATATTAAATATGAACGTTATGTATATACTTTTATTTTATTTAAGTAAATAAACGTACAATTATGATCGGCGTGCGGTTTATTGAATTTGTCTCGCTTCGCTAACTTCAGTGTGACGCGTATTATTATTTACAAGTTTAACTTTGAACATTATAATAAACCTTCAAATTTAAAACAATTTCTTAGTATAGCTTAATTTACTATGATAATTATTTTATTTTTAATAAATAAAGATTTAAATGATTTTTAAAACATAAGTTTATGGACTCAAAATTTAAAGTTGCTAATTTAATCATTTTTAAATTCACTGTTTTAAATAATAAACATAGCTTTAATTTTATCTACTCTATAATTCGAACTTAGAAACGACAGAGTAGGTACATTATTTATAAAGTTATTAAGAACGAAAAGGTTCTAATAAATTAACACAATTTAGAAGTATATTATTTTACAGTAATCTAAATAAAACCATTCGGTGCTTCACTATCATGATAAAACTAAAAGGTTATATCTACAATCTACACTATAAAATAAATTAGTGATAACTGATACTAAAAAGTACGATATTATTTCCATTGGGTCAACTATATGAAATAAAATAGTGATACGATATTATTGATTATTGTACATTAATTAATAAAATGAATAACTCTGGACATAATAGTTACATCTTAATTTAAGTCTTATTCACATCATATCACGACTTCTTGAGTTTTAATAAATTGAAAATATTAATTTATAGAATATAGAAAAAAGGGTAAGTGGAAAGAATATGTTCACAGTCAATAAAATATGTTCTATTTGTATAACTTTTTGACCTTTAAATATCATTTTTAATATTTTTTGCATTGTATATTTTTTTTACGTTCAGTTTAATTAAGAGCATACCCAAATTACAAGACTAACGAAGAAACTTTGTTAATCTTCAGAGTTCATAATCATGAAAAATCATACGTTACGAAATAAGATTTAAGTAATAGTTTGAAGATTAAAATTTTCATCCTGAATAATTTGATATTTTAAGGAAGCGCCTTTTGGTTATATTCTGAGCCAACAGAAAGCCTACGAAGTAATTTAATGATCATTATATTAAATTGTCATGTAATTTTCAAAACAAATGTTTCTTCTTACTAATTGTGAGAATAAATTTGACGTTAAATTAATATTTGTGTAATGCAATGAACACAAAAGTTAGGTATTGCAGTGAGGTACTATAATTTGTATACTTCTGTGTGCAATTACTAATTAGTATTATCTTATATACAACCTTAATTCCATTTGTGTTTCAGTAGTTCAAGGATCAGTTTTTGATGAAAGTAGACCATACATACTTACGTAAATCTTTTATCGAGATGAACTTATATGAAACCTTATTTCCTTATAAGTTATTTGGATTATATAAATAAGTATTATAATCTTATTTTTTTTTTAATGTATATTTTTATTTATTTCCTGATCGTTGATAAAAAATTATGACTTAGTATAAGAAAATTTGATAAATTCTTCACAATTAATGGTAGTTGACTATTTTTTACACGTAAGTTATTATACTGCTGAAAATTGGTGAACACTGATAAGTTAAATAGATGCCAAGTAGACAACAATAAGTAATAACATAATTTAATCTGAGGACCTATCGTAATAACACGTGAAAATGACTTTATCTGTAATCCCAAAAATAATACTAATCAAAAATTATTTTCATAAAAACTACTTTAATGCCTTGATTACTTTTACGGGGTCCAATTAAATTGGCTGCTGATTCATTGAATAGCAAGCGGGTGTGCATTAGTTTTGTTTCACCGCTGCTTCGTTGGTAGAAACCTTTCAACTAAATGCAATGGAAAGCAATTTACTTTTACGGTCGTTTACGTTATTCGGTGCTATAGTACAAGAAAAACGTTGACATCTAATTTCACAGCCAACGCGTTTTCAAAAAGCTTATTTGAGTGGTATTTGCAAAAAAACCAATGAGCCCAAAACCCACACTATGTAAGGGACGCTAAAATAATGGAATTTTTTAACATTGGGGTGTGTATTATTTAGAAAAAAATACATTTGTTAACTTACATATTATAATCATTAATTTTAATGCATATATATTTTTTCTTCATTTTACCATACTTGTATTCAAAGTGTTCTTTCTAAAGATAGCTTATTATGATTTACATATTCTATGGTTATTTTAACAACTTGTATGATTCAAATGATACTACATTAGTGCTATCTCGTAAGTGACTGATATTTATACTTACGGTTTCATAAAAGTTGAAAATAATTCATTTTACCGTTTTATAAAAAAAATTTAAATTGTTTATAATCCATGGATTATATGCATTCATTGGATTCAAACAAAGTCTAAGTATAGTTTTTTAGTACTAACAATAACTAAAATATTATTTTTACATATTAAACATATTTTCTCCTTTTGACAAAATTAAATTTTGTAACTCTAAAATAGTTGTTTTTAAATTTGAAAATATTAATTGATAATATAAAAGGTAAATGTGTCAGTAGTGTTATGAAAAAAAAGAAGTACTATTAATATTATACAATTAATATAATTTAAAAATGAAACATCTTTAATTTATATATTTTAAAATAATTTCAACTCGTGTTAGTTAGGTTAGATTATTACTCAGAATAGGTACTCACTATATAATATTTATTGGTATTTTTTTTTTATAAATTTCATTATAATGTATGTAATAAATTATAATATTAATTTTCAGACCTTAGCCTTATGGTCTTAGTTTTGAGGTTACCAAACTTTTTTTTTACTATGTTATGCTGAAAAAATAATAATAACAAATCTCAGTATAGCGTCCTCTTAACCGATAAACGAAGCAGCTTGATATATATATTACATTGGAGTTGAAATTAGATTCGTTATACGCTTAGATAATGCTTTATATGGTTTTTAATAGTTTTTTTTATATTTATTTAATGGACTTACTTTCTATTGACGATTGATTATTACGACCCTTCCGAAACGTTAAAATATTACGTAGCTATTTATAAAATTAATTGACATGTGTAAATAATATTAATTGGCAAGTGCTTCAAAATAGTATTTTATACTGCACAAACCATTTTAAGTGTGTTCTGTAGCGATACAAACTTATTTTTATTAAATGAAACAAAACTATTTTTACTGTAAATTGTTAAAGATGATTTTTATTTTTAAAAATATTGATTTATACTCATCAAAGTGCAAATGAATAGTACTTGAGAAATGATACTTAATTTTGTGTACTAAAGATAGTAATACTCGTATGTATATAGATTATGTATGTGACAGGCAAATTTAACATTTAGATTATGTCAAATTTAACCGCGTAATGCAATATTAGTCAAATGTTATCATTATTAGCCTCCGTGTATATTATTAAATTATGATTATTGTTAACATTGGACGGATAAGATACTTGAGCTATAAATTTCAATTAAATGTATGAAAAAAAACTAACTATATTTAAACATTGTATATTGTACAGTATATGTATGTAAAATGATAATAAAACTTTCAACCAATTAAGATAAATACTGAACTCATATTTTCATTTTATCATTAAGATAAGATAAATTATTATACTATGACTGTCTAGTGCTATATTATTGTGATACTATAAAAAACAAAGTACTAATCAAAACTTATAAATCATTTGATTTAGGTATCACAAGACTACTGATAGGCTAATGTTAGATAGTGATGATATTTCATGTTTATAAATGAAAAAATATATACATTTGGAAAAATAAATATCTAATTTCGACATTATCAAAATTGAACGTTACCTGTATCATATGATATGATAAGAAATTAATATTAATCTATTAACATTTCATGATTCCTATAACATAATAAATACACAATATAGAATATAAAATATCACTTATATTTTATGTTTCATGTAAAAAAATTATTATTATAAGGACTACTCGTATAGGTAATAAATGTTATTTAATGACATAAGTGAGATGATCGTAAATACTAAATAGTATGTTATTCTCTCTCTCTATATATATATATATATTATTCATATTATTCTGAGAGATTATAAAACTTAATTTTTTAGTGATAGTTTAAAATCATTCTTATAACTCATGTGCGTTAAACGAATATTATTTGAATCTATTAGGAATAAGTTGTTTTAAAATATGTGTATTTAATTATCCTTTAAATAGCTTCACCGTTAAAATTTTACACCGATGATTACTTAAGCTTCATGTATACACTGTATAGATTAATTTTTGTGTAGCTTTTATTGGTACATATCCAAGATCAACAATATTGAATGGTATTGATATTGAAGGTATAATCAATTAGGACAGTTTTAATAAAATATTAAATTTAAAAGGCAGAGTTTATGATAAAATAAGTTACACGAGATAAATAGCGAGGCTAAGCGAGGTAGAGCGAAGGGTAGAGATATTGCCAAGAAAATATACATAGACGATAAAGAAGACAGAATGGTCATGATAGAGGTATAAGGACTGTCAAAAATATAATGGCTTGCATCACAATATATTACAGCTTTAACTTTATTGATATATGATACACAGAATTGGAAACGGAAACATTGAATATGGAGCGTATTGAGACAAAGATGGGATAGAGAAATATCGTCAAGTTTGGAAAGGTAGGTCGAGATCCCAGAACTAAGAAAAGTTTGAAATGGAAGGAAAAATAAGGCAGTAAGGGAGATAGAGGAATTCGTAGAAAGGATATCATCCTAGCCTTATAATAAGCTTAAAGAATAGAAAAACTAAAAAGCTTCATACATTACGCACATTTTTATCAACCGTTATAGTACTTCAAAGATATCGAATAACTCATCAACTATCCAAGTGAAAAAAAAAACAAAATATTGAATAAAAATTCTATATAAACTATTTATTAAATTTTCATATTACTATTGATATTATAATATGTTAGTATAACTTCAAATTAATCACTAAATCTAAAAATAAAAATATAATATACATTTTGTAAAAACTTTTTTTTTATAATATAAGAATACTTAATCACAAAGCTATAAATAAATGATTATGTAAAATTAGCGAAAAACTGTATATAACTACATATTGTATTATATACAATCCTGAAAACTCAACCTCTTATAAAAATTTAATTTTTAAATTACTTCCAATTGATGTAAAACTACAGAACCATATAAATATGTATAATATTATATAAATTCGAATGGATTTTGTGTAGTATTACTAAAAAAAAAATAAACTACAAATTGTGTTTAATTTAAATTTTTTGTATAATTCAGTTGAAGTAATGAAGGTAAAACTTTTGAAACTCATCTTAATGAAAGTACTCAAAAGACTAAAAGTTTAAGACAAGTATATTTTGATCATAGTTAGAAAACAATGCATACATAGTTATTAATTATTATATAATTGCTATAAATTTAGCAACATAATTCGTCTTTGTTTTATTTAAACTCGAAATTAACGTCTTATACGGTTTGATTACAATATAAATTATTAAACTTGTATTGAAGATAGAACATGCATTATACATTTATATTTTCGCTATCAAAACAGAATAACAGTTCTATTTATTTACATTTTTTTTATAGTCTTATTCAAGTATCTATTTTGTTTATACATTATATAAACATATATCAAATATTTAAACATAAAAAATAAAATATATAGAAAAAAAATATATATATCATTTAAATTTGACAAATGTAGTTGAGGTTGTTTATTAAAATTGTAGACATTTTCTGACATATAATATTCATAAATACATTTTTAATAAATAAGCTATGTAAATTAAAGAATTATACATTTATATATTTTTAAATATGTGATACATTGGTTCTATTAATGGACATATTTTCCATACAAAACTCATAAATTACTTATTCACCGCGCTTAAATGTAGTAGAATGCTTGTACATAATAAATTACCAGTTATGAAACATATTTTAATAAAAAATAATTTAAGATTACAGAATATATTGCACGCTGGTTAAAAATAATTATAAAATACCCAGTTAATATAAGGTTGAATAAATATATTTATTCATATCTTTTAATAGATTATTAAGTTAAAACAATAAAATATAAATTTACACTAAACTTTACAACTGTTATTAATTAATCAAGTTTTCTATTTCTTTACTATGGTTTTAGATTTAGGTATGTTTATAGTACAAAGAAACAAGCTACAAGATAAACAGTTCTTTGTAAATATTTACCGGCGTCTATCAGTTAAGTATCCAAATGGCCAAATATAGGAAGAAGGTATTAAAACTTTAGTTTATATATTAAATATATATATCCTATGAAATACAAAGATTTTCTATACGTGTAGTATTATTTTACTAATAAAACTATATATAGGTACAACATAGTGCTATCTATGAAAATATCGGTATGTTCAATAAAGAATAGAAGACTAAAAATGACTATTCTAAATAAAAACTAATTACAACTACCTACTAAACCAAATTATTTTATAATTTTTTTTTTTTTTTAATTTAACTATTTTGCAATTTTTAAAAATTTAAAAAAATATTAAATTAATCTTTTGTAATACAATTATACTTAGAAAGTTGTTGACAATGTACCAATACTGAAATATCATTCTAATATATTGAATTTTACTATTGCTTGCTATTTATAACAATTAATTTATCTCATAAACCACAAGCAAAAACTACAATTATTAGTTATATTTTTATAAGCAGATTGATACTTAATTCATCAATGATTAATATTGAATAGACTTTATAGTTGATTTCTCGTTTTCGTTTTGTTTTTGCATTAATTACATTATCGTATCGACTTTAAAAAAAAAATAATGTATTTCATATTTATTTAGTAATATTTTACTAAAACAATAAATCATTGACAAATATGAATATACTTGCGCATTATAGAATCCACAATTCTATTAATATTACAATTGTATAATTAAATAAGGATGACTACAATGTGACCATAATCTGTGACCAATAGTTGTGTTGTTCAGGGATGTACCTATTAATTACATTATATTCAGTTCTTAGTTTTTGATTTATAGCTAGATCCCTTATGTCATAATTCACACATAATTTAAAGGGTACTCTACTGACGCCTAAACCTTAGAGATTACTACGAAAACCTTATTTTTAGTACCTACCTAACCTTCCTATAAATATTAATAGGAGTTCTTACTTCGATGATACTATAGTATCTAGTTAATATAAAAAGAAATTAACGGTCATAAATCATTAATAGATAATACGTTATGTAGTTTATTGGTTATATGAAATCATAAATAGTCTATTATTTAACTAGCACAGTAGTATCATCATTATTTACTCTAGAAATAATGAAAGTTAAAAAATAAATAAATATTGTTCATGTTCTCTGTACAGGCAAAAATAGTAAATTAAATATTTGCTTTACTCGTTTAAAAAAATATATTATCTATTTGAATAGGACAATGATACAGATCGGTGAGTATCAGACAAGCTGTTTTATAAAATAGACTGAATCTGTACGTACTGAATTCACCTGCAATTGGCAGGATATTCATCAATTGTTACCGTACAATATACTTATGCACGATGTTTTATCTCAAGTACCTTTTTAGGTATCTAGTTGTAAAATATAATAAATTATATAATTCTTATTTTAATCCAATAAGACCCTACCGTAGAGTAGCTCGTGATTTAATTATTCAGATTTTTGATTTTCCAATAAGTTGCCTCCTCCACCAATACCAATAGATGTAGCGTACTCTAAACTCTTAACCATAACCTATTCTTGTAGTACTTCAATCGTTCAAGCAATAAATAGACCTTATTGTCTTATATAGTGGAGTAGTTATTGCTCGTTATTTAAGCGCCGAGGTAGGATTTTGTATTATTAGAGTTTATCTCTAAGAAATTTCGTTGGAAACTTTTACAGTGTTTAAAGTTAAAATGTAAAAATCAGAAAAAAAATCAAGGTTATCATTTTTTAATTAGTAGTCGATTTTTTAAATAAATTATCAAAGCAGCAATCATTAAACTGAAAACACAGATATAGCTGATGTGTTGATCGTATACACTCACGATACATTTTTTCCTTGCTTTAAAATAAAATACAGAAATAATATATATTTTAGTGATTATCATAAAAGTTATTGATTTTATCCCGGAATTCCAAGAAAATTTGAAACTCTTTGTGATTAATTATTCATAATATACAGTAAAAGAATAGTAAAAGAATCTAATCGTTATAAATTAATATTCATTCAATTTTTAAAGTTTCGAATGCTTTAATGTTTTATTGAACCCAATGTGTCTTTTTTATACTAATCATAAATAGTCATTTTTATTTTAACCTTGGAAGGTAGATCATTATTATATTTTTTTTAAGTGCTTGACGAAATTTGAATATGTTATCGAATCGGATATGTGTAATTACAGAAAACATCGTAATTTCAATTGGCTTGTGGGTATTGTTTTAGTCTGGAGATTAACTCAAGCTTATTGAGTATGTTATACAGTAATTGCTTAATAATATATGTATATTAATTTTGTACAACTACTATTTTGGTCGTATTTCAATAGGAACCCGATTACTCAGAAACCAGTGTATAGTTTAATCACAAATTTATAATCTGTTGAACGACGACCTATCGTTTAATCTCTTGCCAAGTAACCAACGACTACACTGTCGGATGCATTAATGCTTTCAAGAGTTGGCCGATCATTTTCGTCAATAGATTTTATACAGCATGACGGATGTATATTGTAAACTAAACTGGTATATTATGTAATCATATTGTAAAGCAACAATATGAGCCCATATTGTGTATTGGTTTTGTTCGCATGGTTTATAGTAAAATGTTATTGCTGTAATTCAAATATAAAAAACAAATAATACCATGAAATCGGGACATAAAAGTCATGATGATTTGTTCGATGAATCGATGAATAATCAATATTTTTTATGACAAAACCGTTTTTATGATATTCGATGAAGCGCCTAACAAACTTAAATGTTTATTGTAAAATTATGCTACGTATGTAATATAATTATTATACTAATAATTTCTTCCGTAAAAATTAAAAAATATATAATATATTTCTTATCTTATGATTTATGCAGATTGTATACATCATATATTATATTAATGAAAATAGTTTTAAATATGACATACTTATACGTATTATCTAAATAAAAGTTCACTTCGTAATTTGACCATTCTGATTTCGTTGTTAAAATTTAGGTATTATAATTTATACTCTAATAAAACAACTATAAAATATTTTATCATCTGTGTTTTTTTGAGAAAGTTTATATATACATATATATATGGTAAATATACATATTAAATGATTAAATAACTAAACAATTTAAAATATTAGTTACTAATAATACGTTCTTCGAAGTCATAATATTAATATAAGCTTCTAACAAAACACAAACAATATTGATCTTTACAGTTGTTATAATGGGTAGTTGATTTAATAATTTAATCAGAATGAATAAACTACGGAGAGATGTTTACACTATATTTCATTCTCTCATTTAATATTAAATCATTAAAAATTGCATATTATTGGCCCAATATCATATTTGGTTTATATTTGAGAAACTTTCTTACTTAATATTAGCATTAGAATATTAAATCAAATTTTAGTTATATGTTATACAAAATGAATTATAAAAAAAATTCATTGCATTTTATTTATTGTAAAATGTATGCAATAAAGATATTATTGTTCATTCTAAAACAAACATCCTATTTAATCTTTATCATACTTTATTGTAAATTTACTTTATGAATACATTTTCATCCTTATAAAACTTGTAGTAACCCTAGCAACGAAAATGTAAGAAAAAACTTTGAGACCAGACAGATAGGCATACCCAACAGAATATAAGGTTACTATATATTATAATGTCCACATAGAAGCCTCTAAAATAAGTTTTTATATTTAAAAACTTTATAAGTGTATTACAAACTAAACAACTTCAAATTAATAGTTGTCTGAAAAACTGAGTATACTAAAATCCCCAGGTGGTGTGTGTACACTTTTGGGTCTTCGTTTTATCATTTATTGACTTAATTTAATGAAAATCAGCAAGGTTATAATTAACTTTATATAGCATAAGCATGATGTCATACAGGTTGGAAAAATTATTATTAAATTTAAAACAAACACAAGACATATGATACAAATTTAAAAATTATATTTTAAAAGCAGTTTACCATTAGGATGAAATATCTTTTATACATAAGTATAGATATTGAATATTATGCGTTATTAATACGGTTGCTTGAAATCTGTAACACAGCAATAAAATACGACCGTTTGTCGAGTTCTGTAGTAATTACTATTATTGTATAATATAGTTATTAATTATTATAAATTCTTTTTCAAATCATTTTTGTGATACCTATACCTATAATAGTATGTTTAAAATGTTATAAATCGTAATAGAGTTGAAAGTAGAATTATATTTCCATCTTTCATTATAAAAATCTATTAATAATTATGAAAATTTAAATCTGTTATATCTAAATATTTTAAATATTATAGAAAAAAAATACAATTATAATGTTCCTATACATTTATGATGTTAAATTGCCTATTCATGACGCCGTGTTACTTAGAGCCAGAGTGTTTCATGTCTGGTATTTTACGCATTCATTTTTCTAATGAGTTTTAAAAATAATAAAAAATATGTTCTGCTTATTAAAAGTATAATTATTAAAGATATTAATATTTTATTTATAAAGCAATTATTGTTTCTATAAATTTAATATTAATATAAAATGTAAACAATCGAGGATTTTCTCAAAATAATGTTAAGAACTACGGAAATTCACAGAAACGAAAATACTCATGAAAATTCCCAGAGGGTCACGGAAAGGAGAATTGTTTCTAGGAATATAAAAACATATATTTCTTTTTTGTATTATTATTATTAATAATAATATACTTAGATACTTAATCATTGAAAAATGTTTTAAAATCTTTTTTATTATAACAGAACAACGGAGTCCATGCCGAAACAAATATTAGTTAGTTAGTCAACAAATCGCCTAAATATAGATCGTCATAATATTATATAATTTAAGTAATTTAACCAATATTGATGAATTAATATTTATTATCTTACATTAATAAATTATTATAATAATTAAAAAATCATATTATAAAATATTCATTTAATAATGACGTATATTTATCTTCTCATATTATTCTGTGTTATAACTGCGTGATACGCTCCACATGAATTTTACAACATAACCAATTAATAATAATTAAGTACAAATTGTCAACATTTGTATCTTGTTTTAACTTAATGTTGAATATTAATATCTTAAATTTACGGTTTACATTCATATTATTATTAAGGACCATAATCCACTCATCATTTCTATAATATTATAATATCATTAACTTATTATATTTTTTTTTATATATATAATTATGTAACTTTTTTTAATCAAGCTTTTACAAGAAAATTATAGCTTATCTTATTCTTCTCTTTAAAATTATTATGTATTTATATTTTGATAAATAATTCAAATATTTAATTATAACACACCAATAGACACCTTAATGATAAATAAATACTAATTGAATATCCCGAGTTATTCAATATTCCCGGTCATTCTCAAATATTGTCGAGAATTCTCGACAAGTTACATTCTTGAGAATTTCCCAATCCTACTCAGCAGCCAAGACAAGTATGTTATTTTTAATTGGAAATTTTGATATATATATATATATTAGTAGGTGTTTTAAGAGCTGAGGATAATAGATTAAATATTTTATCACAATTCTTTAAAGTTTTATGGTATGTAATAATTTGTAACCACAGATGTTTTGTGTAACAAAACTTTAATATGAGTGAATTAAACTTAAATTATACCGGAATTTACAATTTAGAGAATGTAAAGATGTTACAGAATTTAAGTGCACTTAAAATACTATCATTCATAGTCAGCTATTATTTATTTCACATTCGTTTTAATTTTATTTTAATGTCTGACAAAAATATTACATAATTGTTTGTTTCGTTTTCAGGAGTTCTAAACCAAAATTTTTCATTAAAACTAAACAATTTTTTTACAACATTAAACTTTTTAAATTGTGTTTATGATTTATTTTGTTTTATTATTATTATTATTATCATCATCATTGTTATAACTGAAAATACAAAATACATACTTGCATAGAACCTGTTGTGACGTTATGAGCTTACAACACTTATAAAAGGGTTTATAATACTATGAAATGTTAACCTATTTCTTTTTTAAAAATGAAATATAATACTAGGATTAAATTACTGAACTTGGCCATAATTTTAAAATTTCTGAACGTTTTTCTACATTTTTTAATATATTTATATATATATATATGTTTTTAACTTTTTTTAAATGAACTCACCACAATTACAAACATTTGCGATAAAACTATAACTGCATTAACAGTTATATAACATCGAAGTTATGTTCTTGGTCAAACACAAATTATATATTAATTTTCTAAAGAAATGTATACAATGTGAATCAACAATTAATAACTAGTTCAAAACTATTTACCCTAATAAAAAGAACATTCGTAACTACACTTCATATGTTAATTTACAGCAGAAAAGTTTTTAACCACAGTAAAATCTGTTTAATAAATTAAATAATTGAAGTTTGAAAAATATATGAATTAATTTTTCATGTAAGGGGAGCATAAAATATTTATTTAATTTTGTCATAAAAATTAGGTATCTAAAGATTAAAATTCTAAGCTAATGTTAATAGGTTAAAAATACATATATTATATATTAAATAAATATTATAGCTATTTTTTGTGAATAATAAAATAATATATTATTGTATGTTTATTATTTTATAAATTTTAAGTATCCAAAAAAATAAAGATTTATTTTTGTAAGTGTTTTTATACGTTACCTAATGGTAATTTTTTTTTGTAATTATTTAAAAGTATGTATACAAAAAAAAGTTTTAAAGAAATTTTAATTATTGTAAATATCTGTTTGATGGATAAAATTAGAATGTACAATTTGGGAATTTAACAAATTACAAAACCATTTATTTTTCCAAGGAATTAAGCAACAGAATTAATATAGCTTCAGGACTTTATAATCCAATAAATAATTAATCAGTATTCAACTGAATCATGAAAACGAAGAATATTCGTAAACTCTACAAAAGTTATATTACAAAATCATTAAACATTTTATGTTAGTATCTTCTTTATAAAATTATAACTCATGTCATGATAAAAAATGGAATTTATCAATATGTGTAAAAACTATAAATATTTTTTTAATAGTTTTTATAATATCATAAACTAAATTTTACATGATTGAGTTTTTAGTTTTATAGTTATAACAACCAAAATTATAAAATGTCGATGTTCATCTATACTTCTAACTATAATAATTTATTATTTTCAAATTAATTGTTATTTATATTGTAGGAAAAGAAATACAATATGAAATTAATTGTCAGATAAAAATATTGTTACATTAAGACTGATGTCTCAATATAATTCAACAAATTATAGCTGAGATAGTAATTTAATACAAAATCGATGTTGATTTTATTGTTTTTTGTTCATTCGTTATGGCGGTGGCAAACAAGGTACCCAAGTTACCATTTTGTATACTTATAATTCCCAGTTGTATCAACTTATGTTAATCTTTGAGGAATATAACCCCCCGCTATAGTCTTTACTACAGAATATGCTATTGGCAGTTATTTAACCAAAGCAAATAAATACGTTTTAATGTTCTATATAAAATTAATTGGTTTTTGAAGTAACATTATTATTATTAAATCAAACGATTTACACGCATATAATCGCAATTAACATATTATTATAATTATGACGTATTATCTTATACAATTATTCGCAAAACCAATTTTTGACTTCCCAAAGAATATTAAAAATAGAATTTTTTTTTTTTAATTATAATAATAAATTGCAACATTCATTAATTAAATAAACTAACAAACACTACTTTCGAAAATTCTTGTACTCGATACAAAGAAGTAATACACAACAGTAGTGTACCGTTTGTCGTTACGAATATTGCGTAACGAGCGCGTCAATACAGCTCTCTATGCATCATACAGTTCATTAAAATAAGTGCGTCATATAGAACAGAAAAAGGAATATCTCTTCAACATCATCCAATCCTCCATTACACGATGATATAAAGTTAAAGACTACAATAATTATACGTTTGTGTATATTATCACAAAACAACCAGACGTTTTATTTGAAGCCTTTGGGTATTATTTTTTTCGATGGATATATCACGTTTGGGTACATTCATCTATGATAAATATTGTATATTATTATATAAATTAGTATGTAAATAAAGTACCTACATGATTTTTTAATGTGAGTTATTTATAGGTTTTTAAGTAAGGTAAGAAATCATGTGTTGTGAACATCATGAATTAAAATATAAAAAATTTACTTATCTAGATCGAAAAACACTGCGTACCTATCATGCACGTGACTGTTTTGAGTTAGGTGCGATGTGACAGTTATAGTGGACTACAAAAAGGTACGGTCTTATATTTTCACAATGCCAATATTCAATACTTATATTATCGTCATCCACCCATACCGGAAATCAAGTAAAATTATTAGGGGTGAACAATTTGAAATAACTTGACACGAAAAAAAATGTTCTTGCTTCATTCAACAACACATTATTATGATTTTATAATAGATAAAATTCTTTTATTCTTCAATTTTATTTATCTATTATTATTATTTTTTTTTTTTAAAGTATTCAAATTCACAAAAATCTTAAGAACTGGAATAAAGAAAATATTGGTAGCAAAGTTCAAATACTCTGCTGATAATCCAATCACAACCATGGTGATTATTAGTGGGATTTCTTATGTATTTTATTCGTTTACAAAACTTTTCATGGAAAGTAAGGGTTTTTTTTAACCAAAATATTCATTTAAATATTTAGTATTCGGTTTTATTTATTATAAATCTACTAATTTACCATCATTTTACATATTAGTTAAGATTTGTAAGTATAAAATACTAAAATAAGTATTTTTTTTCAAATCGTTCTTAGAACGATTAGGGAAATTTTTCAGGAAGCGAAGTCCCTCAAGAGTCAAGTCCAGAGTATAATTTTAATATTTTATCTTATTAGTCTAAGAAATTATTATAATCATTTTTATAAATTTAAACAAATATGATGAGGAGAAGATATCATATGATTAATAATATATATATGTTTTTTATTATTAATAGTATATTATTCGAGATTTTCAATTAAAAATGTTCTACTTTAATTTGAAATTAATAATAATACATATTTATGAAATATATATTATATCCGTAGTTATAATTGTATAAAATTGTATAAAAGTTAACTCATTTCTAAATAAGTAATATTATATACACTTCTATAGAGGTACATATAAACTTTCGTCAATACTAAAAAAGTACACAGACATAAATGTTTTATAATAAACATATAAATTATGAGTGTTGAATTTATGAAATTTATTAAAACCATTGTTTTTAAGATTTGAGTTAATTTTAATCTTAGATAATAATAAAATAAAACTCTTAGATAATATTAAATTAAAAGATTCTAATTATAAATTTACAAATTATGTTTGAAACATTTAACCCTTACATATAAACCAGATGTTAAAATTTAAAATATTGTTTCACTTCGGTACGATGTGGTTTTTAATTAGAAAAAACTATTAATCAAAACACTCAATAAATGGTTCATCTGACCTCGGTTAAAAAACATAGTTTCTGGTACTTTAACAATAAATTTTTTAGACGGTTGCAGTTGGAAGTTGTTCTTTGTAATTATTAACGGAGAGAGAAAACTATTCAACAATTCAAAACAATTTCGTTTAGTAAGCTATCTCGATAAAAATCTCATGTTTAAAGGCACTACTACAATATAATCATTCTCAGCTCTTTTTATTTTGACCGTAAAAATTATAAGATAAGAAAAAAATAATAAGTAAATATTACATTTATTTGCTTGTATTAATGTGTCCTAAAATTAAGAAGAACTATGGTTAAAATTGTTGATAGAATTTCTTTATTGAAAAACAACAATAAAAAATGTTCACACAATTTTGCTTTATTTATGCTTAAGATTTGTATATAATTACAGTCAATGCAATGTTATGAGTTTATCAAATTTTGTATTTTCGATTGTAAACATTCTAAACGCGTATACATTTAAGCTGAAAAACAAAAATAACAATATCAATAATTTTCCACGAAATTATCACAATTGACAGAAACTGTATTAAAACATAATATTTCTCGTGATTATAGCATACACTATATATAGATAGTCTATACCCTATAGTGATATTATATACATACCATTATAACTAATGCTTCCGGTGCAGTAAGAAAACGGTTTAACTTAATTCATTAACTTCGGTGTTTTGCAGTTGCTTATTGTTTTTCGGCCAAAGTTGTATGACAGAATTGTTCCGAAACTTTAAATTCATTGAATAAATTGTCGCCTGTCGACAGAAAAACACGCGAATCCGTCATCGTATATAAACGTCATCACGAATTCACAAACACACACCTAAACCGCAGCCACCACCGCCTCCACCATCGCCGCCCAATACATTTTATACAGATGCGGGATTTGACCATAAGCAGGATTTCCATTTTCTTCACATCGGCAATTCAGTCAACAGGATTTAGGCAACGCCATCTCGCCTGTTTTCTAATGCACGACAAGACCACCGAGGTAACCGTTTTGCATTTAATACAACAGTGACGTGTGAGAGGGTCCAAATACAGTATACATGTATACGTATATTGTGGTTGCGCGGAATCCCGAAACTTTTTCTTCGTTTTAGTATTCACGCGCGGTTTTCCGTTAAAGTATCTAACCATTACATATAACTACGCAGTGTTTCCGGTCTGTTGGCCGTATTTAATTACTCCGCTGTGAGCCCCCGAGAATGATGTTAGAAAAATAAAAATGACTTTTAACAAAACTTTCACGTCTTTATACGTATACATAATATATAATAGCGAGAGAAAAACGCGTTGTTGCCGTCGCCGTCATTCGTGATAATTATTCAAATGTCTGCCAATTTTCCACCATCAATTTATGGTTTACCATTTCCTTTGTCAACGTGAAATGTAAATTTCACAGTGTTTGAAATCTAATTGTCCTTTGCACGACTGTCGTCCTTGCCCATTTTATGCTAACTCGAACAACAAAAGAAAAATTCAACAATATTTTCTTTCGTTTATTCGTATATTTATACATAGACATCAGAATACATTTTTATTAATAATATTATATTATAAAATGTACTTTATACAAAGTGGTAGAAATGATCCTCGGGAAAAACCCAAACGAATTTATACTACGAGTACATGGTTTTGACTCTGATGTTCCCGAGTTGATAAAATAACAAAACAGTTTTTTTCTTAATATACTAAAACAAAGATAAGATTAAAATACAATATTGTCATGTAGGTTTTCTAGACGTATAAACAAATACATTTTTTTCTATATTCTATATAATAATATGTGTTCATATAATACCATTTTTCTTGTTTATCAAAACGTTTTTATGATATAATAGCTAGTAAGTTACCTTTTGTATTATATCTAATGTATAAGCATGTGATAAAAAAAAGTGGACACCAAAATTGGCAAAAACTATAATATGCGGATCATATTTTCGTATATTTTAAGACTAATACTTATGATATTGTCACGAATGGAATTGTTTACTTCAAACAATAATTGTTTTAAAATATGTATTAAATTTGTCATGAGATATAAACTTTTGGATACAAAATATGAAATTATTTATAGATTTTTGTTTGATTAATAAGATTTGTCAATATACTTCCGTTCAGTAAGAAAATTAATTTAAATTTAATGGTGGAAACAACTGTGTTACTATTTATGGGATTAACTTCATTTCAAATTAATTAAAATACAAATTTCAAAGAATTCTAACAATATGGCTGATCTTAAGAAAAAATAACTGCATAATACAATTATTAAAGTCTAGCTGTTCTTAATATTTTCTGTTTTATTATTTACTTAAAAATGATTAATAAATAATATTGTTTAAAAAATATAAGCTTAATATAAGCGTAATATTGAGCTGTTTTAACAATTATTTTTAAATTTATAATTAAATAAAGCACAACAATAAATTAACAGATTTAAACTTTAATTTTAAATCGAAAAAATCCAATTGTTTTAACCTTTTGATAAATGATTTTATTTACCTATTGCATATAAAATATAATCTAAGTGAATTATTATAATATTATTACTTTATGTTGGTTGTACATAATAACTAGATTGTTGTTATGTCTATAATCTATGGTTTTATGTGCACATTGTTTTTATAGTGTTTGTTTATTATTTTATAATTAAAATTTATATTGGCCTTTTTCTATTTTATCGCTACTGCCATGTACAGCAGTCGATCCGGTTATCGTCACTACAGAATATTATTTGTTGACCAACCTACAAACTATCGTAACAATGAGACTGTAGGCCATTGCGGATTAAAATATGTACAATATAGCTACCGTAATATTTTAACATACGCGTATATCTCTTTCCGTATTAATTAATTTTTTTAATTTTTTATTATTTATTATTATAAAAATACGTTTATTTTTTGTCTAATAATCTAATCGTATAACTATCGTTTAATATCTTACAGTTTTTTAATCGGTATACATGCTTAAAAAAAAAAATAATAATAAAATGATGCATTAATAATTTATTGTGGTTACACCAATTTTTCGACTGATTGTCACGACTCCGGCACAGATCAACTTAACAAATCAAGAGATACACGATAATTGTGACTGCGTTACAATTTCCAAGTGTGTAAAAAATGTGATTGTTCGTTATTTTATTATAAATTAATGGTTGTATGTCAATATTCAATGGTCTCTACTAAATTGGTCTATAGTTACATTTAAAAATTTTACTAACGAACATGTGAAAAAATTGTGTAAAATAATAATGATCGATCACCATTCACTGGCGACTGTTTATTGGATATTAGTAACAATCATAATACCATTTTAACATCATAATAGATATAACTTATTAACTTATATGTATGATATTGTATATTTAGTAAACTTTACTATGAATTTACGTTTAGTTTGATAAAATAATTTTTAATTTTATGTATCTATTGAATTACATATTATGTATTACGATGTAAAATCGAAAACTAATAAGTAATAACCTTTGTTGTTGATGTTTCTTTTTTTTTCAATAAAAAATAAATATATTTTTATGATGATTTGATGAACGCGTGTTTGCTACCTATTTTAATGCTGTTAACCACAATAATAAAAATATATGACCAAATTTCATTATGTTTTTGCGGTCAAAGCTGGCCTTAAATATAATGGGCTAAAAAAAAGCATAAGGTTCAAAAAAGCTCGTGCACAGCTCTCCTCGAGTAAACATGTTCACTATATCGTTTCATCTTTTATATATACCTCTTTACCAATTAAAAAAAAAATTGTTTAGCCTGAAAAAGGAAAAATCGGATTGCCCAGTATTTTAAACCTTATCTACAAGGGAAGTCCGTAAAACCCCGAGGCAAAATAAGGTAAGACAAATTGTATATTTTTAATTATTGTTGCACAAAATATTCTAATCAAAATAACACACCGCTGAGCTCGCCGTCTCAAAAAAGCTATACATAAACAAACCGATATTTTCAATCCCTGTTATTAATTGTTATCAAATCATTAAACATATTGAAATATTAAACACGGGTCCGGACAATTTATCATCCGATATTTGAGTTAGTAATGTCTCCGACCTCTAAAAGCATCATCAGCATACTTCTTCACCAAGTTCGTCTACCAAAACCAAACAAAGTAAATTCAACAAGCCAGTTTACTACTCAAAATCGTTACGTTGCACTTTCCGAAAACTTAATTACTCAAGAAATGGAAACTGACTAAACATCCGATTTACTAAATAGCATAAACTACAAACATTTCTACGATGCCTTCAAATCATTAATCGACCCTATTGAATTTATTTGCAATAAGCTAAAACTTCAAACAAAAAAGCCCGATTCTTTCAAAAAAAATATGTAAGTTACTCAAAGAAAAAGAAGTTGATTTTCATACTTACCAAACTTAACAAGAAAACCATACAGAGTAGTTTTCGGAACTTACATCATACCACACCTAGAAATCTTATATTCCAATAATTAAGTAACGATGTATTCACTACCATAAAAGTCGTAAACGTAAAAAATAAAACAACAAAATTACATTACAAATGATTCCATTCCAAAGTTAACTCCCTCACAAATCTACTAATAAAAAAATATCCTCTCATACTCTACTAGAAAATCCTATACGACGCCTAAAAAGAAGCTTGTCCTACGACTACCTATTATAATAAAAAAAAATTCCTTTTAAATGACGATCTAGAAGGGCGATATATTTCTAATGGGCCCCCAATAATGTCAATTTATCATTTATTATTCATGATATTTACTTCTTGTTTTCTACTATAATGATTAAAATTTTCTCTTTTTATAAAATAAACAATAAAAAGTAAAAAAAAAGTTCCAAAAAAAGTTTTATCAATCAAATCCAGATAATGTAAGAGTAAGAAATTCAGTTGTTAATCGAGTTTATATTATAAATTCCAAAATTTCTTTGCCAGTAGTAGCTATTAAAAATATATAAATAAAAAATTTAATTATCTTCTTAAAAAGTTCGAAAATAATTATGCTTAATCAATAAATAACATTTTTTTAAATTCTGCTTAATATTGAAGCTGAAAAAATTAAGTAATTCCATATAATTTTATATAACATCATAACAGTTTAATAAATCTATTACAATAAATTGAATTCTAAATTATTTTTCAAATTTAACAAAATCTAAAGTAATTTAATTTAAATAATTAAGCAAATACATAACCATTATTAATAATATTTTTATAATATTATAAATAATTGTCCTAAAAATTTAACTATTTTGATTTAGTCTAATTTACACTATCAGTCTTGATAACTGCCAAAGTGCCTTTATAAAGGTCTCTTACGTTCAAATGTTCAATATTCAAATCACATAATCGTCACTGTTCTCAATTACAATAATGTTGTATAGAGTTAAATGTAACAGATTGTGGATCATATTATAATATAGGTAATATGTAATCAGTACATAAAGTAATTAATGTAATTTATTTTTTTATAGTGTTCTCAAGTAATATTTTGCATAATATTTTTAGCACTTCTAATTGATACTAAAATTATGAATAAAATCGAAACCCTTTCGCTCATTTAAAAATTAATTTAATTGATACCAATAATTTATTATACACAGATTTTCCACGGTGACATAATTGTAAATAATAAAAATTAAGGAATATTATAAATAATGATTATATATAATATAGTGAACGCGGTAGATTCTCTGTGAATTATAACATTTGGCATGTTATATTCACAGAATCACTTTAAATTCAGCTCAGCTGGCTTTTACACACTAAGGATTTATCAACATCTTCATCATCAAACGATTTTCAGTCTATCGCATATAATGCAGTGAATATTATGTTATAATCGTGTTAATCAATCAACCGTATCTGATAATATAATAAACGATTTTATAAAAAAAAAAAATGACCTAGTACCATCGGCAATTCAATAGCATTAGTGCAAAAATATTAATAACTACAGATATATGAAGAGGGCATTTAGTATACATAATGAATTTTAATTTATTTTTACTATACTGTAATATTGATTGTTTATACAATTAAATAGATAATAACAATATTGAACAAAATGTAAATTAAAAATTTCCAATTGGTGAAAACAATTAATAATTGAATAAAATGTGTATAAATCATCGTGTGAGCTATAGAACTGAGGTTTTTCTCAGAGAAGCTTACTATTTCTTTTCAAAAAAATTAAATCTAATGTATTGGTAATAATAGACTTGTATCTTTATTTCGCTCAATTGATTAAGATTTTTTAAAAATGTATCAAATCCCGTCTTCTTGGTTTTTTTAATGATACATTTTTTCTCTGAGAATCGTAAAATAATGTCTTGTACACATACATGTATTAAAAATAAACTTGATAATAATGAAAAATGTATTGCTTTATTTTTAAATGTAAAGAATCCATTTAACTCTATCATTCATGAATTACTTATGAAAAAAAAAAATCAAAATATTGTGATATCAGAAGTGTTCCTTTACAATTTGTGACATTTATTGTTTCGGTAGATGTATTGATACTTATAAACCTAAAACATCACTCCATCAGACGAGATTAAGTTATGAGAGTCAACCGAAGAGTAAAAAACTTTTTGATGAAAAAAGTATAGTCTTAATTGTTAGGTACTTACTTATAAATCTACGAGATGACTAAATATTGATATATTTCTATTCTTTGTGATAAAAGAGCACATTTCTGAGATGTATAAATAATAATATCGATTTAAACAATTTGAGGATTGTGTTATTTTATAAGTTCTATAGAATTTGGAATTTTACACATTGTACTTATTATTGTAATATTGATGATTTAATAATCAGTAATTAATTACATAATATTATATGGTAATAACGATTTTTATAAATAATTGTCTTTGATAGTGCACAGAATCACATTGAACAAAGCTCATAATCCAGGGCTCTAATGTGCGTTACCATAATGAGTGCACATGTCGGTATGGTAATAGTTGTGGGCCATCACTACAACGTTTTCATGGCCGGGCCAAAGCGGATGAGTACTGCGGATAACGTAACGACAACTAGGACAACTGGGAGCGACGGTTTATGGCGAGCCTCTATAAAGTTTGCAATGACGATGCAGCTGGTATGACATAGGTCTAGTTTATTTGTTCAAACCATTATTAATATTGATATATACCTATATGCAAATGTAATATGATTTGATAATATTTTAACGAAAATTCGTTATTAATACTTTTAGACGATCTTTCACTTTTTTCGATTTAATTCTATAATATAGACATTCCTGTACATTTTTCTGTACAAAAAGTGCTTTCAACCAGCATTATACATTTAATACGAAGACGATTTGAAGTTATATAGTGCCATAATTAACATTTCATTCGGTCATTACCTAATATATTATGAATTATGATTTATGTTTGAGGTTGCTCTAAGTGGTAACGGCCAAACATGGGGCGCGAGCATAATATACGTATAGTCCATTTCGCCACACGCATCGGTGTAAATTTGTTCGCCTATAAAAGTCAGATCAGGTGAAATTATACACGGACGGTGACGAAATAATATTATAATATATCTTTGATTCACGCATATATTATTATCTACGACCAACTTGCCGGACGACTATTAATATGTGAAGAAAAATTGGATTACAAAATATACATTAATATGAAAAAATATTTTTAATTTAAAATATTCGACTTAAGGCAGTGAGTACTCGGATTTTTTTGATTTTTTTGTCTGTTTGTGTACTTAAATACACAAAAAGATTAACTTTCAATTTTTGTATCAGAGATAATAGCAGATTTTCTTCTATACATTCTCGCACATACTGTTATCGTCATTGTTGATCAGTATATTATATTATAGTTTACTTATAAACAACGCAGAAAACACTATAGAATATTATATACGCAAAACTTTTAACAAGATTTCTTTTCAATTTTTTAAAAGCAAGAAATACGTATAATTTTATACCTATTACGTTTTATGTATTTTAAAACGTTAGACAGTGGGCTGCGGTAGTTTACCTGAAACCAACCACCTGACTATTTAATATTATAATTACGTACATAACGTAGACTATTTTCTAGTCTTTTATCAGTAGTTGCAGCGACTATGTTTCACCGGTCTAGAAACCGACTTGATCGATCATAAGTGCCAGCCAGGAACTTTGTACTACAATTGAGTATACTCATAAAAGCCTTTAGTGCGTCAAACGCGGACTTTGGCGGTCCCACGAGGACCTGTCATACTTGCGACATCGGTCACATAATATTATTATGGTAGGTTTCTGAACCACCACCATCGACGATTTTCAATATCAGTACGTTAATGTTGGCGGTCATCGAGGTGTGGCAAGGCATAGGCGATTTAATCTGAAGAAATTCCTGAAAGCCTTGGCGTGTAACCTAAAACTGAAAACGTGGTAAATGACTTACCATCGCAGTCAAATAACCGATACATTGCAAACTGGACCGACCGAACTATATATTATAGTAAATTTTACTCCTCATATACACCTAAATTAAGAGCTCCGAATTGACTACGGTTGGCCACTCATTCAATCCACAACAAAGTGTAAAATACAAACGCCGCCGATGACGGTTAATAATCCTCGTATTCGACCCTGATAGGTCAAATAGAATAAATAGCTACAATCTTCGGTATCCAATCCAATTGGCCACTTACTTGACCGGTGACTGTGAAGTAATAATAAGGTACAAATCGTGATAATTGTACGCAACATTCGTTATTATTATAGTTTATAAATTTTAATTCAATAATAAATTATAACGATTTTAATCGTAGCTTAACTTAAAATTTAATAACGTAAAACTACCATTTTTTTTCGTATATATAGATGCAAACGTAAAAACTGTTAGAGAGTGTTAGATTTCTATTTTTCTATAAATATTATTATAATATATTCTGTATAGTTATAATTTAATTCTCATATTATTTATTAAGTGCATAATTTAATTTTTACAGGACTTTGTTAAAGTTGTATAAGACTATTAAAGTTATAACTTATAACTTTTAACTATTATATGACTTATAAGTTATAAAGTGTATAATAGTTTATGGCTAGGTATTGAATTATTCATAAAAATAATTTTTTTTTAAATATACTATTATATAAGAATGAACAAACATATAATAAGAGTAAGTAGGCATATAAACATTTCTTGTATAGAATTTTATTAAAGCAGTGTAACGACTAACGGTGGGAACTCTGCGATGAGATGAGATTTAATTAAACGCTGGTTGACACGATCATTATTAGAAATGATAGAATCAATAATATAATTATGTTAGATCACCTTAAGTATTTTTCTTTACCTTTGAGAGTATTGGATAGCCGATTTTGTTATGAAAAAAAACATTTTATAGTTTTATGACTACATTTTATTGTGGTAATAATTCGTAATTCAAGTTATACTCAACGTTTATAATTTGATATCTAACAAATTGGTATTATTGAGCGTTGTCAACACCTTGCATAGTTACCCAAATATCTGTGATCTTTCATTTTTTAATGATCTATAAAACAAACTTGGCATGCAATAATATAAATATCCTTACTTTAAAAGAATGACTTTTTTGGGAAAGATCTTGAATTTTTTTCTTTTATATCATTCATTCGTTATGTTATTAGGAAATTGGACAAGTATTAAGAAATAAAAATAAAATATCATTGTTGCTCATAAAGTTAGAAGTGTTATGAAGTTAAGGACTTGAGAAAGATTAGGTTGGCCACAATGAAGATATAATTTCAATGATAGACTGCATTTTTTTGTTAAGTGGTCTTTAACTTGGTCTTCTCTTAATGGTTGATTTTTGACTAGGATATCATTACTTGTTGTTAACTTTCAATCATAGTTATCTACATAGTTATCTTACACTTACAAGTAACCACACTTATTATTTATTAATTTTTCTGGTTACGATAATAAATCATAATAATCATTATTTTTATTATTATTTCACGAGTTTAGAACTCTCCTCTTTGAAGTGGCACTAATCTTTAAAAAGTTTAAAATTTTTAGTTGTTGCCTTTACCTGCACTAGTTCACTATAATTTAACCAACTCTGTGCTAAATTTTAAGTTTTTACCTTTATGATATAAGTACTTTCAACTTTTATACGAGTGTGTGAATCAATATCAACAATTTAAACTTTGAAAGTCTCCGATGTTGAAATGAATTAAAGTTATATGCTCAATTTTTTACTAACTCTAAGCATCATTGTTTCAAATTTCAAAAACACGGGACCGTGTCAAAATAAAACAGAGATATGACTATACGAGAGAGAAAAAATTTTGATGAATTAGTTAATGTAAAGACACACAGCTTTTTGGACTTGGCCTGATGTACTGCCTACCATATTAGTAGATAAAAAATAACTAAGAAAAAAATATATATATGAGTATGATATATTATACACTGTGTTTCAAAACGTATGCTTTATCGAAATCATTCGAATCGTATGATTGTTGTAAAGGAAATACATTAATTATATAGAAAAACGTCAAAGCAATAGTAGTAAAACATTGGAGACGATTAATGTATATGTTTGAGGTATTTTTCTTGTTATAATAAACTAATTGTAATTTGTTATAATAATATTATGTATCAATTTAAAAAAATAACAATTATTTAGAAAAAAAATAGTTTAAAAATCAATAATTAGATACTATGTATAGGTATATAAAAAGCATAACATTTTTGAATTTCAAACTGAACAGACCAATGAAGAAATTAAATAACTTCAATTAAACGAATTTTTTAAGGGGGCTGCAACATTATTATTTCTAAGGAGTTATGTATAGGCATTATCTACATAAATAATTTAGTGCGACGCGTATGTGTGTGGAAACTGGAAAGTAAATGATTAATGAACAATTTATTAGTGTGTGAGCTATGAATTTCCACGAAATTTCAAACAATAGCAAGAATAATGATGGTCTAATATTTTAATAACTGTTTATAACCAAATTGTATATGACAAGCTGCCACGGTCATATTATTTTACTTCACGTAAATTACATAATCATTGTTATCAATATTATAATATTAAATAGGTACCAATTATTTGGTCATTATATTAAATAAATATTAAAAAATGTTTAAACGAATGTAACTATCAATATTCGCAAGTGTTATATCTATTGATTTAATATGCAAAATATATAATTATAAAATGTAATATTTTATAATAGACTTTATTACAAGACTTCGAATAAAATTGATCCATAATTATAATAATCTTTTTAGTTGAGACTTCATTATTTTATCCTAGAAATCGTCTAGTTTTTGAATTGTATTCCTATACCAAACCTATGTATGTATATAAAAATAACATAGGTAATAAGTAGATAAATTCTACGTATTATAATTACATTAGTTTAAAATGTTATAATATTATATTACCATTAGATGTCAAATTACAAAAATATCAAAATATTTTGTGTGTTATGAGTTAACCTTGGACTTGATAAAAGTAATTATAATTTCTTTTCAGACATATTTGTCCGTTTTTAATATTCTAACATTTAATATTTTTGTTCAATAAAATTCCTTGTTATGTGAAAATAAAATTTTAGCCAGAAACCGGACATTTAATATCGAAAAGTCTATCTTTTTCAATTAATTTATCTGTAAATGACACTAAGTATTGTAAGTTTATATCAATAAATAAACGAATATTTTCTATTATTTTTCCAGTTAGTCATATATTCATATGATATTCTGTATAATGTGGCAGTATTGCCACCACTAAAAGTTCTAAATAACATTTCTTTAATTACTTCTTTGTTAATGTGGTTTCACGTATTTAAAAATAAATTACCATACATTGAAGCAGCTAGTCTAAAAATGTATAAAACATTAAAATCTCGTAAAAGACTTATTATTTTTAAAACATAAAATATTTATCTTTTTTTTCGTTCTAAATGCTATTCATCATAATATATATGTTGTATTTTAGTTTTACTCCGAAACTTGAATTTGTTTTTTGGTTGATTTTAATTTTCCAAGAACTTATTTTTTAAATAGGTATTAAATTTCAACAAAAATAAGTTAAGAAAATGAATTATGAGACACATATCCATAGTTTTCATCTGGTTCTTTTTATATTGTAATCTTTTTTTTTTTTTTGCTGCTCTAAAAAGACACCGACACCGTTTTCGAGATTCAGTAGTTAGTGCATGTCTTTTAAGATACAGTTTTGTAAATTTTCTCGAAGTTTTTTTGGTTACATGTTTATAAAATAGGGGAATATGGTTAAGTAGTGCATTATAAGCAGTATCAGTTGCATTACACTTTAATTGATAGACCGTTTTCATGAAAAATTCATTCTTAAATTTGGTTAAAATTGAATTATAAAGTTCTGCTGAATTGTTATTATAACCATACATTAAACTTTTATTATTATAGGTTATAAAATGTGCTCTAAAAAAATCACCCCAAACACCATAGTGGTTAAAATTGGATACGAAATTTTTTCTTCTATAACCAAACAAAAAAAGAATTTTAATAGTTCTAATTTTTAAATATTTCTGTGGTAGACGCATAACAATTTTAAATTACCTAAATTTATAAACAAAATAATGAATAATAATTCCCATAATTTTAATTTTAATTTTTTATTAGGTACTTTATTGTTATTTTGATTTAAACCCTCTTTTTTAGTTTAACCGATGATCTCAAAATTTCTGAGCCTATTAATCACCAACTAATCTATATTTATATAGTACAAATAAAGATGCACATACATTTCTATTGACGTTGATAAATAAGTCATTTTTTTCAGATACTTTTAATTAAGCTATTCAAACTCTGAGCGATGCATTCCTTAAAGTCATACAATTAACTAGACTTGATATTTTGATTGAATGAAAATTAATGAAACTGCATTTTCAAATTTTAATTTATAAAAAATATGATTTATATTTTCATAAAAGTCGATGAAGTTCACACGATAATACTTTTATATAATATAGGCACTTGCAAAGACATTCATAATAATTCAGTGTAAATTTAAAAAATTGTTTTTTGTATAAACACTTAAAGCTACGTTTTGTTTTCACAACCATTACGCCTCTTATACTGTGAGAAGTACAATACCACTACTTTGAAAGAATTTCACGATCGTTGCAACAATCACATATGGCACTGACATCGAGACCTACTTATGAGATTCTCTACAATGACATTTATAATATTTTGAAATTATTTTTTTTTTTATATCTCTTCACGTTTTGTTAAAATTGCTTTTGTCGAACCTTTTAAAAATATTTACTGTAATGGTTTAACGTCCTCTTGAGCATTTTATTAATTAATTTCAATAATATGTACGTAGTTGTGTGAGCTATATATTATTAAAAAAATGTATCAGTAAAAAATTGCTGATAACATACTATAAAAACTACAAATTGTGGTCAAAATAGTATGCAATAATATATTATACATTCTATAAATAATTTTGTACGTTTGATTGGTTTTAAATTTTAATTCAACGCATATACCTACTCGAATATTATTTGATTTTTGTGTTGTGATTACAAGTCGTACAAAATTCTTTAACGTTAGAACATTCAAAACACAATCAATTTAAAATACATTAATCGAAGACGATCGAAGATAGTGTAATATACCGAAATTACGATTAAAATACGATTATGTACCTACATATTTACAATTTATTATAAATTTATTCGTGCAGTAAAATGTAAAATTATGGCCTCGTCGCAGATGTTATCAACCAAATAGTAAATGTTTTGCTCGTGTAAGCAATACGTTATACAGCTAACGAGTATCAACATGTGATGTGATTTATTATATCTGAATAGGTATTGCATAAAAACAGTCTACGGCTAGCTTTGTACGCTACAAATGTTTGTTTTAATATAGCAATAATACAAAACTCAATAAAATCACTTCGTTAAACTTTGAGATTTTTTCAAAGGAAAGAAAAGAGTGTACTTTTGGGTTATTTGTATTTTAGTAAAATTTCATATATTTTGAGTAAAATTAATATTATAATAAACGGTATAAGAAAGGTTCACAACATTTGTTAACTATGCGAAGTAAATGATGCATAATATTATATATATACTGTTTTTTGGTATTTATGGAGTAATAAGTTCTTAAAAGTTGTAAAGGTTTAAGTAAAATTGTATTTTAAATTTTTTTTTTTTTTGAACGATTTTTTCAAAACATTTTTTATTTTTATGTAAACCATTAGTTACTATGAGTGTATAAAATTATAGTTTATAATATACATAATAACATTAAATATTTAATGTAGTTTTATAACAAACATATTTTTAAGTAAGTAATCAATCAAAATGTTAAAAGGAATGATTGACAAAATAATTTAGTACGTCTATAGTATATATTATACCTAGTACATAGGCTTGTGGTGTCCCTATACATAAAATGAAATACAGTGAACTTTCAAAAGTTGACAGAACATCATAATTTTCTCTTATAAAACGTAATAGAGTATTATATTCATTACCGTAGAGGGTCGAGCAAACAGAGTCACTACTAATACTCTATTTTGTGAATATATAACCTTTATAAAAGTTGCGTTTAATGTCACAGCTTATAATGTGCAACTATATATGATTATGAATGTCAATGGATCGATTAATTTAATCGCCAGGCTGTCAAACATTATGTTAAAGCAAATAATTTGAATGGAAAATAATTTGATATTAATGTATCAGCGCCATGTGCGCAAATTATACCAATGGCAATTAATGTTCGAGCGTTAAGTTTATAATTTATTTGTTTTAATATTAATATCTACTGTAATATGATATTTAATCTTTAATTGTATTCTTTCGGATTACTTTTCGAGTTCAAAACTATTTTAAATGCCATCGTGTATAAATATTATTTTTTTTTAATATATCATCTCACTCTTAAAATCGTGATTAAAAGTTGAAACAATCATTTTTATGGATATTCAAGTTATGTATAGTACAACTTCCAGTGCTACATACTATATAGGCATATAGCTAGTTTGGATTATTACAATTTGACATAACATCATATAAAATACGATTATTCTGAATCAACAAATATATTTTAGTGGAGAATGGACATTATTTTAAAATGTGTCAATGAATTTCAGTACGATAAATTCAATTACACGCTTACATAGTTTACGCAATAAATGGTTTTGACCGTTTAAATTTTCAACAATTATTTTGTAATTTAATATAAATTGAAAATTGTATTTTTATATAACAATATAACAATAACAAAACACAATTTAATTTTTAATTTATATCATGAATTATTAAAAATAAAGATATACATTATAAACATGTTATTGCAAAACATATATTATTATATTATTTATATTCAAAACAAATGCATCAAAAGTAAAAATGTTATCATAAAAAGTTTGTACTCATGATTGGAAAATAAAAAAAATATGAATACTTAAATGTTTTAAATTTATTAAAAACAATTTTAAAAAGTAACTAATGTATTAATAATTGTTTTAAAACTTAATTTAATGTCCACTTTTAGGTCTTATTTAATTTCAATTAATTCAGTGTAACTGTTCGCTCATTTTATGTATTTCGAATTCACTCAAATAGTTTTTATAAGCCTGCAGTTGTTATTTGGTCAGAACTTTATAAAATTGGTTATTTTAAATCACAGCCAGCTGTATTAGACATATTATACTACAGTTTAGCGTATTACAAATATTTGAAATATTTTATTCATTTTTGTTATTATATAGGTACTGATATTTGTTCAAATATTTGCTATTTTTCGACCGCTAAACCCAAAGATGATTTGAAGTGTACTGCATTATGCATTACTCCAACTGTCGGATCAATATAGAAAGTGCTGTAGACAATATTCAAGCTTATTGAAGTGGAACCACATTGCAATATAATAATATGATATTCGTGAAAGTAAATTATATTTGTTTACAATGAACACATAGATGTTAAAATTTTCAATTAATATATATTAAAATCTTTGTGTTATACCTTATAATAGTGCCTATATAATACTATTTACATGGTTAAAAATAATAATAATATAAAAACTTTAACGCCAACATTTGAACATAAGTTGTATAAATGTATAACTATTATCTTTTAGTATGACGTATTTTGACTTTTCGGTACAACCATAATTAAAACCAGCGAGTAAATTAGGTTAATTCTTAAATAATCTTTTTCTCGGTGAAACGATTGCGTGCGGTGTTTATAGACATACGCAATCGTGAACATTTGATATTCACGATTGCGTACGATTTTTATCTGCAACTTTGAACTGCACTGTTGCCATTTTTTGTTTTTATTCCCGACAATAAATTATTTGTTTGTATTACTATGGAACAAAATTTGACTTCTATGACAATTACAAGTGAATATTATAACATATATCTCAAAATTGAGTTATTTAAGCGGTATACAATTTTAAATTGAATACACTTTTACAATTCATTATTTTAACTTGTTATTATTTTTTAAATATTTTGATTTGTCATTTTTTTAAATTTAATTTTTACTTATCACAAATAAAAATTTAAATGTGACAACATTACACAGCAACACAGCAAATTATACGCAATCATTTGACTTTTGGGGTAAATATTTAAGTTAAATTTTTAACGTACGCGTAATCGTGTTCCCAAAAAGTTGCATCGTACACAATTGTGTGGTACTCCTTTTGGCTTTTTCTAATTATTGTTTATTTTTATGTTTCTATTTCGTATTTCTTGTAATCATTTTTTTATTCCTCTTAATGTAATTTAAAATAATGTTATAAATTATAATAATAACCGATCAGCGAAAATGAAAAAATACTAGGTATACCTAAAAATAAAGAACTAAAAAGGCAATTATTATTTTTTTAGTATTGGTTTATTCTGTAACATATTCGAAGTAATAATGATAAAATTATTTGAGAAATTAAACAACAATAAGAATTTATGTGTTTCTTCCCTTCTTTTATTCATGTTGTTAAACTAATCGACTGGCTTCGTGGTAATTGCGCGTTTAGGATAGGTTGTTACTTCAGCGGGTATGTTAAAAGTGTGCTGTCATTTTAAATCTAAAAACGATTAATCATTACAGTCAAAAACCGATTCCGAACCGAGCCGTCTGCAGAGTTATGGTTTTTGACCGTAAACATATTATAACCGTTCTTTTACAATTTTCACGGAAATTAATGGGAATTTTATAATTTTGACATATTTGAAGTACAGTCTACATCCAGTTTTTGATCTACAACGTACACTGTACATGAAACTTTAAACACGTTTACTAATCTAAAATGTATTCACTCAAAACCAAAACCTGATAAAACTACTCTCTCTCTCTCTCTCTCTCTCTCTCAAAAACACGCACAAACACACACTTTCTGTTTCTATTGACTCAAAATTGATAAAAACAATATTAACACTAAAATAATAGTGCTAAAAGCCTAATACGTTTCTATCAAAAGTGCAGTACACCATTTTCCATCATTACTCATTTACAACAAATATGAGACATTGATCGAATCCAATTTTTATAATAATTTATATATATTTATAGTATTAAGTATTATATTTTTAATTATTATAACATTATTTTATTATCATTATTTTAGATTCTGTGAATATAATATTTTCCCGGAAAATAATAAAATGTTAACAATATTTCTATATGTTACATTAAAAAAAAAAAATCTTTTTTTGAAAAAAATATTAATGAATTTTTTAAAAGTTATTAAAGGGACAGGTAATAAATCAATTGCATATTTGTATACTGTTAATAAAATAAATATAAAAATTGACTTTATAAATGTACAAATTTTTTTTTTTTTTTTGATATTTTAAGTAAATAAAAGGTGAGCAAGTGAATACACGCTTATATAAAATGTATAAATATATACAAGAGAAATCAAATTATAATTATGAAATACAAATTTAATAAATTGTAGATGAGAAAAGGAATTATTAATACCCATACAAAAACCAGACTACACACTTCCTGGTGTTACAGTCGAATAAAAATGTTTTGATGTCTGGTTAATATTTCTATAAGTTTTTAAAACTTTTATGTAAACTTGCGTTTATCAAACTAATTTGTAAAAGTAATTCTCGTAAGAGAACTCTTTTGAACTTGAAACGTCATGAAATATTAAACTTTATCGGTACACGTTTTTGGTGGGCTACCAAAAGCTTCATTATTGGAATTTGCAAACGTTATTGAATTACAACAGCTAATGATTTAGGTGTTTCTATAGTAGTATAATGTCCCAAACAATGAGCCACAATCGTTTCAAAAGTATTTTATCAAATATCCATATACAATAAAACACTTTAATTTCACTAAATAATAAAGATAAAGTTTTCAAACTAAAATACGTATATATATATAATTAAAGGCATAGGTCACGCAGACTAACTTTGAATTACTTAAGAAACTCGCTCATTTAAGGTTCAAACCTTAAATTATAACTTATTTGAATTTCAACTAAAAAATTATTTTCAAATGTTCGTTATTTTTTATTAATATATGAATTTAACGCTTACAAAGAAAAAATTGTGTGTAGCTATGTATTTTTTATATATTTCAATTGCTATAAAAACAACTTGAAAGAAAACTTGTAAAGAATGTTCTATCTTTTTGACTTATAAATAATATAAATTTTACTTAAATCAAACTAAAGAATATTTAAATGAATACATTTTTATTATAGTACCTAATACAATATTATCAAAATTAGCTATTATTTGAATTATTTGTTCAAAACAAATTGCTAGACATATTGAATAAATATTTTACCCTCTCAATTAAAGTTATACAAAAATATTTAACGGATAATTAGCAAATAGTATAAATCTTATTATAAAAGAGTTAATCAATTAAAGTAACATCATTTTTAATTAATTCGCATATTGAGTTAATCTTTTTTTTTTTAATTAACTTCCAATGCCTATTAGAGTTAATTTATTAATTTATTAATAAATAAACTAAATTAAGTTAATTTTTTCTTTATTATAAACTCCTAAGTTTAAAAAACCTTATTAATTTTTTTTTTTTTTTTGTAAAATTTATGTTTTATAGATAAAAAATAAAATCAAAATATAATTTTTGTATTTTAATGTCATATTGTATATTGTAAATATTAATAGTCTTAACATGATATATTTTAATACAATTATATTCTACTGACCACTTTTAATATTAAAAGAGTATAATATACATTGTACATATTATATACAATCACTCTATATTGTTCACTTATCTTATAATCAATAATATCGTGTGTTACTGTTTTGGTTAAGAGAAATATTAGTTACAATATTTTTCCATTTTGTACTCTCATACCTAAGCTATGATAGCTTTCGTAGAAAAAATCATCACGAATAAAAATTCATGAACATTCTATAATATATTAACACATCGTTTTATTATCTATAAAGAAGTTTAGGTAATCAAAACTCACAACATGAATAATCCGTATGCATATATTTCTCATCACTTTAAATATATTTTAAGAAAAAAAATATATATAATATATACGCGCATTAGCACTTGTATGTAATAATATAGTAATGTTAATATTAATAGTTGATTATTAATTTATATTATATTATATTATATTATATTTATTAGGATATAGGATGTATCTACCGACAAAATACTGATACGGCAAAACAAAAATGGGTTCGTAATAATCGCATTAATCACGATGATGACGTATCTACATTATATTTTCTAATACTAAAATCTAATATTGCCTGTGACATTATTATTAATATGAGTACCTAATTATTTCTATTTATTTAAAAATATGTTTATCACTTATATTTTAGAAAAAGAACGTTATTATAGAGATTGATTAGAATTATGTTTGTTTTTTTTTTGTACGTTACTTATAACAGTAGGTATAATAGGTATATACATAAACACCTATGCATATTATGTTATGGAGAATAAACTCTAAGAATTTGATCGTAAAAATTTGTGCCATGATGCATCATACTTCGTTTTTAGGCTTTCGTCGACGCTTAATATAATTTTATTTAAAGAAAAACTATTAACAATACCAATAATTATTTCACAATTTCTTACTAAAATTTACTTAAGTTTTTATAAACGGACAACAACAATAATGTATAGAATATTAGTTGAAAATGTAATGATACAATAAGTATATCAAAAAAATAATAATTATAAAAAAAAAAATATATATAATTATCATAAACGATTTTGTTACAAATTTCAAAAATTGATACTACTCGCAACTAACTATTCAATAAAATATGTTGTTTAGTTATTGTGAAGTAATAAAACCAGTAATACCATCGGCGATAAGTAATTTGGTAAGACGTGTAGTAAAAACACAATCTCCTGGCATGTCCAGCATCATAGTTGAAAAACTGATTGTGTACTACAATCAGCTTACTTAGTAAGCTTGAGTTTGATATTCACCTAAAATATAAAATAAATAAATAAATACAAAATTTTTTTCTAATAATATGATAATAATATTGTATGAGTATTTTTAAATTGGATGTAACTTTATGATCTCTATTGTATGCTAATATATTATTTTACGTAAATACTTATTATAGGGTAGTAGGTATATAGGGATTTTCACTAATTGGCATTGAGCTCTAGTTATTAGCGTAAATGTACATATTTATTTAATAAAAATATCTGCGGAGAGTGACTATAATTAAAATAGATGAATATTTTATAAAATTAAAAATATGTACGTTAAACAAATTTATAACTGCCTTTTTGTAGTGTAGAATTTATACGATTTCTATTTTGTGACCTTTTAAATATTTTCCTTTTAGCCAAAAAATTGCTGTTGTACCCTGTACCTATATTATAATTATTATGTTTCGTATCGTTAAGTATTAATGCATTCTCATGTCAAATAATTTATACATATAAATATATATATTTGTATGATACAAAAAAGTTAAACAAAATTTACAATAACTACATTTTGAATCACTATTTAGTGAATTTACTCATACCCGACATCTGTTTATTAAATGGAGATTCGTTGGAACTGTTATTTTGCGTTTCTTCGTATGCTCCAAACTGATCGGCTTCAAAAGATGATACAAATGCTGGATCTACGCCCATTTGATATCTTTGATATGAAAAATATGCAGAAGTACCCTGTGACATCATTCAATCAAATAAATAAATTATCAATTATTATTATTATTATTATATCGTGATGTAATCAAATAGATACAATGTTTTTGAACATACCCATGAAAAAATAGCAAATAATGCAAAATAAATGGCAGTGGTTGGATTGGCAGTGCTAATTGAATCAGGAAAATCAGGTGTATCACTCCATGAGTTAGATAAATAAATGAAAAGTAAAAAATTCCAAAACGACCATAGACCTGAAATTTAAAAATATATATTAAAAATTTGAATATGATACAAATATTTTGCATTTGTCTTCACTCGCTTCAGAATAAACATTTATACCTAAGCATGTTATTTAATTACTTACTAGAGTTTATATAATACATTTGAAAATGATCATAAATCAAAATTCTACACACTCAATAAACTATATTAACCAATATCTAGCTTTCGGCTTAGATAATGTTTCTTAGAATATTTTTTATCTAAACCACCTATTAACAAATTTAATCAAAATTTGTAAGATTTTTACAGAAAAAATTGTAATAGTAATTACTACCTAATTCAATAATAATTAAATAATTGAATAATTTTAAATTTCAATATTAAATTTAATTTTCTTCAGTAAAAAATTTAATATTTTTTAGTTAACTAATAGTTACTAAATCGAATGAAATTTTTTTTAAAGTTACAAAATGGTTTATATATAAAGCACAACATTTTTTGAGTTATTTTTAAAACTATTTAAGGTTTATAAAATACTAAAAATAAATTAATAATCATATTCTATAGAACTATATGATACGTGTCTAGAGTTTAGTTTTATATGTTTGCTTATCGATGGTTCTTACTTGAGAATCCAAGGTCGATGAGCACATAATGTTTACGGCTTTTTACCGACGGCACGTTTTCAAAATAATATTCACCACCGACGAATACTGCTGCTCCGATCACCGACGTAAAACCTACTACACCTCCAATGTGACATCCAAAACTCTTAAGCTTGAACATGCATATTTCCTCGTTAGTTTTTGTATCTGTAGTCCATGAGCCAGATGATGCACAAAAATACACGATCAAACCAAATAACTAAAATAATTACAAAACATAAAATAATTAAAGAAATACAATTATATATACCATATAATATAATATATATATATATATATTATATATAGAATGGATAAACATAATTATCCAACATCAAGGCAGCTATATATAAAACTTCATATACTTTGAAAGTTTTTGGTTAAACTTAAATTCTACTCAAAATATGCATTTTTGAATTCAACGTCAGATTAGATTAATTTACAAATTAATCACATAAGTTTGTCATCGAAAATATGTATCTCACTGTTTAATTTTGTTTAATTATTATAGCCTAGTACCTACGTACACTGAAGTATAGTAACTTAATTTGATATGATTTTCAGTTAAAAATTAATAATCCACATAATAATCTTAAAAATGTAAAAATTCACTTTTGAGCTCATCGGGAAAATGAGTCAAAAACAAATGTAAATTCATCCAATAACGAGCCTCTAATGAAATCATTTGTAAATGCCTTTAGATTTCTTTGGTATTATAAATTTATAAAACAATAAAAATGTGTGTAATTATAATGATTATTAATATTAAGCCATTTATTAATCAATAATTATTTTGTAGATAGCATGTATACTTAGGTAATATTATATAATATGCATTCTCTAATTTACTATTTAAACCGTTAAGATATAAAATAGGCTCTTACACGAATGGAATATGCAAATAAGTATTTCTTTACTTAAAATGCATATTATATTCCTAGTATCGCATGCCCTTTTACTATAACAAATATTTTTAAAACAATTTTAGAAAGTTACAATACATTAACAACTTACCAAAAAAATAAATAAATAAAAAACAATAAAAATGCTATTATTACATAACATTATTCTTATATTTATAAGAATATTTATCACAAAAAAATGATCACATTATACCCAAACTATGAAATTCCGTTTATTTCATTAGGTAGTTATATTTTATAAAATGTGATCATATTTCTCATTTTGAACATAAATATAAACTTCTTTGCTTCAATAAAATTATTTTTCGAATTTCAGTCTATAAGATATCAATCAAATTATATTCGTGCCTTTAACTTTAAAACTCTAATTATTCATTAGTTAAGTACATAATTCGTGCCTTATCTTGGCTTAAATTGTACTGAATATTTATACCTACTTGGTATATATATTTACTTTCCATAATTAAAATTAAAAAAATAATAATAATGTTGATTTAAATATGTGTATCATTTCGGTCTTATGAATATAGTTCCCTAGGTATTTAGTAAATACATATACATATATTTTACACTTAAACTATACAAAACAACATATAGGTATTATCGTATTAATATATTTTAATATGATTATGCATGTTTTTGGAGGACTACGCGGTGGTTTGAAGTGATGGTGACGTAGTGGAAAAGGATATAAGGGAATGCTCTTCACTTTTATTTCTATACTACACGCCATATACTTCAACCCTACAACATTTTTTAACAGTATTTCGATCCATAGACATTTCAATAGAATTATATATATATATATACATATAGCTTATTAATTTATTTGGTTTTACCCATGATTGCGTAAATATAAGTATAGTACAAATAATAAGTAATGAAAATTGAGACTATAAAAGGAGTACATCATAAATGCTCGTTTATATGTGTGTGTTTATACGTATATAGTTACTAATACTATAGTATAGTATTTCTTCTGCTCTTAATCTAACAAGCTACAGAATAGAGCAAAATTTCACTGAGAAAAATCGAATTCATGGTATCGCCTATTAGTTAATTATGTAAGAGTTAAAGTTATAATTCCTTCAAAATTTAAAAGAATTCAAACAATAAAATTATAAATTATAATTCTATAAAAACCTGCATATCGCTATAACTCTTTCGTATGAAATTATCTCAAAAATATTCTTTTCTCGTAGTTTAATAACAAGCACCTATTTAAGTTAAATATCTGATATTAACCTGGTTACGACTTTGATTTTCCATAATAGGCAGTGCAATTTAACGCTATATTTCTCGTTGAATACAAAAATATTCTACAGTATCACAATACTAGGTTATCCGTTCCCCAGTCACTTATATAATATATTTGAATAGATCGCTTCGTCTAATGCTACGTAACCATTATACTAACCTTATACGGTTATAATACGCTACGCGTTTCAACGGATCATGAATCATGATCATACATGGGTCGACGATCGACGAACAAATAATATGTAGGTACGCAATAGTACCTATGTGTTAGTACGTATATAGGTATACAGGCCTGATTTACTAATTAATAGGCAATTCCAAATTATATGTGTAGGCCATTATTTGTTTATCTCTATACATATTTTGCATACTATATTAGCTTCAATAATTTATAAGTAAGAAGTCTAGGCTTGGGATTTATATGCAACAAAAAAAACTACGAAACGTGTTCTTAAAAATATGCATTAATGAATTAAAATTAGGCAAGTGTGAAGCGTTCAAATTTGCTATTAAAAAAGAGTTGTGATTTTGGTTTTAAATTAATATAAAAACTTTTTTATTTATTTGTTATTGTATAACCTTCTTATAATTGTTATTTCCAAAAAAAAAGTAGTATAATAACAACCTACACTAAAATTCATAAAAAAAATAACATAGCATTATATTGTATCTATACAATAGATCTATACAATCTATATTTTACATAAAATAATAATTACAGCAATTGCAAGATAGATAAACTAAAATAATATTTTTTGTTTCTACTGAATTAAAAGTTTTTATTAAAATCTTTATTTTCATTTTCTTGAATTTGCATTTTTTACTAAAAAGTTGCAAATTAGTGAAATATGGCTTAAAAAAACAAATATGGACTTAAAAATAATAATATGTATATTGTATATTATAATACTCTAAGTCTCTAAATACTGTTAATATTGAAATTTCACACAAATATACTCTAAAATAGTATTTATATTTTTATTTTATTTCACATTTTCGTGAAACATATTATATTGTGCTTACTCGGCTTATTATACAATACGATGAACCAGTAAAAATATATAAACGCATCAGATACGCCAAAAAAAGTATTTAATTTTTTTTTTTTTTAACTACTCGTACGTTTGCAAATTTAGGCGCGAGTGCCCCGCAATACACATCAAACTAAACGACGTGTTCCAAAATGAAAAATCGAACGTCCTCCCCTCGCTCGTCGATCGGGCCCAACGGCCCAACGTAAACGTCCCATATGGCCACGTCATGTGCGTACTCGCATAAAATAAACACCTAAGTGTAAATATACATCGCACGTCACGTATTGCGCACAGCACCCGCACGTGTACAACACATATTTAGGCTATTATTATAATATTATATATTATTATCGTACGTACCAACGACAAAAGTCTGACGAACACGTGAGGTTTGCGGACAAAGTTTTGAACGTTGAATTGGCCGCCGACTTTGCCGGCCCCGTAGGCTTGCGGACCAGGATCCATATTATTGCGACGATCGACGACGACGACGACGACGATGTATTATGCGATCTGAAGACGGTCAACGCAGAGACCGCGGCGGGATTCGCGGGGGACGGCCGACTTTTGTACAACACTATATAATAATACTATATGTAAAGGCCGCGGGTAATTGATTAATAATAATATTTTACCGTGTCACTATCGCAACCGTACGCGTACTCACAATTATTACAATTTATAATATCGTTATCGCGTCGAACCTATGTGTAATACGGTTCGAGGATTTCGTTTTATTTTGTATTGTTTTCGCTCGTGTGTACAAAACCCGCGTATTATCTCAAACGCGCGACAAAGCGGCGGCGGCGGCCAGGAGAGAGCTTTTGCCGAGATAACGGGGCTCATTGATTTTTCAACGACGCTGGTCGCGCGCAACGGCTCCGCGGGGGGGATGAGAGGACGAAGCGGGTGCAGGCTTGATGGGCCACCGCGCCATCGTCGCGGCTGTATCCCGACCCGCCGTCCCCGACTTACCCCTAGCGCTGTCCCTTATACACACCCACACGCGCTTGAAAATATATACCGTGTCACCACCACTCGAGGGTCGCGCCGCAGCGTTAGCTGGTCTTAACGATTCGGGGTGGGCGTCAGCGAAAGCGCTCCGCGACGCCGGCGGCGTCGCCGTCGCCACCGTAGTCGTACCAACTTGCGGCCCATGGTGTCTTTGCTGGCTGCCAACAGTCCGCGTAATATTATAATAATATATGAGACCCACGATTATTAGGTATTATAGCTATAATTGCAGCTGTAGCGTGATCGTCTGCACGTCGTGATGCAGGGTCGTCCTCTATATTATAATATATTATGTATGAACGACGGACATTTCTCCCCCCCCCGGGACTGTTTTTGACGTAATATAGGACATTTATGCCCCAATATATTTTCTATTACATATTATATGTTACCTCAATATGTTTAGTGTTTACCTACTATTTAATAGAAAATTAGGTATTTTTTTTTTCACAAATATAATAAATAAAATAATATAGTAATATTTAAATTTTACCATATTTTATCTTTTAGCTACCTATTATAATATTTATATAACATTTTTATTACATTTATAATTTCATTATTTGTAATTCATTATATTTATGAAAAAAAAAACAATTTTTAAATAATTGGGGGGGGGGTGAATTTCCAGGAGAAATTGTCCGTTTACCATTATGTATACCTATTAGCGGATCTGAAACTAATTTGAGGGTATGAGTGGTATGATAAACTGATATCATGCTATAATAGCCAATAGGTATTAAATATATCTCTGGGGGTTCAGACTATGCTAAATCTCCCACTCACACCTGTAGTCACGGCCATGGGTAGGTACCTATTTAGTATTTATAGTGCTATTTTATTTAAAAGTTATCGATTACACGTCGAAATAAACAGATAAAAGTTTTGATTCATAAATACAATAAGTTTCCCTAATCCTCTCACAATGTTTTCTTTGTGTTATTAGTAGGCGCGTAACAATACAAATTACAAATACTTATTCTAAAATAAATATATTATTAATATTGTATACTACATAAATAGGTACATCTTGAGTATAAGATATATGTAAACAAAATTTAAAAATAAAGATAATATTTAATCTATGGAAAATAATAAAATGAAAAAAAATGACCCAAAATGGCCAAAAATAGTTTTAAAAATCAAATATGCAAGATATAATTTCGAAATTGGAGTTTTTATTGTCTAATCTATTTTTTTTTTTTTTTTTTTAAAGGAATTCAATCCCGTCTGTTTTTTCTACCAAACTTTATTTAATAATTTATTATTACACTAATTTTACCGATCATCCTAGACATCAGATTAAATTTCTGAATAAATTTTTACTTTTTTGAAATTGTAGTACCCTTAAATCCATCAAATGCTTAGTATTCGAAATTTAAAATGTTAATAATATTTAAGTGAAACGATTACTTTAAAAGTACACAAGAAAGTTCTTTTCTAGAAAATCCCATAATATTTAATTCAGACTCGTATTCAGAAATTCTATCAATTAAATAGGTTAGTAAATGCAATAATATGCAGAGGATTAAAATAATTTAATCTTTTGACATAAATAAACAATAAATAATAAGGTTATTTTTGTGTAGCGTGTTAATATGTTATTGCAGACAATAATTATAGGTACGTACTAATATTACTTTTACACACAATAATTTATAATATTTTATAATAAGTAATTACTAATTGAGTAATAATAATCACTTACTACGTACACATTTACATAATCGACAAGCACGCACTTATAAAATTGCCTATACTGAAATCCTTAACAACTAACACTCTCAAGCAGTCTATGTTGTACAGTAAGCTAAAAAAATCATTTTCATACAAATTCTCAACTCTGATCATTAAACACTCGTTTAAAACACTTTCCAACCCCAATTTCCAAGCTCTAATTAACACGTATATTATAATACATACAACGCAAGAGATTAGCAGGATTGCTGAAACACCACTCTGAAAATATCTCGATCAAATATCGTTGTTTTATTTTCATCTAATTAAATAATAATCAAAACCCATATTATTTAGGTATAAATTTGTAATTATAAATTAAAAATAATACCCAACAATTATGTAATTAAATTGATAAAATTATAGGCCATGTTGACTTTTAATTATTGTGAAAAATAATTATAACACGAGTATACAGCTTCTTTTTATAGAAATAATTATTAAACTATTTATTATTTAAATTGTTACCATATAACTATAATCTCTGCAGTCACAGATGAAATTCGTGTTTGTATGATATTTTAATGTTTCAGTATACTGTATACAGCAAACCAAAGACCAATAGACTAAAATATAAACGGTTGCGAGATAAAATAAAACAAATCGGTTGAATAATGACAAATCATAAATAATAATGTACCAACATTATTGTAGTATTACCACTGAATAGATTGAAATTTCACCTACTTTTTGTTAGTTAATAGTTATTATATCACATTTATACACGACCATTAACTATTAACTAAGACAATAAGTACGAAAATGATAAAATATTAAAATGTAATACTTTTTTTTTATATAATTTTATTTCAAATACCTAATCAACATTCAACAAGTGAGCCTCCGTTGCTATCACCGTAACAATACAACGTCTTTGATCCCCGCTGTTACTGATAAAAAATAAAAATTAGGCTTATCAAGTTCATTTATTTTCAAATCGATCAAACCTCGATGTTCAATATTATTACAATAAATCTGCACATTGGCCGTTGACTGTTCGCAGTAAGTTATTCCCGTCTAGTGATCGATTTGTCAAGTTACTTTGAAATACGGAAATCTCTTTAATTTCTGTTAAACATACTAATCACCATGGATATAGCTACATCGACGGACATCATGATCATTAGCGGAAATTCGCACCTCGAATTAGCCAATTTGGTCGCTCGGTAATTATAATTTATATACTATTTTTTTAAATTTTTATGGATCATGAAATTATTTAAAACATTAAATTCACAGACGATTAGGTGTTAAACCGGCCCGGTGTGCTGTTTCTTATACCACTAACCGAGAAACATCTGTCCAAATAAGTGATTCCGTACGTGGAAAAGACATATACATCATTCAAACTGGCTCAAAGTATGTATAATTAATAAATAATATTTATACAAATAGTGTAATAACAATACATTTTATATTAATTTATTTCCTGTAATCTGTTTGAAGTATTATGACATAAATTTATTTGCCACTTACAATTATGAAAACTAACATAATATACCTAATCTCATAGTAATACAAATTACTATGGTACGACTTGTATTTTATTGATTGTAAACAACAATTTGAAACATTTTTAAACACAAGTGTTAAATTTGTGTCTATTGATAGGGAATCTATGATATAAATATCTGTTAATGCATTGTGAAAGTGCTCATTCTGTATGATTACTTGATTAACTGTTTGTTTTCTTGGCAATTTTATTTAAAATTGCTAAAAATAAGTCTTATTAGTTGGCTACTTTACAATTATATTAACTTGGTGTTGATATTCTTAACAGTTTAAGGAAGCAAAACATTTCTCAAACTCACTATTATTTTCATTTAAAACATAACTTAATTTATTTAATATTTACATTTTTTTCTTCAATTATTTATTAAATCAAAGAAACGTGTATAATTTAACACTATGTGTATTCTTATTACAAACTACAATTATTATTGTTTTCTACTAAATTATTTAAAATATTAAATCTATCAACATAATGTTTAAGGTGGATGGTTTCTAAACTTATTATTGACTTTTTAAAAAGCTTTTGATTAACAAAACATATAGCCATACTACTAACATTCATAGTTTTGTGATTTTTATTAATAGCCAAGTATTAACTATTCTTATAAACCAATGAAATATTCTGAATAAGTTAATAATGTATGTATTATTATTTATTATACTATAAATCATAGATTTTATGATTATTATATTGTAATTAACTATATATTTTTATCGTCTGATTTTCTATTTCATTAATATCGGTTCATTTCTATATTATTCACTTAAACTATTAAAGTAAGCTAGTGTAATTAGTACTTAGTAATATTAAATAAAGTCCTATAGTAGTAATTTTAAATCATAAATGCATTAAAAAAAAAGTAATAACAATTACAATTTAAACGATGAAGTTACATTATTATTATGAAGATAGTACACATCATTGAGCATTAACACATTTGTTCTAAATAACATTTTAATGTCCATTGAATTAAAATCATATTTAATTATGTCTCAATGTGTATTTATTTATGTTTTTAAATGATTACATCATAACTTATATAGTCATAATCTTTATTTTGACATTCCTCTATACATATTATATGCCTTTTTTGTAATTACTGATTACCTATGTTTAGCTATAAGATAATAATTATTATAAATCTTGCTATATACCTTAAATTCTATTTAATTTTTTAGAGATGTAAATAATAATATAATGGAACTTTTGATCATGGCATATGCATGCAAAACTTCTTCTGCCAAAAGCATTGTTGGAGTTATTCCTTATCTACCTTACAGTAAACAATGTATTAAAAATAATTTCACTTAAAATCTTCATGAATAATTTTATAATTAATTTTGCTTTAGGTAAAATGCGTAAACGTGGTTCTATTGTATCCAAACTTTTGGCCAAGATGTTGTGTTCGTCAGGCTTAACTCATGTGATTACAATGGATCTTCACCAAAAAGAAATTCAAGGTTTTTTTGAATGTCCAGTTGACAATTTGAGAGCTTCGCCATTCCTTTTACAGTATATTCAAGAATGTGTAAGTCTTCAATGTTCCAAATATTAATTTTAAAATGTATTAACCTACTATATTTTTAATTACAAGGTTGTCACTGTGCTTTCATATTAAAGAAATACAGAGACATAAGATTACACAGTGGCCCACCCTGTATGTTCAAAATAATGTATTATTAAAAATTTTAAAATTATAGTAATACATTTTTGTCATTGAAAGTAGGATTTTTAATATGTGTTATTAAAATGTTTTATTTTAAATTCAAATAGATCCCTGATTATCGTAATGCAGTTATTGTTGCAAGAAATCCTGGATCAGCTAAAAAAGCTACATCATATGCTGAACGTTTACGTTTAGGAATTGCTGTTATTCATGGAGAACAGAAAGAATCCGATTCTGATATGGTTGATGGAAGAAATTCTCCACCGCCATCAACATCTCGTTCAAGAACAATGGATGTGGGAGTAGGAGTACCACAACATCCAGCCAAAGAAAAACCTCCCATTAATGTAGTGGGAGATGTTGGTGGTCGTATCGCTATTATGGTGGTCAGTAAAATTGCAAATTTTAAAAACATAAAAAATTACTTAAGTAGTTTCTAAAAAGTAAATATTTTTCAGGATGATATGGTAGATGATGTTGCTTCATTTGTAGCTGCTGCTGAAGTATTGAAGGAACGTGGTGCTTATAAAATTTATGTCTTGGCTACTCATGGTCTTTTATCATCTGATTCTCCAAGACTTATTGAATCTTCGCCAATTGATGAAGTAAATTAATAATAAGTAATAATAAATGTTTAAATTAGCAAATTCATTATATTTATTTATTATAGGTGGTTGTGACAAATACAATTCCTCATGAAATCCAAAAAATGCAATGTCACAAAATCAAAACTGTAGACATAAGTATTTTACTATCAGAGGCTATTCGCAGAATTCATAATAAAGAATCCATGTCATATCTATTCAAAAATGTCACATTAGAAGACTAAAATATTTTTAAATGTTAATCATTTACTTGATTGTGGTAAAATGAAGAACATAAGAGATTAAATATAAAACTAATAGAATTCCAAACACTGATTTATGAACTCAAGTATAATATTGTAGATACAAATATGAATCATGTTTATTTCAAATGAGTATATCAAATTATTGTTTTTTTTTTTTTTTTTTAATACATCTTTTATTGATAACCATTATTTACTAAGTGAAGAGAATACATAATTAGAACAACTTACACATTAATAAATGTTAAAAATGTTGTAATTAATATTACGATATTTTTTAGTGCCATTATATTACAATGTAATTATTTAAATTTATTTCTATTTATTTTAGAAATACTAAATTTTTTATAAATAAAAGGTGATTAAACATTTATTTGTCATTAATGTTAAGTATTCTCAAACATCAGAAGATTCAAAAGTTTGATGATTAATATTTAATGTTATTCACTCTTGTGGATATTCTCAAGTAGCTATTAGTCACTTAGTCACAGTTTATAAATCTATGTGTTGATAATTATTAATTACTATTAAATACCAATTTTATAAATTATAAAAACTATAGACTTTTGTTTTATTCATTTCATTGTGTTCAAATTGTATTATTGATATACTTGGAATTGGGAACTAATTGTATTTTGTATCATTTTGAAAAGAATCAGAAATTATTTGTGTATATATTGAAATGCTTACCTTAAAGGTTTATCATCAAAATATTTTATAATTACATTTTATAAGTAATTTCAATTTCAATATAGTTAAATTTATATATTATATTTAACATACTCATGGTCTTATGTCATATGTAATTCACATGATATTAAATATTATGTTTCTTTGATTTATTTAAACATTACTAAGTAATCACTTTAGTTGATTTAAAATTTTACTTTTAGGTAGTTATTATCAAGAGTTTTTTGTATTTTGTATTTGTATATTATTTTTATGGGTATTGAATGTTCACACAACATTTTAGTACATAACTCAAGCTGTGAATATGTTGGTACTATTAAACTGCAAGATCTAAGATCTTTTATTATTTATTACTGTTATTAGTAAATAATAAGAGAACAGACTTGACCTATGCTGATGTCTATAGAAAATAAAATGAAAGAAATTCCTTTTGATCATACAATTATATAATACATAAATGGGTCTTCTTTGTATAATGTTTGTATCATCACAAACGAGTATCTAAAAATGTATTTTATTTATTATATTTCTCAGTCTCAAGTGAATGGCTCTATTTTAGTTATGTGCAGTGGCGCCAAACACTTATGGCTATTGACTAATGGGGTAAATACCCCAGAACTGTTTAAATTGTGAGTTGGTAGATAGGTGGGCGACTGCTTGATGTATTAAAGGTATTATACAATATAGTGTAAATACTAAATAGTACATAGAATTACAGACAACAGACATACAGTAGGTATTTGCTATAATATTACATCAATTAACTGAATTCAGTCGGCAAAAATTGTTATGCTGAATGACTCGTGGGTGGATAGGTACCCAAAAAGAGTTTACCCCAGTGATTTAAAAAATGTTAAGCGCCACTGGACAGTGGACTTATGTAGTTATGTGAAAATAATTCTCTCACTGGAAAATTTTTTCGTTTAATAATTATAGACATGTATTTAACAAAATATTATTATTTGTTGAGATTGTTAGGAATATTTGCAACAGATCTGAATTATCATAGACTGAAACCGTTCTGAAAAATAATTAATTTGGGAATGAAAATCCTTTGAAAGTATTGAAACCCTTGTTAAAATATTTTAGAAACCTAAATCAATATTTCGATATTTCCAAGAGTAAAATCAAGTTTTTCCCGTTAATTACCGGTTGTTTTCATTTATGTTATTTTTAATCCTGAAAAGAGCAATGAACGTATTGGTTTTACAATTCCTTATATAGGTACGGTTATATTTATGTGAAAACATAAAAATACTTCAATGTTGAAAATAGTTTCTGATAAATTAGAATATTGGATTTATTTTGTGTTTTTTAAATATTGAAAGTGTGGAGGTCAAAATTCCTAGCACTTAAAATAATCTGGGATTATTTGCATAATAGGTTTTTTACAAAATGTATTTTGTTGTAATTAAAAAAAAAAAATAAATAAGTCATATCATCCTATCCTAAACGTGACTTAATTTTAAATTTTTTCGATTTAAGTTGGAATAGTTGGATGTACTTTTTCTTAGTCAAAATAATTAAAAATTGAATGCATAAGACTTCATAATTTTTTCTTTCATTTTAAGAATATTAATAATATATAATGTTTATCCACAATTATTTTGGATTTACTATACAGGTACCTATCTTAAATAATTTTTTTTTTTTTTGCAAAATTGGTTAAATATTTAAACGAAAATAAATTACTTTTCCAATAACGATAAAATAAATATAAATAGGGGCAAACAATCAATGTCTGCTCACAAGTCACTATTATTTTTCATATGCAATAATTTATTATTAAATTCAAATTTAATGCATTTATCACAGTAAAGTTTTGATTAAATATTACCACTGGTAATAACTACCTAATGTCCTAATAGCTAATAAGAATAACGAGATACTTATATAGGTAGGTACCTACTCAAATACTATACAGCACTGATATCAGAACATCTTCACTACCTATCTTCCTCGATTTTTTTTTACCTATTTGATTTGTATAACATTAAAATTTAAAAACTGGTTAAAATTGGTATTAACACTAATTGAAATTGTTAAGAACCGGAATCAATAAATTTTTGTTTATTACTAAGAACTGTATTGAAACCGGAATAAAATTTCTAGAAAGTAGGAATACTATAGGAACCAAAGTATAGTGTTTGACACGTAATTCATACAAAAAGGAATTTGTTCTTTTAAAAATAAAAGGTGTATTAATTCTTTCTAATAAAAGGAATTCGTTCATTTAGGTACTATTATTTTATAAAATAAACTAGTTCCTTTTTTAGATCTAGATTTTTAAAAAAAAATCGATGATAAAAATAATACCTAATAAATAAAAATGATTTTTTTATCATTCATTTATAATTTATTTTTGAGTAGGTTTCTTAATTTTTCAACCAAATAATATATTATAGGTGACAAGTCATATTTCATAATTTTAAACTTTATAAGTAGAAATATACGATATAGGTATCATAGTTATAGACTATAGTCTATAGAAATATAGATAAATGAGATCTTTATTTTCTATTATGTATACAATTTTTTTAAAAAAAGTATAACCAATGTTTAACACTTTGTTCCCCAGCAATTTACTTCATAATTTGTATATGCAATTGATTTAAGCATCGATAATTGCAGCAGTCTGCAGATACATAAAGCCATAGGTTTTTAAATTGTGTTACAGAAAATAAATATAATGTTCATTTTATATTTTTATTATTTATTCTTATGACAAATAGAATTTTTCAAAAAATCAATTGTTTTCCAGTTTTATTTTTAGTATACAATTTAAAAGGAAATACCTATGTACCTACTAAGGTTAAAATATGATAGTTCTATCACTTCTATCGGCTATTATATTTATAATAAAAAAAAAAAAAATAAAATATCTATAGGTTTTTGTAGAGTTTGTTGGGACTATTATAATAATACTATACCTATACGTACATTTGAAAAATAGTTATTTTCTAATTATTTTGTTATAAATTAGGGTGGCTATCTGTTTAAGATATTCATGGCATTATTTCAGTTAAGGAACTTGTGTTCTGGTATTTTAAAAAGTTCTTTGAAACTAGGTATTTGGTAACTAGGTAACTGCAACCCTCCAAAGGTAAAAAACCGATACATATTCCTGCAGTAGGTAGAGTTAAGTAATAAGTATAGGTAGAAATTGGTATTCTGTGTATTCTGGTGACGGTTTCCAAGTTACGGCTAAGTATAATATGTAGTAATAAAGGAAATTAATAGGTATATAGTTTTCATGGTTTATATTAATTATGTAGGTTTTAACTGTGGCCCCCCTCTACAGAAAAATTTGAAAATACGCTAAGTACTGCAATTGACAAATGTTTATTGGAATTTGTTGTCCCGGATTTCATAAAACGTATTCTGGTCCCCCAGGTTAGGTCAGACCTCAGTTAAGTAAGATAAGTTAGGCATATGAATGTAAAAATAACGATAATATTTTGAATTTTCAACATATTTAGATTTTATGCCTTAAAATACACGTTTTGAAAAAAAAAACAAATGTTAAAAAAGAGCTTAATTAATACTAATAAAGTCTAAAGTGCATTTTTATTATTTCCATTAAAAAATGTTCCAAGGAGACGATGATTGGTTGCTCGGCGCAGTTCTGTTGGCGGGCGAAGAGAAATTTGAACACGAGCGCTGGGAATTACGGCGTTACCACTATGGTCAAACTGATCGTCGGCTCATTGTGGTAATGTGATGCGCGCACGCGCGACAATTTTCGCGCCGGTCGCCGACGCCGCGTATGATATTCGTATTTCCGAATTTGTATTTTGTTATTATTATTATTCCGTATGCGGCATTGCGGCGTATTCCCCGTTCACACACGTATTTTACTGCCAAAACACTCATTATTCCTAAACAACACTGTACCTACGGTTGTAATAATTTCATTGACGTTATAATAGGTAAATGGTAATACGTTCGTCATCCTTGTAATATTATTATACGTCATCACCCGTCGGCTAAAAATGTTTTTTTTTTTTTCCTATCAGCGGGTGTGCGACTCGTCATCGTTGTGTCCCACCGAGAACGGATGAAAACCATAAAGAGAGAACTATAATATAAACTATAAACTGTAAAGAACAGCTTCTCCCGGGTGGTACACAACTGGTACGGCACACGAACGAACCGAGGCGGGCCCGCTACCTTGTGAACGGAAAGACGTTCGCGGTCCGGCACCGATAGCGTTGCAACTCGTAGTCCGTACAACTCGGCGGCACACCACCACGACGACCGCACCGCCACCACAGCGCATCGTCTGTTATAGCGTCTTCGATAGTTGTTTCGGTGGAGGAGGAACGCGAGACCCGACCGTTTTTTCTCTCTCTCGCTCGCTCTCGACCGTAATCGCGTTATTCGTATCGCGCGCGCCCGACGGACGCGACAACCGCAGACCCGGCACAGGCCACAGAATACAGATGCGTTGCAGCAACCCGGACGCGTTCGCCACTGACTTTTGACAACGACCGATAATAATATTAATATTATACGTTTTGTATTTTTATATAATCTCGAGACACGTTTGTTTTGTATTTTAAACGCGTTCAATTGTTTTTGATTGTACAGACCGTTTTTTGGTTTTTTTTTTTTTTTTTAAACATTACTCACATATTTGTATCCGTCGCGCCCGTGGACGACGTACGCGAGTGCGCCGAACCCTCGTAGCCATGGACATGGACACCGACCGCTCGGACCCGTTCATGAAATACCTGGCCGTCGATCGCAATCAGCTCAACGATCAACCCACACAGGCGGAATGGACTCAAAAACGTCTGGTGTGGGTGCCCCACGAGAGCCAGGGCTTCGTTTCGGCCGGTATCAAAGGCGAACGAGGCGATGAGGTCGAGGTGGAAATCGCCGAGACCGGAAAGCGTGTGCTCGTCGACAAGGATGTCATACAAAAGATGAACCCTCCGAAGTTCGACAAGAGTGAAGACATGGCCGAGTTAACGTGCTTGAACGAGGCCTGTGTACTTCACAATATCAAGGATAGATACTATTCAGGACTGATATATGTAAGTCAATAACAGTATTTTTTTTGTTAGAACCATCCAATTGCCCTGTGTGATTTGAAATTTCTATCGACGAACAACCGGTTTTCAAATTGACGATGAAGCATATTGTTCCCCTGTGCAATCTTCCGTCTTAGTGGAATGTATTGTATTATCTATTTGTACTTTTTCCTGACTAATCTGAATAATTAGGTATATATCAATTGTTATAATAATATTTACAATACATGTAATAAAGTCGAAACACTTATGAAAAGTCCCAGAAATACACTGAACTTATCTCTTTTTCCTTTATTCGATTGCATTCAATACATTGAACATAATTATAATAAAACGGTTCAATAATATATTTTGTTAAAATATTCATATGATGGAAACTTTTAATTAGGGTAGGTAGCACTTCACATAATCTTAAAATTTCTAAACCAATTAGCATCATCAGTTTAAACATTAAATGCCTAGCTACATTATTTTGATATTGTTGATTTGTATGTTCAATGAAAAGTATGTAGGTATTTCATATTATTTATGTTAAAAAAAACAAGTTTTTTTCTTTTTTAAATTTATAGTTTACAATTATCAATTTTATGGATTGAATAATATTCATATGACATAAGCCATTTAGAATTTTATAAGTTATACAATTTTTGTTCTTACTGGAATATTACATTTAGTCAAGCATTTACCCTTCTTAAATAAATAAGTAATAGTAATATAATAACAATACATTTTTTTGAGAAATTTTTATAGTTTGGCTTAAGTATTTACTACCTATTCAAATGTACTTCATAATAACTAATAAGTATTGTCCTCAAAATTGCCTATTACAGTTTATTTAATTAGACAATTTATTGTTGTAAAAAATTTGATTTGTAATCTGAAATAGATAATAATTAATATTTTTATTTTACTTATTCATGCCTAAAAAATATATATCATTTATCATATTATGTGGATTACTTAAAACAACTAGTAAAATTCTTGATAAAATGTAAAATAATAGATTGTCTTAAATATTTATATTTTATCTTTCGTTTACAACTATTTTAAAAGAATGACGTTTTGGCTTTTGTATTTAATAATTCTTACCTAGGTATATAAATACTCAAACAATTTTATTGGTGCCTAACTATTAACATTAGGTACTAGTAACTACCTACCTAGCTATTTTTTCATATTGAAATATTTGTCTCGTATATATAAACTTTTCTAGAACACCCAATGCAAATGCATTAAGTATCTATTTACTAAAAGCAAAAACTACTAATAAGCATTGAATTAGGTAACTATTTTATAATTTGTTATAGGTACCTACCTATTCATAAAACAGTTACCTAAATTATATATATATTTTTTAAATGTAAATTAGTTGGTTATAAGTATTATGTACTTACTGATTTATAGAACATTTAATATTTACAAATAAGTGTTATTAAAATTTAGATACCTAATTATACTTATATTTATACCTAGTTTATCAATTTTTACACATTTAAACATTAGTTCAATACTTAACAAAATAATCAAACTATTTTCTAAATACCTACCACGATGTGCTTAGTACCTACTCAATTTTTTTTTTTTAACAATTATTATCTAATATAAAAAATGAATCATAAAACTAATTAATTCACTGTGTCAGATGTGTTAAAAAAATTTCAATCGTTTATTAGTATAGATATTTTTAAATTAAATGTTCTTGGGCTTATTAGGGTAAACTTTCTTTATATCTATAAAGTAATTAATGTAAATGAAAATACATATCAATGTTAAGAAGGTACCTCTACTACTAATAAATTGTAAGAAATCCATATAAGTATTTGTGTGTAATATAATTGTATAAGTATTTATTTAGACAAATAATGGTTAAATGTCTGTAGATTAAATAGTAACCATTTTAATGTGAAAGTTTAAGACGGTTTTAAATAGTAGATACCAGTAAACCATATTTGGCTTCAAAATTATACTAGTAGTCAAGATTATAGGACAAGGTTGTCGACAACCCTTTACATTTTTACCTATATAAATTTAATTATTCAAAAATGTTATAGTTGTCAATCATTTTTTGTTTTTATAATATGTGTTTGTACTCATACATACTGATGGTAGGCTTACAAAGTATTATAGCCGAGACCATAGTTAAGTAGTTGAGTTATACCAGAAGTTATTTAGATATGAATAGTAATTATATTAATGTATATTGAGATAATACCCATTATAATATAATTACTTAACACCATTAAATACATTTAACTTTTGGACTTGCAGTTAACGTTAGATGTATATTTCTTTTCTTAATAGGTATTATAAAATAATAATAATTTTTTTGTTAAATACCGACTATCTAGATATTTAATGTAAATATTTATTAAAACATAAAACAGAGAATGTTGTAATTAACGATGGGTATTCCTTGTATTTAAGAATTTTATATTTTTTAAAGTAAATTCTTTTAGTTTATAAAATATTTGTATTTGGAAGTTTACATTTTTATTCCAATTAACTTTATAATTGTATGAAAATAACACCTGAAAAAAATTAACTTTATGTTTTTAATTACTAGGTAGGTACTTATACTAATAGGTTTAATCATCAAAAAAATCTATGCAACTAAAAAGATATTAAAAAATATGCATATGAAATAAATTGACCATCAGTATTATTATAATAGTTGAGGTAAACATCAATTTATACTGTAGGTACTTAGGTACTACTATAAGTATTAAAAGTAATTTTTAATTCAACATTTAGTGATAAAAAAATTAGAATACTTTTTAATGTTGTAGATATATAACTTAGAAAATACTAAGGTTTTTTAATTAGTTATTTGATTAATATTGTTTTTACGATATTATTTACACTACATAATATTATGTATTGTATTTTGTTTGTTAAGTAGATATAATAATATTTCAGTTGCTGAGTTAATATTATGAATTTCAAAAATATATTTACATTATTTAATTAATGCGATAATTGAAATTTGTATTTAATTTTATTATAAATGTTGAATAATTAATGAAAATAGTAGTAAAAAAAAAAATTAAAAATAGAATATGTTTTTAAATATGTTATAATAATAGTCGTCTTAATACCAGTTGGTATTTTTAGATTGTTGCTTCTGTTTTTCAACAGAAACATGCTAAAATGTTTAAAGGTACCAACAAATGCATGTTATGATTATATTATTATGAATTTCATTTTTTAAATATATTTAAAAATTATAAATCAGTAACGTTCATATTAATATTTCAAAATAAACCCAAATACTCACTAAAAATGCTATTATTATTATTATTATTATTATTATTATTATTAAGCACCTTGGAATGCAGCCTGCAGGTCATTTCAGGTCAGCCAGTGTGACATAATCTTGTCTGGACAACTCACCCTCGTATTAACCTCTGTTGTAGAAACATACTTAGCGTATTTGTTCAATGTGTTCATAAATCGTAATATTATATCATAATATGTAATAAACTTACTACTAAGCGAAAACAAATAATTATTAAGACTTGATTACTCAGACCCAAAAATACTATAGATAGTGTTTGTTTCTTTCAATATTCAATCCTAGATTTGGTTGTTGGTCACCATTTGCTGTTGTCTGCTATGTATATTAAGAACATTAAAAGATTAAAACAATTAAAAATAATGCTCGTTAAAATGAAAACCAAGATAAAATAACTATGTGTCGCTGTGTCATGACATTGTCTAATATACATTCGTTTAATATAGAAGTTCATTTTTTTTTTTATTTGCCCAATTACCGTTATTAGTATAATACACTACATAAAATCGCAACATCAATTATTTTTATTGGGCTTGAATGATTGATTTTACGAATTAGATAAAACTTTAATTATCTTATATTATAAATTATGATACATCGTTCAAAATATATATTGAACATAATCCAATTTAAATTCATAAAATAGATTTAGAAGTACAATTTAATATTTTACATTTACGTATTTCGTGACATGTAATTCTGTATAATGTTACCAATATAAACACTACATTAAAATTGTATATTTGCTATTAAGCTGATATTATAATAACAAGATATCTTAAAGTTAAAATTAAGTTCAAACACTTTCTATTCGTTTTTTAAATGTCATATTTTATGTACAATATGTTTTATCTATAATTAATGATTTCGTCATATTTTAGTTTAATCATTCAATTAAATGTCACTATATATTTGTATAATTATGATACTTTACGATGTTTTTTATTTTTTTGATTTCAATTATTATAGCTGCTTGTACTATATTTTATAATAATATACGTCATTCATTCATTTGGATGACTCTTTTACCATATAGGAATTTTTATTGAAAAAATCCACGAAATGTTTTGAACAATGTATCTGTATAAAATCGTTAGTTACATAACATGTATACTATCTACCTATCTATGGTTATGAACTAAATCGAGAGAGTTCAGTGTATTGCTTTAATTACATTTTCATTTTTCGTTCTAATGGATTTGAGAATAGTCGAAATGTTTTTGTCAAATATTCTAATTAATATTTACTGTGTAGAGCTCAAACGCGTATTCTTAAAAAGAGGAGTGGTTATATTATGTCCAAGGAATGAGTAAAGCCTCAATCCTATGAGTCATAGTCAACATAATCGTATATAACACTTTTCTAACAAATATGCGTTTTTTTTTTTTTTTTATTCATATTTTCTCCTTGGCTATTTATTTTTGTATATCATTTATTTCGTTTTTTATATCTTTTAATTTTTAATTAATTAAAATAACTTATTTTTATATAATAGATTAAGTACTATACATATAGTCTCGCTTATAGTTTAATAGAATTTTTCATTTTATTTGTATGTGTCTATATGAGGCTAAACCCGCTAATATTCACTATACAAATGTCATTTGTTATTATAACCGATTAGTAATCGCAACAATAATGCTGTATGTTGGAATCCTGGTCCATTTTAAAAATTAATTCTATTACGAAACGCAGGAGAAACCTTGTCGGCGTATTGAATCATTCACGGAATTCGTTGGAAATTAGCACCATTTAATCAGATTTAACGGCCATTCAAAAATTCCTTATAGAAATCAATTAGGTCAAATAGTTTATCAGTATAATAATGCAATAAAATGCAATTTTTTTCAATAAATGTACTTATAATTTATTTATTTTCTTTCATAATAAGTAATAATAACCAAGTTCTATAATAATATATTATTAAATATTAGTCGTTATACATTTTATACTAATACGTCATAAAAAATATATATATTGATGTAAAATGTGTTGTGTTTACAAGTGTGCACGTGCACTTTATTTATTTATTAAACCTTTTTTCAGAAATAATTGAATCTCTATTTGTATAGTTCATAATATTCATATACCTATTATTAAATTTCAACTATCGTCTTTCAGCTAATTTTGAAAATGGAAAAATAAAATAATTTTAACTTTTTCAAGCCCTTTTAAGATAAAGTAAAAGAAAACTACTTTTTTTATACGTTTTTTTATGTGTATTCTAAAATAATTTTCCTTATGACTTAAAATGCATATTATAAAGTTAGGTACTAGCAAATTCAAGGTCGCCAATACAAAATATTAAACATATTTAATTTAAACTTGAAATCTCATGTTCATGCTATTTATGTATGGAATCGAAATAAAATTATATCTAAAATGTATAGCTAAGATAAGCTATGAGTTTATTCATTGTCCCAAATTCATGTTTAATATTAAAATATAAAAGTATTCCCTTATTATTTATTTAATAATTATAAATGTTGATGGTTCATACTATAAAATCGCAAAAGTCATTTTGCAATTATATTATTATTTAGTCAAGTACCAATGAGATAAATATGAATATTTATTATATCAATGTAATATGTTATATTTATTGACTAGTGACAAAAAATTTAGTTAGGTACGTACAATAAATAGAAGGTATACAATGTTTAACAATTAATGATCTATATAATCATAAATAATAGGTATTCATTCAAATAATATATAAATGATAGTTTTCGTAAAATATTTAATAGGTAGTTTATTATATTTGTACTAATGTAACGTGTATAGAAGTTAACCTACACATAACAGAGAAAATAAATATAAAATATATTCTTTAGGACAATAACGGATGTTGTTTTTATGAAACTGGTTTTTATTTGTATTTTTGTCTGGGATTTGTTCTCTGTTTGAACTATCAAGAAAACAGGACATGATGGGAAATTTAACACTTATTTTAAAAGGACCAATAAAAAACATATACTTCGTTTTTATAATTGTATGATAAGTGATAACTGATAATAGTTATAATTACTTACAAATTCCCAAAATAATATGAATTAGGATTATTATTCAATAGGTATACTCGTAATATTGTTTTGTAAAAATTGTTGGTCGGTTCCTAGTTATTACCCTAAATTTTATTGTTGAAAATTAACATTTTTTTTCACTTAGCAATTTTTGTTTTTTGAAATAATATTAAGTAATGTTGAACTTATATCCCTAAATGTAATGTATATATATAGAAAAATAAGGTTTGTATGTTGTTCGAATCACACCAGGGATCAGGATTGATTATTATTTTATGTTTTTATATATGTGATATAAATCTATCTTTTAAATTTTTAGACATATTCTGGTCTCTTTTGTGTAGTGGTTAATCCATACAAGAGATTACCTATCTACACAGAAAATATAATGGAACGTTACAAAGGTAACAAACGTCATGAAGTACCACCACACGTATTCGCAGTAACTGATACTGCCTACAGATCAATGTTACAAGGTTAAATACACGTTTTATTAATATTTGTATAGGTTGAAAAAAAGAAACATATTATATATTTTTTGTATTTTAGATCGAGAAGATCAATCTATACTGTGTACTGGAGAATCAGGTGCTGGAAAAACCGAGAACACGAAAAAAGTTATTCAATACCTGGCTTACGTGGCTGCATCAAAACCCAAAGGAGTGATTCAACACGCTGTGAGTAATAATATATCTATCATGTAATCATTTTTATACATTTCGTATTCGACCCACTTATTATTTATTCGAATTAAATCACTATTATAATAAACAAATAAAATTATTTCTTTATAAAAATCAATAAATAATCATTTTAAATAGTGACATTTCCATAACATTAATTAGTCAACACATACAATAAAAAGTATCGATAGTTTTTATTGAGAAATTGTATTTACTTTATTGACTTTAATTTGAATTTGTATAAAATTTAATAATTAGTTTAATTTTAACGAGTTCTATTTATCAATTAATTTCAATAATTAGTTTAAACAAATGAAGTACAAAAAATTCTAAATTCAAGTTGATATAAAATAAAAGCAAGCGACCGTATATTAAGAAGTTGTTGCAAATTAATGTTATATGTGTAGATTTTGTACTTTTAGCATTTCTGTAGGTTTGAAATGAAGGCGTAATGTTGATTTAACTCAAAACCACTCCCATTTCTATATTAGGCTCTTAGATGGATATCTGAAAAGTAATTCATGTAATACACTGTGATTTTTAACCTGCCTGCATTAATAGATCTCACGTTTACTCTGTTGTTTTATTCATTACGTCGACGGACGCGTGCAAAACTCGACTGTAATAATTCACATATTATACCGTATGAGGTTTTCCGTTTTTAATCTGTAAGGGTTTACGTGAAAGCTGGTATACTATGAAAACCAGAATGGAGTTGACCTTAGTTATGGATTTGCAATATTTCTATCCATATTTGTTCTATTATTTATGTCCTTATGTTCCCTTTAGTCATATCACAAAATTATTACATTAGTATAGTAGGTACACTTTATACCCTATAGTGATTTGTATTCTTTCTAATTGATAGGTGTATAATATTACTTGGTCTATACTTTATTTATATACTGCTGATGCTGTTCATGATTGACAGATACGAGACACGTCGTACGTTTATCTTGTATACTTGTACAAGTATGTTATACTTATTATATACATGCATTTTTGCACTATCCGTTGTATATTAATATTTGCCTTAAACAGCTGTGGCGTGGTGTGTGCACTATACACGAATCATTACTTAGTGGTAAACGTGGTGAAAGCTATTATCTTTATTGGCTTGAACAATACATAATCTGTCCTTATTTTGTTTGGAATAATAGCGAAACTCGTCATTGTTGTGTACATATTGAAGTTAAACACCCATGAATGGTGGTTCTAACTCTAAGATGGTAAAATATTCATGTCTAACATAAGCATCATGCCTTTATAATCGTCAATGTCTGTGTATCGTCAGTAGTCGATTCCAATTTAGGCGGTTTCCGTTGAATGCTTAATTATAATAATTTTCTTAGTGTTCCGACGACCTTACACGCTGATTTTCGAATCAAATAATAGAAGATAAAATATCAAACCAAATTCGGTTTGGTCGTTTGTTTTTGACTGATATCTATACTTGTCGTTCGTGACTCGTATTATTTTTTCATAGTATATATAGAGGTATCTGATTCTATCGTGTCGATGTCGTGTACATACTCATGTCACTTGCGTGTATAATTAATATTCATTATGTAGAATGATTTTGTCCGAAGAAAACAAAATGTCGATATATTTTATATTACAGAGAATTAATGTTTATGGTTGAGTACAGTGAAAGTAATGTTTAGATTTGACGGACTCCCGTGCAGTTACAAGGATGATATTGAGTTTGCTGCCTTATTTGGCACCAAACTGATCAGTCCACATATGGTCACAATTTTTATTTTCTTAACCGTGTCATGTGCAAATTCTCATTATATAAGACATCCGCCTGGTTACCCAAATTCACATACGGTTATCATATGCATTAGTCTATTTTTGGGCATATGAATAGGTACTAACGATTCATTACTATGTATTATATTTATTATATGTATATAATAATTGTCATTGATTAAAATGTAATGGGGCCTCTATATTGTATAAACAACTATACGTAATATTATATAAAAATAAAATACCATAATTCATTCATAATAGGTTTCGAGTTGATTAGAACATTTTATTAAAACAAAAGGAATAAAATGTAGAGTTTGAGTTTTACTTAGTCGAGGAACTGAGAATATTTTAACATTTAAAAAAATAAATTCTTGAATTTCTGCGAAGTTGCTTTTTATTTTAATTTGTTTGTTTAGCACACAGTCACGTCTGATTTAACGGCATAAGTTTATGAATAGGTTACAATGACGGGTGTTTAATCAGTTCGGCACGTGCTAGACGCTAGTGCCTAGTGTTAAATGTTTTTATTATTTTAACATTGATAGCAATGATAAATAAATCGCTCAATCTGTCCAATTTAGAATATAACATGTTATTATTTAGTCGTATTTTAAAAAGTAAAATAATCATCGATTAGTACGAATCGATTTTTATATTAGCCAAAGTATATTAGTAGAGATAAATGTTAGTGACGTTCCAAATTATATGATTAAATGTGAGGATATTTTTTATTATTTACTATATAATGTCTTTATTTACATTAGTAAATATTGGTCTTGGTGTTTCTATTTTTTTTTAAATTTCGATAAATCTAACTTAACAAATTTGAATGTCTTAAAGATTGGTTTTTTCTTCTTACAAATTATGATAACATTGTATTATGACTGTGTTGTTAAAGAGCTTAAGATTCTAGATATTGTGTTATGTTTTACAGCACACTCCAATCGTACAATTTTTAATAATTGTATAGTAACAATACTATATAAAAGTACGCCGTATAGTATAATATAGTATAGTACGCCGTATAGTATGCCGGATTGAATAAAAAATAAATTAATTTCATGTTTCTTTAAAATTTAATGTGGTCAATTATGAACCATAAATCATAGTTTAAGGGACCATTAGTTCACTATTGATTCATTAAATGTTTAGTAATTGGTTTCAGCAATAGTGCGTATAACAGTATAGTTGCTTTATTGTTTTTTTGTCGCTTACGATGTAGGTATACTATTATTTTTTATTCTGACTAGAAGTTAAAGCTCCGTTGGATCGGCTTGGCCTTCTATCTGTTGTTTTTATTTTTCTGTCACATTGAGCCAATGACTTGCTTGATAATGCCACATTGAGGACCTATTATGGAATTGACGCGGTGTAAAAATCGCTTCTTAAACAAACTTTAGAATAGCGTATTTTGTAATTTATCCATTGGCGTGAAACACACATTAAATATACGTAGCGGTATAGAATCTACTCCGAAGCTGTGTCCCAAAACTCATGTGCATGTTACCATAAATAGCTTTTTGTGCTTATCACGACGTCCGTGATGTAGGTACGCTTTAAACATATTAGCGATTGGCCTTGTGCGCTGCGACAAATGTAAAAAAAAAATTACAAATATGTATAAATACAATTCATATTATAATCGTTTATATGAAATTTCGTCTTGTTCTCTATAGGTGTTCCGCGTACGATTCCGTTTTTTTTTAATCGAACGCTCGTTATCGTGTTGGAATTATGTATGCATTATGACTCATGCGTTTGACCACGTTAGGGCCCCCTTGCGATTTCTACCAGATAAGCTGGTTTAATCGTCTTATTAGGTATTATAATTTAGAAAACACTCTAGAAATATTGTTATCATAAAATTATATACTTCAAACCTAATAAAAAACATATTATCTGTAATTATGTTTAAACGTTTATAAAACGTAATCAATTTATAATAATATCGGAATTTGCGAAACGTCTTTTTAAAAATTCAAATCCTATAGTTAAAATAATCGTGTAAATTTCTTAGTTTGGAATATAATAATCAATGATATAACAAATTAAAATACTATTGCATCTATTGCATGTGTACAGTGAGTAATAATTTTTTTTTAAAATATTAACAAGTAGAAAAAAGTCGTCGTTGACATTATTTAATATTTTCCTATACCGTTTCCTAACACTAACAGCTATATTAATGTATTAATGTTTTCAATTGGTGTTTACAAATCATCATGGTTTGTTTAAAAACTATCGACGACAATGATGATAATTTATGATTATAATGATTTTATAATAATAACAATAATACGCGCGTTTGAATCGTATACACTCAGACCTTATACTCAGTATAATCAGTATATATATTTAGGTATATACCACATACACGTGTGATTTTTATGTTAAATAACAATGATAATAATATGTTTTTCTTTCAATACAGCCTACGTCAGTCCTAATAACACGACATCCGGCAATACCTTAATATAATAATAATAATATTATTTTAGTGATAACGCTTAATCTACATAGAAGTACGAATAACAAAAATCGTAAACGTATATTTGAGTAAAGGTATATTTTAATGCATATCAAGTCTTAGGTTATTAAATAAGTTTGTGAATACTTAATTTTGGTATAAAATATAAGATATTTTTATTCATGCAGAACCAATAATTACATCACATTTTAGATTCTGAACGGAGTTATGATTGTGTTGATTTTACAATTATGTGTAAATCTTTTGTATCTGTGTACACCATAACTTGTTGAAATAATGCTTCAATTTACTTCAGGGGTTGTTTTCGATGTCAAAGTGACTATCCTTGAAGTTTCCAGTAGTTTTCAAAAAAATCGGGAAAAACCACAAAAAAGTGACGGAAAACGGGATTTTTTTTATACAAAACTATAACTTTTGACAAAATCTATTTTTTTATATATAGTTATAACTTATAACTCAAAAGGTAATCACTGTAAATATTTGAAATTTTCACCAAATGTTTATAATAGCGTTATCTATACACTGTTAAATTGTACATAATTTTAATATTCTGGCTTTGAGGCATTTGAACAATTGGAATTTTCGATTTTTCTAAGTATTTTTTTTTTTGGATGTCGATAAAAAAATTGTCTAAGCCTAAAAAACTTAAAGGTGTAAAACAAGGTTTTATAAGGTAAATTTCACCAGTTATTTAGATTGGTATTTTCGTCACACTATTTAATTTTCAATATTGAAAAAAATTGTCAAAATCGTAAATATTTGTAAATTATTTTATAGTTAGAAATGTATAAAAAAAATTGTAGGTATAAGTAGCTAATAGTTGAAAATTGAATACAATATTTTCCATTAGTTTGGCTTACATTGCTTACAATAATTAGGTATAGAAAAATTTGAGCGTTAGCTAATTAAAAACATCTTATTAATTCAAGTTTAAATTTTTACAAAATCAAATATTCACGTGTTAAATTAATCATTGTATACAGTCAAATAATTTTAAATTTTTGTTATAGTTTAAGATTAGTAGTTATAGAAACTTGAAACACTCACTAGTTGCTTAAATTTGTATTTTTTGTACATGATTTAATTGTATATGATACCTATTATTGCATTCAAATTTAACCCATTATAGTGATCTACTCTAAATCTGAGGTCCGCTCGATACCTACTCTATAGCAGAGCATTACACACTTGAACACCTCCTTTTTTTCATGATAATTCGTTTCTCGTTACTACGCTGATGCCATAAATTATATTTTTATATTTTTCGTAAAAAAAGTTTTAATTTCTGTTAGATAAGTATATTTAGGTAAAATCTGCAAATATTTATTTAAATCTAAAATGAATCAATTCTCTTACTGGCGTATAACTTATAAATATTTTATAATATTGATTATTTTTAAATTATTATTCTGGACCATTTACACTAAATCACTGTAATACAATTAACAGTATTTTCAACCTTTTTTCTGTAGTGCCTTCCCAAATGTATGTTCAATTTTTAACGGCCCTTAAGTATATATATGTTTTGTGTAAGTGGGTGACTAAAAAATTAGTTTGCAACCTTTTAGGGGGTCGGGACCTTCAAGTTAAGAAACGCTGCGATTATATAGAATGATAAATTACGGCCATTAAAGACATTTAAAAGCTATCTAACAATTGTTTATGTAAAATTGAATATGCAAGATGACCATTTTTATTTTTTAAGTTGGCACTTGTTTGAATATCTCAAGTTCGTTTTCAAAAAAGTCTGGAATTGAATAAAAAAGATGCGCCCAAATCCGCCAGGCGCCAATACAATACGACTTTTTGATATACTTATATAGTTATATTATATACTCGTGCATATGGAGCATACATGTTCCTATAGAATAATAGATACACACGAGTTGCATAATACCTTTTTGGAGATAAGAACTCTACTCATTAGTCGTGTTTCTCGGGGACGTGTATGTATGTACGCTGTGAATATATATTATAGTTGTGGTGTCCTATATTACCTCTGTATCGTATTATCGTGTAAAGCATGTTTTTTTTCTATTGCGCGGTATAAACGCGACCGGAATCGTCTAAAAACGCATAGCGCCGCGTCTTTGTTCCGTGCGCGCATTTATGTTAATCGTCACGTTCTCCGCCATGCGAATTTGAACAGAGAAAAGAAATTGCGGTACCGTTCAACGCATATAAATAACAAGTACGATATATATATTGTAATATACATTATTATTAGGTACTTACTTTTAATAACTATGTTAAAAATTAAAACAATTTTTTTTTTTAATAAAAACTATCTAGAATGTTTGCGCACCTTAGTAGGTAAAACGATAATATTTTTCTAACATTATAAGCACGCTACATATTATGCAGTGTTCGGAAACAAAAAATATAATATATTTGTTTACGCAATGACTTGTGTAAAAATAAAAATATATATTTAGCGTCTTGTGTGTTGTGGATATGTTTTCTTTTTGGTATTCTTACCTCGTGATACATAGTATTGAAACGGCAATATTGTTTAAGACGCGCTTATGTTTAAAATTATATTTGTTGAAATAATGTACCTACCCAAACATACGATTAGCCATATAAATTCACCTAATCAAAGAAGGCCATAAAGCATAACAATTACTACCACAATATATTGTATTATTGAAAAGTGGTAAAATGTTTTTCTAACCGGCTTACAAAGATTTTATACATTTCCTTATTGATTTATATTTCTATCGAAATTTATTTAGTAAGTTCACACCAAAGAAACGTCGTTATTAAATTCTTTTTTATACATATATTAGGAGCATCTAGTTATGTGTAATATTTTTGTTATTAATTATAATATAGAATGCGTTTGGTATAAAAATATCTTATAAAAGATAATTCTAAAATTGTTAAAAATCAACAAATGATTCGTTCATTAGTCATCGGCCGTCGTAATTTATTGACATTAAAGAACGTGTCTCATAGATTATTAATAAGTGTTCGACCAAGTTGTACAGATAGCTGTAATTTTACGCGTTCAAATGAGTTCTTAAGTTGATGTGTCTTATCAATAATAATTTAACTTATTGTTTATAGTAGGCATTTACGCAAATATACCAAATGGTTTTTTCTTTTAAGTTATGCGCGTTTGCTTGCCTATTATAGCGTCACGATTGTAATAATTATGTGGACTACACTTGAACTGTCTATGTGCTTATCAACAATTTTTTTCAGCTGAAAATTGTTTTAAAATAATTCCTTTAACTATAAATTTATTCTTACAATACAATTTAAAATATTCAATTAATTGTATTTTAATTTTTGCGTTTGGCATTTAGGTACTTGATTATATTTTAAAATTTCTCACGAACGCCCTTTAAATCATAATATGTATTTCGTATGGTTATGAATTAAAGCTTTAATTTATAACGCTAACTTAAACATCCATGTTGTATTATTATTACCCATTTTCAATAATATTGATTATAGAAGACATTTATTATAATTTTTATAAGACACTAATTTTTCCATTGGAGGTTTTCCATTCATTTTTGCAAACCTAATTTTATATATAACTGATCAGAACAAACAATAAGTAAATTTTATTATTGACGTTTTTAATTTGTCTAAAATGCTAATGTAGATACTAAACTTCATTACCTGTGTTAAATAAAACCAATATTATAATATTAGATAAGCACCTCTTATTCATGTTACACAAATAGAACCTGTATAACATTCATCGAGTAAATTGCTTAAAAAGAAAAAGAAAACAAAATATTACGTAATTTATTTATTTTTCTATATTTAAAACACTGGTTTTATACAATGTAGAAAAAATAAATTTCTATTTTGCTAATTATTTACAAAATATTTTACTACTCAAACTTAAAAATGATTATAGGTACCTCTTAAATCTGGTAAAAGGCTAAATTTTATTATAATAATATTGTTCTTCCTTTATTCCTTCTATTAAAAATATTAAAAAATACGTATATTATACTTATTTACTTGTTTTCTTTTTCTATGTTCATGTTGATTTTTGGAAAATCAGTCACCTGGTCCAGCTTTAGTTGTTGTAAGTATACATGATTATATTAAGTTTATTGTTATCAATTTATTTAGTTTATTATTTAAGTATCTAACTGTATCAGGAGTTTTTAACCTATATTTAATATTCTCTTTAAAAAAAAAAACTAAACTGTGTTATACATTAAATAATATATATTATTATCTATTAAAATATTTATATTTATTGCCTTATAAAAATGTTTGCACGCTTTCCATTCGGATTGATGATGTACTTATTTAACTAGTGTAATACTAATGTTAGTTATGAGGTGAGTGGATAAATATTTTCTAGTTTAATAAAAAAAAAATTTTATGTATATATTTTTGTTTAGGGTGAATTAGAACAACAGTTGTTGCAAGCTAATCCCATTTTAGAAGCATTTGGTAATGCGAAAACTGTGAAAAATGACAATTCTTCTAGATTTGTGAGTTTTGTTTTAAACAGTTTTTAACCAATATGTTAATGACTCTAAATTTTACTTAATTTCTATTTTCAGGGTAAATTTATCCGTATTAATTTTGATGCTTCTGGTTTCATTGCTGGTGCTAACATTGAAACTTACTTATTGGAAAAATCGAGAGCTATACGACAAGCAAAAGATGAACGCACATTCCATATTTTCTACCAACTGCTATGCGGAGCAACTGCTGAACAAAAAAGTAAATTATTATTATTTACTTTTTATTTTTACATAATTATACTGGCTATGATTAAATTAAAATTGATATCTTATATTTTGTTTTTAGCCGAATTTATACTTGAGGACCCTAAAACTTATAGTTTCCTTACAAATGGTAATCTCCGTGTACCTGGTGTGGATGATGCTGCTGAATTTAGAGAAACAGTTAATGCTATGAATATCATGGGAATGACAACAGAAGATTATTCTGGTATGTTAAATCACAATTATTTGTTTAATAAATGTAGCTTAACGCCCATGTATAATTTTTTTAGCAATTTTCCGAATTGTGAGTGCTGTTATGTTGTTTGGAAACATGCAGTTTAAACAAGAGCGCAATAGTGATCAAGCAACTTTACCTGATAATACAGTAGCCCAAAAAGTAGCTCATCTATTGGGTTTATCTATAACCGAAATGACTAAAGCTTTCCTAAGACCTCGTATCAAAGTAGGCAGAGATTATGTATCCAAAGCCCAGACCAAAGAACAAGTAGAATTTGCTGTAGAAGCTATTTCTAAAGCATGTTATGAACGTATGTTCCGTTGGCTTGTTAACCGTATTAATCGATCTTTAGATAGATCTAAAAGACAAGGAGCATCATTCATTGGAATTTTGGATATGGCTGGATTTGAAATATTTGAAGTAATTTCTTTAGTTACTATTTTGTTATATTTTAGTCTAATTAAATTTGTATTAATATATTTTTATTATTTTTATTAGTTGAACTCATTTGAACAGCTGTGCATAAATTATACAAATGAAAAACTGCAACAGTTATTCAATCATACCATGTTTATTTTAGAACAAGAAGAATATCAAAGAGAAGGTATTGAATGGAAATTTATTGATTTTGGATTGGATTTGCAACCCACTATTGATTTAATTGATAAAGTATGTATTGTGGTTTAATTTTCAATTCATTTTTAGCATAAACTAATTTTTCTTGTAATTCATAGCCTATGGGTGTTATGGCCTTATTGGATGAAGAATGTTGGTTCCCAAAAGCTACTGATAAATCATTTGTAGAAAAACTGATGTCTGCCCAAAGTGTTCATCCCAAATTCCATAAAACAGACTTTAGAGGTGTTGCTGATTTCTCAATAATCCACTATGCTGGAAAAGTTGATTACTCTGCACATAAGTGGCTTATGAAGAACATGGATCCATTGAATGAAAATATTGTTCAACTTCTACAAGCTTCTCAAGATCCTTTTGTAACTCATATCTGGAAAGATGCGGAAATTGTAGGTATTGCTCATCAAGCTCTCACTGATACACAGTTTGGAGCACGGACAAGAAAAGGAATGTTCCGTACAGTGTCGCAATTATATAAAGAACAATTAAATAAATTGATGATCACTTTAAGAAATACTAATCCTAATTTTGTAAGATGTATTATCCCAAATCACGAGAAAAGAGCTGGTAAAATCGATGCTCAACTTGTACTTGATCAACTGCGATGCAATGGAGTTTTAGAAGGAATTAGAATTTGTAGACAGGGTTTCCCCAATCGTATTCCATTCCAGGAGTTCAGACAACGATATGAACTTCTTACATCAAATGCTATACCCAAAGGTTTTATGGATGGCAAAAAGGCTTGTGAAAAAATGATTAAAGCTCTTGAACTTGATACAAATCTCTATCGTGTTGGTCAGTCCAAAATATTCTTCAGAGCAGGTGTTCTTGCTCATTTAGAAGAAGAACGAGACTTCAAAATTTCTGACCTCATTGTCAACTTCCAAGTAAACATTCTTAAGATTAATATTTTTATTATATTACAGATTTAAAACTATTTAGTTTACTATTAATCACTTCTGACTTTTAGGCTTTCTGTAGAGGGTACTTAGCAAGAAGAAATTATCAAAAACGTTTACAACAATTGAATGCCATTCGTATTATTCAACGCAATTGTTCAGCATATTTAAAACTGAGGAATTGGCAGTGGTGGAGATTATATACTAAAGTTAAACCTCTGTTAGAAGTTACCAAACAGGAAGAAGTATTATCCATTAAAGAAGAAGAATTGAAAGTAGTTAAGGAAAAATTAGATTCTCAACAGCGTGGTGTTCTTGAACTCGAGAAGAAGTAATATATTTTTAATTTTATTTAATAATTTATATCTCGAGATGTAAAATATTATTTTTTTACTAATAGATATCAAACAGCAGTGGATGAGAAAAATGCCTTGGCTGAACAACTACAAGCAGAAGTTGAATTATGTGCTGAAGCTGAAGAAATGAGAGCTCGACTTGCTGCTAGGAAATTAGAACTAGAAGAAATATTGCATGATTTAGAAGCTAGAATTGAAGAAGAAGAAGAAAGATCTAGTACATTAGCTCAAGAGAAAAAGAAGTTACAAATTAATATAAATGTTAGTACCATTAACTTGTTAAGTATTTAAAAATCGAAATTATTTTCAAAAAATATTATTATTTTTTTTTTTAATAATTTTAGGATTTGGAAGAACAATTAGAAGAAGAAGAGGGGGCACGGCAAAAACTTCAATTAGAACGTGTTCAGATGGATGCCAAACTTAAAAAGTTGGAAGAAGATCTCGCACTCGCTGAAGACACTAATGTGAAACAAGTCAAAGAAAAAAAGGTTTTAGAAGAAAGAGCTGCAGATTTGGCACAAACATTAGCTGAAGAAGAAGAAAAGGCTAAACATCTAGCTAAATTAAAAGCAAAACATGAATCATCCATTGCAGAATTAGAAGAACGCCTATTAAAAGATAATCAACAAAGACAAGAAATGGACCGTACTAAGCGTAAAGTTGAGACTGAGGTAAGAATATATTTATTATAAGTTATAATATATCATCTATAGAAAACTAGAAATAATTTATACTATACATTTTAAATATTATTTTTAGGTAAATGATTTAAAAGAACAGTTAAACGAAAAGAAAGCTCAAGTAGAAGACTTACAATTACAACTTGGTAAACGAGAAGAAGAATTGACCCAAGCATTTATGAGAATTGACGAAGAAGCTGCAAGTAAGTTTTTCTTTATTCTTGTATGATTAGTTATTATTATAAAAAACATTTTACAGGTAAAGCGCAATCTCAAAAAGCGCTCAGGGAATTGGAATCTCAACTTGGGGAACTTCAAGAAGATCTTGAAGCTGAACGTACTGCCAGAAGTAAAGCAGAAAAACAAAAGCGTGACCTTAATGAAGAACTTGAAGCTTTAAAACATGAGCTTTTGGATTCTTTAGACATAACTGCAGCACAACATGAACTTAGAGCTAAACGAGAACAGGTATAATATTTATAAATCATTTATCAGTTCACATGCTTAACCTTTAAACACCTTAATATCCATAAATGTTGTTTCCTATTAGGAATTGGCAACCCTAAAGAAATCATTAGAAGAAGATACACAATCGCACGAAATTATTATTACCGAAATGCGACACAAACACAGTCAAGAAATATCCGTTATAAATGAACAGATAGAATCCTTGAAAAAAGTATTGCTCTGAAATTTAAAACATATATGTAGCAAAATTATATTATACTTTAATTTTTAATTATTTTATAGTCTAAAAGTCAATTGGAAAAATCTAAACAAACTCTTGAAGCCGAAAATGCTGATCTTGCTGCTGAACTCAAATCTTCCGCATCTTCAAAATCTGAATTAGAAAGGAAACGTAAAATTACTGAAGCTCAACTTAGTAAGTACTAACTTTTAAATAATAAAATAAAGTCTACAGTAAAATTAAAGATTCAATTTAACAATTGAATAATAAATAAAATATAAATTATAATTTTTTGTAACTTTTTTAATTAATTTTTTTTTTATAGGTGAGATACAAAGTAAATTTGCAGAATCAGAACGTTCGAAAAATGAATTAATTGATAGACTTTCTAAACTTAGCAATGAATCTGAATCCATTGTTAATCAATTAGAAGCAGCTGAACTCAAAGCTTCTGCTGCAGAAAAATCTGCTGGAACAATGGAAACTCAGTTGCAAGAAACACAAGTATTTAAAATAATTATTTAATTTTTTTTTTTTTTTAGCTTGATTATTAATATATTGTTATTGTTATTTTATTAAGGCACTACTAGAAGAAGAAACTAAGTTAAAACTGTCATTGAACTCAAAACTAAAACAAATTGAAAGTGAAAAAGAAATTTTACAAGAACAATTGGAAGAAGAAGAAGAGTCCAAGAAAAACATGGAAAAACAAATAGTTGCTCTTAATTTACAAATAACTGAAACACGCAAAAAAATGGAAGATGATGCTGAATCAACCGCTGCAATGGAAGCTTCTTATAAAAAAATCTTTAAGGTATATTAATATTTGCTTTTTTTTAGTTTGAAATTTGTATTTACACCTATTTTGTAGGACGTGGAATTGTTACAACGACAAATTGAAGAATTACAAGCAACAAATGATAAATTGGAAAAATCTAAGAAGAAACTTCAATCCGAATTAGATGATATCAATATTGATTTAGAAGCCCAACGATCTAAGGTCATTGAACTTGAAAAGAAACAAAGAATATTTGACAAAACTCTTGCTGAAGAAAAGGTAACAACATAGTTATATTTATCTCCTTTTTGAAATAAAATTTAAATTATCATTTTAAATACTAAATATTAGGCGGTTTCCGAGCAAATGGCTATTGAACGTGACACTGCTGAACGAGAAGCTCGAGAAAAGGAAACACGTGTGCTTTCTTTAACCAGAGAACTTGATGAACTGATGGTTAAAGTTGAAGAGTTGGAAAGAGGAAAGAGAACACTTCAAAATGAGTTAGATGAATTGATAAATAATCAAGGAACAGCTGACAAAAATGTTTGTACACATTTATGACTGACCTATTTTTGAAAGTAGTATTGAATTCATTTTTTTTCCAGGTTCATGAATTGGAAAAGGCAAAACGAATATTAGAATCACAATTGGCTGAGATTCGTGTTCAGAATGAAGATTTGGAAGATGAACTTCAAATAACCGAAGATGCTAAATTAAGACTTGAAGTGAACATGCAAGCATTGAGGGCTCAGTTTGAACGTGATCTTGTTGTAAGTGACTTAAAAAAATAATATCTCACAATAATGATAATTTATATCTAACTAGTGTTAACAAGATTCAAAGACCCTTATTTTTCCTTATATTTAATGTTTTTAGTTTATTTCACCATAGTTACTATAAATCAATTTTTGTTGAAGTATTTTATTGTATTAATCATGTTAATTAGGCCAAAGAAGAACAAAGTGAAGAAAAACGTAGAGGACTTTTAAAACAAATCCGTGATATTGAAGCTGAACTTGAAGACGAACGCAAACAAAGATCGACTGCAATGGCTGGTCGCAAAAAAATTGAAGCTGATTATAAAGATCTTGAACAACAGTTAGACATGCACAACAAATTAAAAGAAGATGCTTTAAAACAACTTAAAAAATTACAAGTTCAATTGAAGGATGCTACTCGTGATGCTGAAGAGGCTAGAGCTTCTCGTGATGAGCTTTCGGCAACGGCAAAAGAAACTGAACGTAAATTGAAATCTGTTGAAGCTGAATTGCTGTTATTGACAGAAGAATTATCTGCATCTGAAAGAGCTAGACGTGTCGCAGAAAGTGAACGTGATGATCTACACGAAGAAATGAATAGCAATTCTAACAAGGGGTTTGTGTTATTATTTTTGTTGGAAAATTAGAATATTTTTAATAGGTATTATATTTTGTTAGCAGTACACTAATGGTCGATGAAAAGCGTCGTCTTGAAGCAAGAATATCTACATTAGAAGAAGAACTAGAAGAAGAACAGACAATGTCCGAAGCGTTGAACGAACGAATTAGAAAAGCTCTAATTCAAATTGAACAGTTGAATTCAGGTAAATTAATTTTTTTTTTTTTATATATTACCAAAAATATTTATTAATTATTTTGGTTAGATTTGGCAAATGAACGAGCAACAACACAAAAATTGGAGACAAATAAAATGTTATTTGATAGACAAAACAAAGAATTAAAGGCCAAATTAGCAGAAATTGAAACCAATCAACGAGTAAAAACTAAAACTGCCATTGCCAACTTGGAATCTAAGATTGCCAATCTTGACGAGCAACTGGAAACTGAAGCCAAGTAAGTATAAAAAAAAAAAAAACTGATGGATTAAAAGAATCTTGTGTTGTATGAGTTTTTGTTTCATCTTGACATTACTAAAAATAATTTTCCGTGATTAGGGAAAGACAATTACAACAAAAAGCTAATCGTAAATTAGAGAAAAAAATGAAAGAAGTTGTAATGCAATTAGAAGATGAAAGAAGAACAATTGAACAGTACAAGGAACAAGTAGAAAAGGTATGTATGTCAAACCCTATCACAGACATTGTTACTACTTTTTTTTTCTTTAGAGCAATGCTAGAGTTAAAACACTGAAGAGGCAAATTGAGGAAGCAGAAGAAGAAATCAGCAGAGAAAAGCACCAGAAACGAAAAATTCAACGCGATCTCGATGAACTTTTGGAATCCAATGAATCAATATCCAGGGAGAATAATAATTTGAGAAGCAAACTCAGGTTCTTAAAAATACATAATATGTTTATTGAAAAAATTGCTATAACATGTGTACATTTTGTTGTGTTTTTTAAAGACGAACTGGAGTGACCACGACTTCTAGAATAGGTGCTACTGGTAGTAAACGAGGCTCAACAATTGATGATTTATCAACAGTACATGGTAGTTCTCTTGATGATTCACTGGAGTCAAACAATGGATCAAATGATACAAATTCTCTTGGTAAGTAAAAATAGTTTTAAATGTGAACATAATTAGAATAAAACTATACTGTTGTATTATTCTTATGGTCAAGTGGACGGCGTGAATTAATATTACAATATTTAGGTGCCGAAGACATGTGGTCTCGTTAAATTTTCAAGATTATTACTTTTCAATCAAAAAATAAATAAATAATGGTATGTAGGGAATGCACATGAACAACCATCTCTTAGTTTCGACTTATCAATTTAACTCCTTTGTGCTAAAAACTTGGCTTATTTATTTCAAAATTGGGATTTTCTCAACCCTGTCTAATGATATTCAAATATTTTTCATTTTTATAATATAAGCCATTGTTTTTTCTCACATTTAACGCATGGGAAAATGTAATGATTAATCCATTCTATTTCCAGCAACAGCTATGTTCAAAATATTTTTTAATTTGTTAAAAATTAATCTGATGGTCAATTGTATACATTTTTAAGCTGTGATAATAATATAATATTGTAATTATTGGTTATTGCTTAACAACTATAAATGTTTTTTGTAACTCGATATTGTTTAATATATGAAAGCATATTATAACATTTTTGAACGTAGCTGTTAATTTTAGTAAAAAATAATAACCCAGAATCAATATTATTTATTATTGGATTAATGTATAGTCGTAATTATTATTTTTAAATATAATCTAATATTAACAATGGTTGTATGAACATAGTACCAAATAAGGATTTAATTTTTAATTCCTGACTAATTCAAATTAATGATTAATATCTATTCTTATCAATTTGTGTAGTTATTAGTGTTATTAGTTATTACTTATTAAGTTTTTGTGTAAACACTGCCCCATTAAAAATTAATATTGGTGAACATTCAATTTATAATTCTTGATCAAAAAAAAAAAAAAAATTGACAGAAAAAATATTTCATTGATATACATTATATTGAATTCACCACGAGAGAAAGAAAAAAAACTATTGGCAATAACAAATAAGTGATAACCTGTATTGAATACCTAATTGTCCTAATTCATAAATAATTTTTACAAGACATTGAAATTGTAAAAAAATTATAATATTTGGATGATAGCATGTAAAATCAAATAAAAACGCTATTTTTAATCTTTAATAACTAAAATAAGTATGTAGTTTTTAGGCTGATTATATTTGTTTAATCTTACTATTTAACCATAAGTTACAGCTAGTATTGTTATAATAACGTTATCATTTTTCAGGTCCGTGAAAACACAAGGCTCAAAAAAGAAACCGAATTTTTTTAAATTATAGTTTTAACCAGAAACAAAATTTCCTCCTCCCTTGATATTACCCTCAATTATTGTACTGTACTTATATTTACTGTATACTTAAAAAAATTTGATTTGTTGCCAAATAAAAATGATCATCTCTGACATTTTACATTTTATTCTGAAATGCATTAAGTATTACAACACCCATTGTTTTTCTGAGAACGGAAAACTGTTATTATTTATTATTTATTTATAATGATTCTATGTTTTTTTCTTTTTAAATTTTTTGTGTTTGTATAAAATAATTTCTTTTCTAACAACAATAATTATTTATATATATTAATCATTAACAATATAATAATAAAAACATTAATGCCATTTACATTTTTATATTTATATTCAAATTACATATTATTACTCGTCAGTAATATAATATGCTACACATTCCTTATTATTATTATTATTATTATTATTTTATTTTATTATTATTTTTTTTTTGTATTTGTTACATTTTATACAGAATCTTGGACATGTAGATAAAATTAAAAACGAATTATTATTTTTGTATTTTACCTATATATTGATGATAATTTGTATTTTCAAGGTTGTTTTGTGAAAATCGCGTACTGATGAAAAAAAATATCATATATTTATACATGAAATACATATTATACACAAATTATTCTTTTTTATACTATACGATAATAATAATTTTATTTATTATATTATGAAAAATGCATTTACCATAATTATTTTTATGCTTAAATATTATTTTATAATTAAGGAATAATTTGATTAATCATTAAACAATAATAAAAAAAAAAATAATATTAAAGTATTACTATTCATTTGTATCGTTATGCCTTTGTTCATGAATAAGTGAATAACTCGCACTGCGAGTTATCCAAAACCGTTTAATTTTGAAACGATAACCGATTTATTAAATCCGTTTGGTCGGATTCGATTTTTTGCAGCGACCGGTGTTCTATCCTGTAACGTTCGAGCTCCGTAGTCTTTTGTTCGATTTGCGACTGAAACAGAAAAATATTAAACTGTTAGACACGGTGTTCAACATAGCACTACGATTTGGAATCCGAAAAGCCCGACCCCAGCCCCCGCACAGTTACTTTTAACTTGGCGATTTCTTCTTCCGCCTTGTTGGGCAACGACGCCAACTTGTTCGACACGACGATCGCATCTCGCTTTTCCCTCTCCACCTGTTTGGCCAGATGGTCCATGACGCCAATGAACGTGTCAACCGACTCGCGGTATACCTCTATATCTGAAATACAAAAAACGAAAATTATATTTCGATTTCTCGGCAGCCGTCCGTATAGTCCCGTGATTACCGTTCGTGAATTCTGCGCATTTGTCCCTCAGACCTGCCACCTTGTCTGCCAACACGGGTTCCATGACTCTGGCTTTACCCATGTCGTCGACGCACACGACATCCGACACTGGTACGCTGTCGGCCATCGTTTCTACAAAAAAAAAAAAAAAAACCACGATGTACATTATTACAACATCACAACGGGTATCGAAAGGGGGCTTAAAATAACGTTCATCATATCATGACGTAATTTATACTATAAAAATATATTATAAGATATTTCTTTGGTAAAAAATGGTAAATTATCGACAGTAAAAAATTGTTCAAGTGCAAAATGAACCAATAAAAATAGAATCGATCGATGATTATACCAAACCGATGACATGTTGAAGATCGTTACAACATTGCTTCTACCCGTAAAAGCCGCACGAGTCGGCGGAGAAGTGTACTCAGTACTCACTATGACACTAACCGCTTGGTATCATTATATACAGATAATATACTTTTGTAAAGTAACAAATCCTGATCAATCCATCATATTCGAAGTACCTATACGCCATCGGCCATTTGAACAGACGATATAATTCGTTTAATCGAGATTTATAAATTAGGGACCATTCCGATACGTCATGATTATCAACGCGAAATTTATAAAATACGATTGTTATTTTATTGTTTTATTTATATGTTTTTATATGATACATAGATATATAATATATAAAAGTATTATACATATTAATAATATAAATTATAAAATAAGCACACAGCACATGCATCTGTTACAACAGTTCTTTAGTCAAATATTTTAAATCCATTTTTTTAAAACTGTGTTTAAATACAGTAAGTTACAAGCACGCCAGGAAGTGTTTAAAATAAATTGTAATTAATTTCAAGAAAAATATCTGTTAGGTAATACATTTTAAATATTCTTATTTAGGTGTATAACTATGGTATGTACGAGCATACAGGTAAGACAATTAATTTTATTATTAGTTACTAATAATTAGTTATTACTAATTACGAATTGAAAATTGTGATGGCACATTTTAAGTGTCATTATAAATTGATACTACATTACTACCTACAATCTACCGAATTATAAATAGTACAGATATTATATAAAGGTACTGAAAATAAACATAAATGTGATTTATTTAATAATTCGAAAATATTTTAATATCAATTAAACTATTAAACAATTAGCGGTTGTTAAGCATCCGAGTATATGTATTTAAATACAATTTTATTGGATTATCTTTAATACTGTCTTGAATGTATTTGTATTTAAAAATCAAAAACTTTTTAAAAATTTAAAGAATTATTCATCTCATTTTATTTATTTTTTAATTTCTAATAATATAACTTTCGAATACTTAATAGTAATTCGAGTTTTTAGTTTTGGTCGGAAACAATATAAATCACCTAGCTATACCTACTTATTCTATTTGATATTTTCACTTACCTATGTATTTTAAAATATAGCTCTGAAATTTATTTGTTCGGCGCCTTTAGACAATTGACTTCTAAATTCGAATATTTAGATGATTTATTCTCAAAAATATTGGTGAAAACAAAGCAACGCTTGAAAGCTTAGCAAATCAAACAATTTTCGGTACCTACCTGGCTACCTAACTTTATTATAGTTTTAGTAAAGTTATTCAATAAAATAAATTAATTAACACTAAGCTAATTATTAAGAAGTTATTTTGTATTTGTATTATTTATTACATTCATAAGTCATAATATACATCGTTTTATTGACTTTATTGTCAAGTAACTATTTATAGAATATAGATTTTTTTACCCAAAGTTCCAAGAAGTCCCCCAGGTGCGCATTGTTTAATAAAATCACCTATTGCCAATGAGTCATTGTAGAAATGACAACCATACAAGTTGCAATATTTTAATCAATTTTAACATTTAAGAATATTAAACTTAAACATAGTTCAACTAGGTATTTCAAGACTTTCACTACCTAATTAAAATAATAAATTATCAGCTGGAATTTCCGAATGTATTGTAGCTGGTTAATCACGTCTTTGCATTCTTTGCAGCCATCAATATTGCGGACGTCAAACTATGCACACGTACGATAACACTACAAATAGCAATTAGCAAATACTCAAAAACAACTATGACGTAGGCGATTTGCTAATAATTTATTTCGTCCACCTCTACAATCATATTTGGATTACTTATTCGAATATTTTCCGTCCACGCGGGATCAATCCTACGGATTGTTATTGTTTGTCATTTAGGAACTATCGTATAATATCATACAAAATAAATTCGAGAGATTAATAATTCGACATCAGATAATTAATAATTTATTAAAAATATAAAACGCCCGACTACAATAATATTTAAATATTAATAATCTAGGCTTTCGTTATTATTTGCTATTTATAATATCGTGTATTTAAAAGTGTGCGTGTCATTACGGAAAATCGGTGCTTCAACACTTCTACGCTATAGCAGGTATAGTGAAACGCGCGTATTTCTTAAATATTTTTGATACTTTCTTGTCGTTGTCTTACGCACGAATCACATCCGCGAGGTTAGGTTAGGTTACCCAAAGACTCGGTCGGTGATATGATTTTTTTTTTTTTTTTAAAAAAAACATAAACGGTAAAGATTGCACAATAAACAACTATAATGGCCAATAACCTTTTAAATTTTTATAATAATCTAGGATTTCTGCGCGCACCTTCAAGTGTACGAAATAAATACCAAATATTATTATGTAAATACTAAATAGTAATAATTATTGTTTGTGTCGGCAAACACGCGGATGCCGTGGTAACGGTATCGCGCCACATACGTGTTTATACATCCTCTTTGCCACGGCCGTTTTTTCTATGACCGCGAGTCTGATGCAATAATAAATATAACACGGCCATAGAATAAAACATAGTGAATTTTATCATCGACGTCAATATTTTGATAAATACATTTTTGATATAGACTGTAGCACCAGTGTCTTGTCCCTCAAAACCATTTTGAAATCTAAAATTTGAAAATAGATCGTGCACACGGCCCAGTTGTTTTTGTGTTCGATTAGCGCGTTACTATCGATAATTACTTTTTCATCGCCGAACGAAAGCCTTAAATTTGCAAAATGCCCAGAGGTATGTAAATCGCAATAGTTTCTTCGAACGTACAATTCTTTTGTTCTCGGTCAAAATATTGAAACGATGTGGTTTTTTTTTTTAAAATAATTTTTTGATCAATCGGTTTTGCTGTTTGATTTCTACAGGCAAATGGACTAATCACAAAGGAAGGAGTCGTAGGTTTACAAACCCCGAAGAACTAGAAGAACAGAGAAAACGTGAAGAACAGGAAAGAAGGTGGAAGAAAAATAACAGAGGCGATGATGAATCGTCTAGCGAAGAAGAAGAAAAACCAGCGACCAAAGGAGACAAGAGTAATAGTGAAGATGAAACGGAGAGTGAAAGCGAATCCGAAGAAGAATCTGACGATGTAATTATAATTTCTCTTATAATAGATATAGTTAGGCAATGAAAATTTTAAATTTTTTGTTTTTTGCCAGAATAAAAAAGGTGTTGCTGGTCTGATACAAATCGAAAATCCAAATAGGAGACAGTTAAAAGCAAAGAAATTAGCTACGCTTAATGAAACCTTAGATACAGCAGAACCAGCTCAGTTATCTAGACGTGAAAGGTTGATAATGTTTATTTTTTATTGTTTTTAAATATAATTTACATAATATATGCTTGATATTGTTCACAGAGAAGAAGTTGAAAGACAACGAAAAAAACTGCATTATCAAAAACTGCAAGCTGAAGGTAAAACAGATGAAGCAAGAGCAGATTTAGCAAGATTAGCAATTATTAAACAACAACGTGCTGAAGCTGCAAAAAAGAGGGAGGATGAGAAAAAAGGTAAATTTTTCTTTAGTTATTTTTTTTTATTGAATACATCTGAATTTATATTTATCTAATAAAATACTTCACTAGCTTAGTACATTATTTTAGTTTACTTTTATATTATTATTGTTATTTTTTTTTATAGAAAAAGAGATGGCCAAAATTCAAAAATCAGCTGAGATGCAAAAAGCGCTCGGAAAATAGAGCAAATTTATATTATGGACTGATATGTAATGTAAGAATTAAATTACAATTATGTTCAATTATTATGTTAGGCAGCCATTTTCAACATGCTACTATAATATATGCTTTAAGTTATAGTAGTACTTAAATTATCATGTTTTACAGACGTTCATCTAAATACCTATAAACTATTGTTTACATTATTTTAAAGTTTATTTTTCTTTTTTTGTAACAATAAATTCTCAATTTCAATAATACTCACATCATTAATTTTAGTCATTTCACAGATTATACAATTCATAAAAATTGTCATATATCACTATTTATATAATATGTACATATATTATATATTAAACTTTTGTTTATCCATTTTCTATTGTGTGTTAAATTAAGTTTCAAACTAGTTATATACTTTTTACCATTGAAATAAGTAAGTACCTACCTATCAACGTAAAAGTTACTAGAACCTGTTGCAACTATACAAAAAATGAATATTCTAATAGATAAGAATATAATTTTAATTATTAATCAAATAGTTCTGTTTGATTAATTCAAAATGTATTGCAATGTCCTTGATCAAAGAATATCTAAACAAATATTTCACGATATAAAATACTTTAGAATTTACTTTATTAACAACACATATGGAAAATGTATTAGTTTACATTCAACATATATAAATATAATTATGTAAAACAGTAACACAGTTAAGAGTTTAAGGCAATAACAAACATAATAACCGTGAAACAACATAAACATTTATACTGTTTCCTAGAAGTTGGTATGCCTTTTTATTGCTGACTGGAAAATCTGATACAGGGAAACACATAAACTTTGCAACTTCTGCCGGTGTAAAAAACCTCAATTTTAAACTTTTTAGCACTTCTAAATTATTGTCATTTTTCATAATAATTTCTTTAATATTTTCTTCACATAGACTGGAATACACAGAACCTGTGCCGCATAAATATGAACTGTATGAACGAGTGAAGCAACATGACCTCTTACTGTGTTTGGTAACTATGTCCAAAGCTTTTCCTCCTTTCAATAGTTGCTTGTCATTAATCAAATATTCATCTAATTCTGCATCGGATTTGCTCAGTACGTCAGAAACTTGTGTAACACTGCTGCACAATTTATCGTCCCAAGTATTTTCAGTTATCTATACAAAAATATATATTTATGTTTGATATTGATTACACATTTTTATAATCATTTGAAATTATGTAAAATATAACTATTACATTGTTTCAAATTTTAAATATAATATATTAATATCATTGATAATAAATTCTATAGTATTTTTAATCAATGATACAATTTTGATGACTCAAATAAAAACTGTTAGAGAATACATGAAATTAATTTATATTTGAGTTTTTTTTAATTCAATTATAAATAAGCTTGTCTAAATCTCTGGTAAAAATATTAAGCTGTAGTTTTATTGTTGCAATATACACAATTACATAATGCAATGTGCAATATTTAAAAACAATTTGTAAGTATGAAGAAATCTTATAGTGTTGGTAAACTATAAAGAAAATGAAAATGTTTATGACTACTAGTTGATTACTTAAATATTAATTACAAGAACAGCTTGTATCTATAAACTATACGTCATTGGATATTAACTTGTTATAATAGAACTATAATAGATAATTATAAAATGTTAAAAATTATGAGTAATTCAGATCTAACAGCCTCCTATGACGTGTATTTACCAAGAATAGAAAAAAATCAAATGGACTACAAATTGTAAATAGGTATTCTAAATACTTCTATATTCATTAGAATATTGGTCATTTCTTTAACTTGTATCATATTTACTATCATCTCTATCAACAACCAAAGTACAAGGATATTTTTTAACGTCTTGGTAAGTATTATCAGTACCAAATATTTTTCCAAGTATACTGGTTGTTGGGATACTGTTTAAAGATCAGTAAACATAATTTTCTTCAAAATTGGTAAATGGATACAAAGTTTAGTAAAAGATAAGCAATTTTAAATATTATAAATTTTGTTAGATTAATTTCTAAATAACTTACAATATCATTTTGTAAGGGTATTGCAAATTCTAATGGTTTCTTCTTGGCTAATAAATAATACCTCAATCTTGAATTGCATATGCCAAAGTGCACGGGACTCAGAAGAAATTCTTTAAATGTAAAACCTGACTGGGTCAAAGCAGCAACTAATTTATCTCTAGCCAAAGAACTTTCAAATCCTTTAACATTTTCCAGTAAAATGTATTTAAGTGATTGTGATTTAGGAATTATGTTTTCAATAATGTGCAGCAGTGGCTTAGTTCTTTCATCATTAATATCCTTGACAAGACCGTTTCTAAAAATTAAATTAAAACATGAAAAATACATTTTTTGAATAATTGTGTTTTTCACAGCTATAAATTAAAAAGCTTCCCTTGCCTTGTGAAAGGTTGACATGGTGGGCTCATCAATAATATATCTGGACAGTATGCATCAAACTGTTCTGGACTAAGTGAAAGGATGTTCAAATCTCTTAGGTTAGTTGATGGAAAAAAATGTCTGTATACTGCATTTGCTACTGTATTTATATCTACAGCTAGGACGACTTCAAAATTTTTTAAGTCGCATTCTGGAAAAAATTAACATTTACAACCCTCAACCACAGTTACCTATCTAAGCATTATCATGCTATATCATGTATTTAAAAATGTCCTATTTACAATACTGTTGTTTTACCTTTCAGGGCGAAATGCATTCCACCGATACCGCTGAAAAATTCGATGACCCTCATAATTGGAATACGAAAATCATTCGTTATAAAAATTGATTTCAAAGAATATTATCAAATTGTTTTTATTTAAAACAATAAATAACAATAATAAATAATAATATAAATAAATATTGTTGGATGATCTAAATAGTTGAATGCTGTTCTTGGTAATAAATAATAAAATATTTATTATTAAAATAAATTGTCAATTGATATTATTTGATATTCAATTTCAATATTTTCAATATTTTCATGAACTTAACTATTATTGTAATTTGATATTATTATTCTTTTCTTGATAAGGAAACAACGTGGTCGATAAGAAAAAATGCACTGTGACCAACTACAAGCTAGACATTATGAATACATTTTGGCGCGTTATTATTTTTAAATTATTGATAATTTTCTATTCCAATGAGTGATTCGACCGTATCATACTTACAGAATTAATAAGAAAATTAAAACCAAACAATATGTTAAAGTCATTGACATAAATTTTAATTTATATGTCTATGGTTAAAGCGAACATTTATCGTTTTTATCATCCTTCTCAAGCGTAAGTATTTATTCTGTGTAAGTACTATTATTTATTTATTTGTAAGGCGTTTATAATGATTAGTACAGAACTACTGTTGTACAATTAGTGTTGTAAATATATTAAGTAATTATAACAAACATTAGTCGAATAATTGATAACAGTAAAACAGAAATACAAAAATACAATACAACGAAAGTGAATAACACAATAATAATATAATAATGCATTAGGTAGTAGAATTTAGACTTACATAGATAACAAGGTAACGCGTGGTAGCTATTATATTTAATAATTTATAGAATCGAAATTTGTTAGCCACTTCACTCGAAGTCACATTGAACTACTCTTTCAAGCTTTCATTGTATTTTCTATTTGAGCATCCGGCATCCGACATCCGCTGATGCTTGATGATATAAAATATTGTTTGGACTTAGGGTAGTTGCAATCACAATTTGGTGTTGTGAGTGTATTTCATTTTTGTGTACCATGTTACATATCTGCCGTGGTCGGTTCGGATTTGGTTTTTGTGTTGACTAAAGAAATTCACTTGCACATCCTCAAGTTCGAGTCGTTCGATTGTATTGTAAATTAATGTTATCAATGAACGATAGGTTAGGTTAATATTATCTAATATTATCAGTTGTATTTACACCTATTTTTACTACGATGAGTGACAGTTAATCGAGTTTTTACTGTATAGTTAAACTTAATGTATTTATATTGAAAACCATAAAATTGAAATTGATATTGAAATTGAATTATGAATGCTCTTATTTTCACAATTCGAATTGTTTATAAATTTTCGTCTTCGTGTCACCTTCAAAATTATAATTTTTTCGTTCTTAACCTTGTCGTTTTTTACAGTGTCATTTTTTACCAGACAGATATTTTTTTACCAGATGTATTTTTTTTTCGTTATTTACTGATTACCGGTTATACGTTCAAAAAATATTTTTCGGAGTTTTTATCAATTAATTTTTTTTTAAACTTGATTGATACGATTTATGAAGTAGATATTTTATTTGTGATTTAGTAATTTGTTTTTTCGATAAATAAAATTTCTAGAGAAGCCAATTTCAAGTTGATATAATCAACAGTTGTATAGATAAGCAAAGGAAGCTTTTTTATTTGTGAATATCGCACACAAAATGTAAAAAAAAATGTAGCATTTACGCCATTGTACTCACATATTAGGCAACCATTATAGCAGCGAAACACTATCATAATAACAAAATTAAATTGTATAAAATATCGTCGTGTTACGCTTTCTGATAAATCATTTCTACAAGTGTAGCTTTCGTTCGGTGTTGTGTTATTTGATTTGGTAAAATGACTGAAATACGTTCTCTCAAGCAATTAATTAGCTCTTGTATTTACATTTTACAATATACATACTTAAATGTATTTAATATTATTACCTATAGACTTTATGAGAACTGCAAAAAATACCATTGTAGATTAAATATAATTGGTATCTTCAAGTGTTTGCGAAGGGTGTTTTGCGTCATCAACAGGTTTTTCTTGACGCGTTTATATTATTAAATCGATACATGAACTCGTTATTATTTGATTAGAAATAATTCAATCCTTAAATCTTTTTGTATGAATGCCGATGCAGGCAAGTGAATTGAACACGTTTATAATAAAATGCGATAGGTTATACGTATAGTCGTATAATACTTACCCATGTTAACAATACTATTATGCAATATGAAATAGTATTATGCTTATATAGGTACCTTTGTCGTATGTGCGTATATAGTAAGTTTGCTTCGGAATGCTGATCTCATAACCGGTTGCACGTACAATTTTTCAATGCAGTGTAGTCTTGAAGAAGATTCTACATTTTTTTTACCACTGCAAATGGATCGATACATTTAGCGACTAAAATTAAAACCCGAACGATTTTAGTAACATCAAAATGTTGATAAAATTATCGTTCGCGACTGCCGGCGCAAAACTTAGCTTTGTCTTATTAATCGATTTTAGTTTCGGAATGGAGTAAACATAATATTATTATACCTACTCTGTTCAGTGGAAAAACAGACCACAGTCCAGGACCCAGAGAATATTCGTTTTTTTCGCATCTCCTTGCACCAGCTTATTGACATAGCGAAACCGGTCTTGATGGTATACAGTCGTGGGATGTGGATGCTTAGATTATTTTGCTGGATAGAATATAGAAAAAATACTGTAATGAACCATTGGTTTCACAATTATGTGTGTTTTTAAATTTTTTGAAATTTCAACTACCTATGTACATAATTTCTGATAGCAGATTGAATTTCGTTGGTATTTTTACTACTTGTCTTATTGTAGAAAAAGTAAAAAAAATTCAAAATAAATTTCAAATTAATTGGGAATAACTAAAAAATAATCACGGAAAACCGTGAGTATTTGTATAACATCAGTTTTTGAGCAAATTCTTTATGTTTTTATGTATTGAAATTAAAAATGAAAACTCTTTAAGACTTCAAATTTTTAAAAAATACTTTTATTAAATTAACTAAACATGATATAATTTTACATATATTTGTTTTTTGGTATTATTTATAAACATTTGAAATATTTCTATATTTTAGTTTTGTTTCTATTTTGATAAAAATATATTTGTATGCGATTCAAGATGATTGGAAATTTAATGTAAAGTTTCTCATGCGTTTTTCTTGCAGCAATAGAAAAATATCCAAAGTACATAGTCACATTTATTTTAATGAGCGTTTAAAGTTTAAAGTTCATTAAAATTCATTCGAATTTTAAAAATTTACAAATGTTTTTTAGTTAACAATTCATCCAATGTTTAATTTTCTTTTCTTACTTAAGCTGAAAATTCTATAAACATTAAACATTTTATCATTAGTTTATCTAGTTAACTAAAAAAACATTATCAGGTTAGAACCACATTAGTTTTTTATGACAACTTCACTAAAATGTATAGGCAATAGAGCATAGGCTATACACTTGCATTATTGGACATTGACACATTGCTATATTGACATGTCGTTTCATTACAATACAAACATACTATGAATTATTATGATACATATTATAATATATGATGGTCAAAATGAGGCAATAATGGCATAGTAAATACCATCGTAATTATTTATTGACTTTTTATTATAATTATTATAATTTCATATAAATATAATAAAAAATAATAGGTATGAATTATATTTATGATATTTTTTTTTCAAGAGACTGAAGTAGCTGGTTAGTAGGTAAAGGTAGATACTAACTAGTAAGTACTAAGTACATACATTGAAATATTATACACCTTACACAATTAATATTTAGCAAGTCAATCGTTTATTATAATAACATGTAAAACGTTAACAAATAAAAAATTGTAATTATCACAAATCATTGATCATCTACGCTCATGAGATCATCCCATCCCTTACTGGTTTTATTTTAGTACCTATTTAATTAATTTTGTACAAGGTTAAAATATATCATGTGTTGTGATGACGTATGATCGTTACAACCGTTAGATATGAATGGCTAAACGACGCAGTAGATAACAGTAACACGCTGTATAATATAATTAGCTATATAGTTTTAAATTATACATTTATGCATTAGAATAAGCGTCTACTTATAAACAGTATACGGACTATAATGCGACGGTGAAAATATTGATGTGCTGTACGAAATTATAATGTATTATGGTCAGTAGGTTGTTGTATTATTAGCATACATAAAGTTATTGTATATATGTACAGATTGTTCATAATTCTAGTTCGTTATAATAATTGTTAATAGGTGGTAGTAAAACGTACTTCGATACGAACTGAGAATTTTTGATTATATACTAATAATTATTGAGATGGAAGGTGGTGATATTTTTATACAAGATTTTATAAACGATCTCCAAGAATCACCTGAGAGTCAAATTCAAAAATGTTTTCGTGGTTCTAGTATTCTGATAACTGGAGGAACGGGTTTTGTTGGGAAAGTTTTAATTGAAAAACTTTTAAGGTATGTAAGTAAAATATTTTTAAAATATATTATTGTTAACAAACCTTTTACTATTGCGTTTATTCTTTAGGTCATGTCGTGATTTAAATACAATTTATTTGGTTGTGAGACCATTGAATGGTCAAAATCCAAATGAAAGGGTCAAAGAAATGTTTACTAGTCCGGTAATTAATTAATTTTATAATTTTATACTTTTAGTGGACGAATGTGTGATTTAAACTGAAACTACTGAAACTAGTTTTTAAAATTATTTAAAGATAATTAAGTACTTACATATTTATAATTATTTAATAAAATTGATAATTTTCTAGTCGTTTTAACTTCAAATGGAATTTTTTACTTAGCATTAAACAACGAAAAAATAATTATGTTTTAATAATATTACTATAATGATAATATTATTGTTATTTGATAATAATGAAATATGGCGTATACTCTTAAAAATATATTATTCATTAGGTTTATAAAAATCAAAGTAGGTTACAGTGATCGAAAAACACTAAATACGAAATACCAATAATATCTTTAACATGTATTCAAGTATATTTAGTAGTATACATTGCTCAGAAATATTTAAAAAAATGTAAAACAATAATATGTGTATTGCATTTAAAAAATTACCTCTTATAAAGTATAACCCGTTTTCCATTTAAAATTTTTATACCATTATATAATTTTCAACCATTTCAGTATCCCAAAATGTTATTTTTAAAAATTACTTACACCTCAACAAAAATCGACAATCTTACCTTATTGTGTTATGTTTAACATTTGACTGTAGAAACTGATTTATAATCTAGTAAATAAATAGATTAATAACTTGTATAAAAATTATTTTTATTCTAAATGAGAAAATGAATAATATTAATTATTAATATATTACTTATAAATATTTATTTATGCATTCATTAATAATTAGAAAATATTATAATTTTATTAATGCTAGTACAACCATTTTTTTTTTATATCGATATAGGTCAAACAAAAATGTAAATGTAGGTTAATTGATAGTATTCTAAGTATAAAAAGAACAATTAATTATTGTTGAATTTAAAATTAATACTTTATTGTTGTTAGGAATATTTTTTAAAAAAAATTAAATAATTTTAAAGAGCAAAATTTCCAACAACGCAATCAATACTATTGATCGTGGTATAAACAAAATTTATAGTTAATGCATAAATGCATAATTACATGCTATAAC